>NC_135656.1:3852384-4168386 GCF_964188315.1 Podarcis muralis
TTCCTTGTGCAGGTGGCTTGAGGTTGCCAGCCTTTCAGAAACTTATATAAATGTTACACCTTTCTTGGGGTGCCATTGATGAGCAAAACGTGGGGCAAAACTGCTAGGAAGAAGGCAATTGAAGGAGTGTCAGGAAAATAAGGGGTTGGCAGATCTTGGGGGTGAGGGAGAATTCTGCTTCTTCCCTCTTTTCCCCAGAAAAACTTACTGATTTGATAGAATGTGGACCACAGTGATAATACCAGTCTGACAATACCTTAATGCACACTTTGTTATACTAAAGGTACCTTGCTGTGAACACCAGTGGTTCTTAAATTTTAATGCATTGGGTGTGCGGTTTTGGCTTTGTTCTTTCTGGGCTGCCACTTCTTACATTGCAGCCCCCACCCCACGCTTCTACATTCAGATCTAGCTTGGCATTACGGAAATTTGTGGTAGGGAGGTGCACTCACTTGCCCATTTCCAAGGAATTTCACTAATCCTATTGAAACACTTTTGGCTTCCTTCAGAGTTCCTTGGATGTTTAGACTGGAAAAGGGAATCCTCACATTCATTTCAAATTTTGCATTGGGTGAAATCCAACAGTGCTCTTTGGATGCTTGAAGCCCCTGTAGAAACTTCACCAATCTTACTTCGTGTTCTGCAGAAATTCTAGGAAAGAGTCCGTGAATAATAATGCATTTAAAGTGGCAAACTTTTCAATAGTGTGTGCAAACCTGGTGATGCGCCTTCTCCGTTTCCCACTGTGCATTCAGTAGTTGTAACAAAGTGCCAAAGGAGCTAAATTCTTAATTTGGCATTTGTCACACTGCTTTTAAAAAGGCCTGCAATATTTCCAGCATGATCTCATGGACCATCTAAAGGTTCATCTGTGGGCTACAGTTTAAGAACCACTGGTGTAGATGCCACATCCATCAACTGCAGCCACCTTTCCCCAGCAACCTTCAGAAATCCCACCAATAACAGCCCTTTCTGTTACTGCACCCAGCTAACTCTTAAACTCCCCCCCCCCACCATAAATTTCTAATCTACTTATAATCCACCAAACCCTCCCCCACTCCCTGCCCCTTCACACTAATCATATTTCTGATAGCATTTTATTTCCTGGAATCATTTTTATTCCGTATTATTTTGACTATATTCCGCTTTATTTTAGCATCTGTGCCTGAGACTAATCAAGAGTTCACAGCAGTCCCTCCTGCCCCCCTTTCCTGTCCCCCCCACCCCTCCCTCCATTGCTGCAACTTCTGCCATCCTGTTCTGGAAAGAGGTTCGACATGGTTTCAACTTTGGTTTCTCTCCAACATGCTTTTTTTAAAAGATGAAAACAGATCAAAAAAACAAATAAATAAGATGAACTAGCTTTTATATTAGAAATTACACGCATGTGGGGGGAGGGAAGGAGGTCTCCTCAGCCTTTTTTGTGGGAGGGGGGAGCCAAATGTTTTAATAATTTTTGCCGGATTACTTTACAACTAAAAAAAACAAAAAACAAAAAAAAACAAAAAACCCAGATATTGTTATAAATAAAATTTAAAAAAACTTAACTGTGTTTTTGTTTTGTTTCTTGGCTGTTGCTTCTTTACTTTGGGTTAAGATTTTTTCCTAGGGAAGCTGTGCACTACAAATGAGCAACACTGTGATGTTGAAGCTGAACCAAACTCTGGGCTTCCAGTGCAGGAAGAGACGATGTAAACTTTGTGTTTGTAAACTGGACTTTGGCCCAGAGACTCTTTACAGATATAACTACCTCTGTCTGGCTGTAAGCTTTCATTTCTGCCTTTCTTGATAGCAGGCAGGCTATGGGCTAGGCAGACAGATTGGCCTGAGCAATGCTGGGGACGCTGTGAACCCTCTGGATTAGAGCTTTCCAGACTTTTCATGTTGGTGACATGCTTTTTAGGCATGCATCATTTTGCAACACAGTATTTCAGTTTTACTAGCAAACCAGAGGTTAAACTAAACCCTTTCCAGCCTTAGAAGGAGTGTGGGGAACATTCGCATGACACACCTACACATCAATGTGTCGCGACACACAGTTTGGAAAGCTGTGCTCTCGATGTTGATGCACCTCCCAACTCCCTGTCAGCCACAGCTAGCGCGGCCCTGGGCTTCTTAAACCTTTCCTGTCGGCCAAACTTTCAGAATTAAATTTGCTCACACCACACCTATTTTTTATCGATAAGAAATACCTTGGTAGGGTTGCCATATTTTGAAGAGCAAAAAAGAGGACACATTTGCCAACTTCTACTTTTAACTACGGATCGGACTTTTAACCCGACATGGCATCCCTCGTATGTGTCTGTATTTGTGTGTATCTATGCACTCATATAAGGGGAGGGGACGGGTGGCGCTGTGGGTTAAAGCCTCAGCGCCTAGGACTTGCCGATCAAAAGGTCGGCGGTTCAAATCCCTGCGGCAGGGTGCGCTCCCGTCGTTCGGTCCCAGCGCCTGCTAACCTAGCAGTTCGAAAGCACCCCCGGGTGCAAGTAGATAAATAGGGACCGCTTACCAGCGGGAAGGTAAACGGCGTTCCGTGTGCTGCGCTGGCTCGCCAGATGCAGCTTTGTCACGCTGGCCACGTGACCCGGAAGTGTCTGCGGACAGCGCTGGCTCCCGGCCTATAGAGTGAGATGAGCGCACAACCCTAGAGTCTGTCAAGACTGGCCCGTACGGGCAGGGGTACCTTTATGCACTCATATAAGGGGAGGGGAGGTGTGCGTGGGTGTAGAGTAATAGAATGAGAGGATAGGTTAAGATTAAAAGGAAAGGGGGGGATTAAACAATTGAATGAATGTAAAATGTGCAAGAGTAAGAGTAGGAGTAAAGGTTTGGAGGTAAAAGTCAGAGTTCAAGACAGAGAATCAAGTTATAAATAGGAGGTGAAGTTACAAAATGAAAATGTAAATATTCCCTCCCTTTCTTTGGAGTTAAAAATGCAAAATCAAAATGGAGGTTCAAATTAAGGTTTGAAGGAATAAACCAAAAATTGAAAGTTAAAAGGTTAAAATTTTTGGAGGTAAGAATTTAATCAGCCGGTGTGAGGCTCCCCCTGGCTCTGAGTCCTGGTATACTCAGCTGAGAATTAACACAGCTCTCTCCCTTCTCCTCAAATTGGCATGGTGGGTGGGAAAGTGCCCCCACATCGCCTGCCTCACTGCCTCGCCGCATGGTCCCCCAAGGGCTCTCACGTTCCTCCTCAGCAGGTCTGTCCCAGGATCGGACCTATTCTGAGCAGTGCGCCTCCACGTGGCCTCCTCCGCCCTTCCGATCCCTCTCAGCCTCTTCTCTGCAAAGGCGGCAGTAGCAGCAGCTCAGTACAAGGGAGAGGCTCTCATTGCTGCCACACCATTCCTCTGGGCCTCCAGGTTCCGTTGGGCTGCCGGTTGTGGGTCGGTCTCCATTCTGGGGCAAGAGGCACCCAGGGAGGCGCATTTCTCTGCGACCTCTCTGGTTCCCTCGCTCCCATTGGGCTCTACTCTGCCAACAGCAGCGGCTGCAGCAGCAGCGACAGCGCTGGCATTGGTGGCACAAGCACTAGCCAGATGCTCCTGCCAGTATTGTATTTTTCCTAGCAACTCACTGAGCCCGTGTCAGTCGCCATCTTGCGTTGCCAGAAGTCCAGATGCAATTAATTTTCATCCAACAGTGTCAGCCCACTTGCAGATTTGTCTTCTGCTCATGGAATGGGACTTTCCTCTTATCTAAGCTTCAGGCCCCCCAAATCCACCGTGGTACCAAACGAAAAAGACCTGCGCTTTCTGCCAAATTTTAAAAATCCACCTGGACAGTAATTTTAAGCCTGAAAAAGAGGATATGTCCTGGAAATAAGGGACATATGGCAACCTTATACATTGGAAAACCCTATACATTGGAAAACTAAGAGAAACAACTAGCAGTGCTTGATATATAACTTAGAACACAACTACTTTATAATATGGGGTGACCTATTTAATAGCTCCGTTTGTAGTGAAGCAGCGTTACAAGAACCTGGATGGAACATGCATTGCCTAGGCATGTCAATATGAAGATTCACACAAGCATTCCACAAACATCGGGATCCTTGATCAGTCAACCTTATGAACTTCCACAAAGCTTCAAACCTCAACAGCAGCTCTTGTAAGGGCAACTGTCTCCATTTTAGCATCAAATTCCAGAAGGAGGCAGATTTCGTGGATGTATTTGGGTGCCTCTTCCTGCTGCTCCAGATGGCTTTCTAATCCAAACATTGTGTCTGCCCATTTCCAACACTCTTGAAATGGCAAGAAAATAAGCAGCCACGCGTGCTTTTCTTTATTATTTGTTTGGTACATTTACATCCCACTTTTCATCCAAGGAGCGCAAGGTGGAGTACGTGGTTCTCCTCATTTTATCCCCACAGCAACCCTGTGATGTAGGTTAGACTGAGACACAGTCACTGGCCCCAGGTCACCCAGTGGACTTCATGGCTGAGCGGGGCTAGAGCTCCAGACTCCCAGGTCTTAGTCCAGAATTCTAACCACTCTTCCCTCAGTCCTGTTTGCAACCTACCTTCACCTGCTGTAAGATGAAATCAGTTTTGCACAGCTGATAGAGAAGAAAAGGGGACTTGTGGGAGACTGATGTAGGGAAAAGGATTGTTAGCTTGCCAACTGCAGCTAGTCTGGACCATACTATGGAGGTGGGGATGGTTCCCTTCTAAGCTCCTGCTTTCGTAGTGTGTGTGGTTCTTGTGATGGATTTTGCCATGACAATTGGGGCTTCAGATTGCTCAAGCACATTCCATCTATACAGCTGGGCACCTAAATTAATAGTTTTAATATGCTGCATTCTCCAGATGCTTTTTTCTTTTTAACATGGGGAGGGTTTGGACCTCCACCCTTCTGACCCCTGTCAGCACTAAGTCCTATTGAACCTGACCAAAACGGTTTTGATACTATAAACAATGTTCTGGACACCATAACATTCCCAAGGCTGAAACCTAGCGTGATTATGCTTTGATGTTACCAGTTATTAGATTACTCCAGTCCAAGAGAGTTTCCCTTTTTTCATATTTGTCTGAGCTTTGGAAGGCATCAGCAAAGTTTTGAAATTTCCATATTGGCCACAAGGTGGCAGCAACAGCTTCAGATAGGAGGTCTTGCTGATGCCAAAGCTGGAGAAAGCCATCGCCAGTGGCTCAATAGCCATCGTATTGAGAAAATGGGCTTGCACACAGTCCTGTGCTGCACTGCATGCGCACATCCTTCAGTCTGATGCAATTTTCTCACACTGCATCACAAAACCTTCCAAACACTATAGCACATGCACATCTGATACACAGAACAGCTTTGAACAAACCCATCTTAACTGGGTTTACATCACTCCAGTTTCCCATTTTGAAGTTGTGGTGTCTAAGATAAAGGGGTGTTCAAAGGCACTCGGATAATGAAAGGGCCTTCTGAATGATGGCTACCCTTTGCAATAAAAGACTCTTATTTAACCATTAAATAACCACAGCCTGCTTCCAGTCATGTGGCACTGACAGTACATCCCAGTTAGAAAATATGGCTTCCAGGCCAGAGGCTTAAGCCCCAGCAAGCAGGACCAGCTCTGGAACCGAGTGAGGTGGGTCATTTGCAAGGGTCCCTCGTCTGGCCTGGCCCACTGCCCATTCTTTGCATGGAAAGGAGTTCACAGGTAGGGTCAGAATTCTGAAGCCTGATTTATATATGCAGGAGAATAAATCTCCCTGCTTGTGGAAATCTGGTATGATAGGAGAAAGGACAGGGAAATAATCTTTCTCCTGGGCTAATTTAGTGGTGAGCTGCACCACTGGCAGCTACAGGTGGGAGATGCCCCACTACCAGCTACTACCAGCTACCACTACCAGCCTGGCAGGTAGTTACACTCCCCCCAGGCATCTCCCACCTGTAGCTGCCAGTGGTGCAGCTCACTGCCATCTCAATATTCCACAATGTAGACACAGAGTGGTATTCAGCTAAATTTTACTCAGAGGGGACCTGCTGAAATAAATTGGCCTGATGTATCCTTGCCCATCCATTTCCACGGGTCTGCTCTGAGTGCCCCAGGTCTGCTTTCACACCCTGTTTTTTCCAGCCTAAGTAGGCCTACTAGAGGTGCTTTCAATTAGAGTCCAAGCTCCCTTTTTAGGAAACACTATTCTGCATCACAGTCACATGGTACACAAATCTGTCCCCATTGTTTTCTTCCATCTTCTCACAATCGCCATCATGTACCCAGCGTGTTGTACACATCTACAGACGCACAATTTTTGTACATTCATCATGCACTCCAAGCCATGGTGCACATATGTTTAATGCTTTGCTACATATTTTCCGGGCTTAAAAAACAACACCACCTCCCAACAAATAGAATACTCCTTATTCTTCCTCTTTAAGCACCCAGGGCAGATTTCAGGAGACACCTTCCTTTCAGTTTGGGCCTAGAGAATGCCTTGAACCCACACAGTAATCTTATCTCACCTACTGTGTCCTGAAACTAGGTTTTCCTCTGGCAGTTTTTCTTTTTAAACAGCTCTAGGAAATATGGCATTAAAGGTAAGTAAGTAGTCAACCAGAGCCATTGAAGACCAGCCAGGTGGCAGGTCTATAGAAAAGATTTGCAAACGAATGTGTTAACAGTGGTGGCTTTATGTATTCATTCCCAATATGTAATAGGAGCATTAAACAAAACTGAAGGGGAAACGTCCAACGTGGAGACCTTTACATGTCAAAAATTATTACTTGAAATAGGTGTCAGGTCTGAATCATACAGCTATCAGCCAAAAGGAAAAAATAATCATTCAAGAACTCTGAGCCAAATGTGTGAAGCGTCTCCACAGAAAAGCATTGTGTTTGCCGTAGTATATGACTACACAAAAGCTCCTTCCGTGGTGTTTGATCTATAATGGATGTTTCACTCATGCAAGTCATTGCTTGATGCTGCAGCCACCAAGAGATAAACATGGATGTGTGAATTCACTACCTGTTAACCAAGTAGGCTCCTCCTTTTTTATAATTCCCTCCCAATATAGGAGTTTTGTTTGCTTGCTTGCTTTTAGTTCATTGCCCAAAAAAAGCCTGGGGACATTGGGTTTGAGGCCAGAGCAAGAAGGGACCGAGGGAGCAACCCTGATGGGTCAGACCTGAGTGGAAGGAACAGCAGGGACCTGGTAGTAGCTGAGCTGTCTTGATTAAGGCAGGAACAGGCACCAAAAGTCTGCCAGAATCACAATTCTGTGCATATCGGCTCGGAAGCCAGTCCCTGGTGGATCTTAATCTGGCATTAAAGTACCCCTGACCGTTAGGTCCAGTCGCAGACGACTCTGGGGTTGTGCGCTCTTCTCACTCTGTAGGTCAAGGGAGCTGCCGTTTGTCCGCAGACAGCTTCCGGGTCATGTGGCCAGCATGACTAAGCCGCTTCTGGCGAACCAGAGCAGCACACGAAACGCTGTTTACCTTCCCGCCGGAGGTATTTATCTACTTGCACTTTGAGGTGCTTTTGAACTGCTAGGTTGGCAGGAGCAGGGACTGAGCAACAGGAGCTCACCCCATTGCAGGGATTCGAACCGCCAACCTTCTGATCAGCAAGTCCTAGGCTCTGTGGTTTAGACCACAGTGCCACCCGCATCCCTAATCTGAGGTAAGTACATGTTATTAGACTGCAGCTTTTGCACAATGTGTAATGTAAATTAAGAATTTTTTCTAAAAAAGAAACATTTTTATTGGTTTTTAAACAAATAAAAATACAATTACCATTAAACACTGATCCAGCAGTACATCTAATGGCGTTTGTTTTATCCATTGTTTCTAGACATACACATTCAACATTCAACTTTATGTAACCTCTCCATTGAGAATATTGAGTGGTTGGTATAAGAAGGTCTGGATTTTTGTCATTAACGAAACGGGTCCATGTTTCTTGGAAGGTGTCTCTATTCCAGTGATGGCGAACCTTTTAGAGACTGAGGGCCCAAACTGCAACCCAAAACTCACTTATTTACCGCAAAGTGCCAACATGGCAATTTAACCTCATTTTTTTTCTGTGTGTTTCACGTTTCTTCTTTAGGACTGCTGTTGTAATAAATAACCCTTCATAAAAGTTATTGCATTACATTCTTCATTAAATTATCTTTCCATTGATATATAATTTTATGGTATAACTCAGTGCTTTTTTTCTAAAACAATGTTTAGGGGTACTCTCATTTTGACCCAAGAAAATCACCACCAGGGGGAAAAAATACAGTTCAAATCAGGGAAAATAAATATAGTGAATTTCTTCTCTCTTTAAATTCACAAAACGTTTAGGGATATGCGTCCCCCTGTGTCCCCACAGAAAAAAAGCACCGGTATTACTCCCAAACAAAGTGGTTTTATGAGCCATCACACCTCAGCAGTACATTTTTTCCAGAAGGTTCCACAATTTTGGCCACAACTGTACACTGGAGGGCTGTACTAAGAGCCACCCTCTTCCAATTTTTAACATTAGATAGTAATGATTGTCTGCATGCGCACATACAAATAAATAAACCCAGCCAGATGGACGGGGTACAAATATTTCTTCTTCTTCTTCTTCTTCTTCTTCTTCTTCTTCTTCTTCTTCTTCTTCTTCTTCTTCTTCTTCTTCTTCTTCTTCTTCTTCTTATTATTATTATTATTATTATTATTATTATATTTTGCTGTTTCTTTGGCTGCCATTTGATTGCAGCCTCCATGGAATGAATTTCTCTGTTGGCTTCCACAGGAAGCCCAGCAAACATTCAAACCCAGCAGCCCAGTCTTAGGTTGGCGTCTTTATATGCTTACTGACATGGGGGTTAAGCCCTGCTGAACTCAAGGCGGCTTACTCCAGAGTAGGAAAAACAGACTGGCAGGAGGCCCTGGCGCATCAGAAGTTATGCCTGCTAAGCCCCTCACTCGCCCCACAGGCCCTGGTGTCGCAGGCTTTGGACGGCGCACGAGACCCCTCCTCTCCTCCCCCTCCTCCCCCACCCCCTGCTGGGGCGATGGCGCGCATGCCCACAGAGAGGACTCTGAGTGCCCTCTCTGGCACGCGTGCCATAGGTTCGCCACCACTGCTCTATTCGTTATGCTTTTAATTGCTCTCCTGTGTCTGGTGAGACACTCAGACATTGTTGTGTTCTATATATTATTTTCTCATATGTTCAGGGGAATATTCAATCTGGTTCTTCCATTGCTGAGCTAACTGTGCTGCGGTCAGTAAGAAGCTGACTAGTTTGCTATGGTGCAGAGGGGAGCTATGTCCAAAGATAGTAGGGCTAAGGCAGGATTTGGAGAAAGGGGTTGGCCTGTAATTGCAGATATAATGGAGAATGTTCTATGTTTTTAACATAAGGGAATTCCCACAAAACATGAATAATTGAACTTTCCACAGCCCTTCCAGCATAAAGGGGAAAGGAAGGATTAATTTTTGCCAGCCTGACGGACGTCCGGTGCCATTGGAGGGAGACCCTGAGCAAGGCCTCCTGCAAGCGAGCAGAGATGGTTTTGAGCAGGGGAGTGGTCCAGACACCCTCCCATTTGTGATCTTCAGTTGGGTGACCTGAATCTGATTCCTATACCATTTGAAGGCCTCTAGCACGCCACGCCCCCACTTCATGATCTAATAGATTGCTGTATATTTGGGAAGCAGCACCCTTCAGGTCATTTGCTGGCCTGATGCATAAGGATTCAAACAAGGTAACTCTGCATAGGCAAACTCTCTCCCCTGCGCTCCAAACAAAGTGCAAAAGAACCAGCTTGAGCTACCTGAAACCAGGTAGTATGAGTGCCTTTTCATTTCCTTGCAGTTCCTCTTTGGAAATTGCTTTCCCTCCGGGGAACAGGTCACAGATTGTGTAAATGCCGAGGTCCTCTCAATCACTGAACTGTTTATATATATCTGTGTGTCTGAAAGCTGCATGATCCAGGAATGGGACCACTGGTGAAGGGTCAGGGGCCAGTGTTTTGCTCCATGTTCTCCACAGCATCAGTACTGATCTAGTAAACGGATTGTCTCTTTTCCTTACCTCCTTCAAGGACAAAGGTAAGAATGGACGGCATCTCATTGAAGGTATGGAAGGGACCATCTCAAGTTGGACCCGAGGGTCCTCTTCTCTTCCCCCGAGCAATGGGAACTAGGATTTGATTTGAAAAGCAGCTTAGTAGAACATTAAGTTGAGCATTCCCATCCCTCCTTTTGTTCTATGTCTAAAGAGAGTTTTGTTGCTTATTGTTGATTTTTTTGCATCCTGACATAAATGTATTGAGTTTGATTTGCCATCTCTTTAGCTGAGGAGGAAGGATGGGAATAGGCAAAACTTGAAAAAACTTTAAAAACTTAGGTAACACTGACATTTTGATCACAGCTATTTGCCCAAGCCAGCTCAGTCTGAGATGTCTCCATTTCCTAAGTTCTTGTTGAAGGCCTTTATGCAGCCCTCTATGGTTTCTGCGTCCCAGAGGTTGTGTGTCTACAGGGGGATAAATACCTAGTACTTAAATCCTCCATGCGCTGTGGCAAATGGAGAGTTAACTAGTAGCCAGTCTCTTGTAGTGTTGTCTAAACTGATAGGAAGGAGCATGGATTTAGAATAGTTGATTTGCAATCCTGCTACCCTGTGATACATTTCTAACTGTTGCTTAAGTGGCTTGAGGGCTGTTATGGGGTTTTGCAAAAATAAGAGCATGTCATCTGCAAACATATTCGCTTTATGTACCTCTTCCCGCATGGTGACTCCCTCTATAGAAGCGTCTTTGTGTAGCTGGATGGCTAATAGCTCCATGACCAATGCAAACAACAATGGCAACAGAGAGCAATTAGTAGTTATTGACTGACATGGGTGTGGGAGGAACCCTCACTGATAACTCCCAAGAGGAATCAGCAATGGTGGCCTCTGAGGATTAAATAAATTAAAAGTCTACACTTCTCCCACATTTATTGTTTACATGTGCACACAGGGCGGGAGACTGGAGGCAGAAAGATGTGCTGTGTGTCTCCCCACCCCACGGCCATGCCCCAAAACACCTTCATGACCTGGCAAAACCTCTTGCATGCCTTCCAACATTTCTCCGATTAAGATAGGGACGTCCAATTCCATGATGATAATTCTACTATTTATACCCCACACATCTTTCTGGGTTGCCCCAGACACTCTGGACAGCTTCCAGCATATATAAAAGCATAATAAAACATTAAACATTTTGAAAACTTCCCTATACAGGATTGCCTTCAGATGGCTCGGGGATTGGGTAATTCCATACCCACCAACACTTCTCCAATGAAAATAGGGACATCCTAAGGAAAAGTGGGACATTCCGGGATCAAATCAGAAACCAGGACAGCTTCTCTAAATCAGGGATGACCCTGGAAAACAGTGACACTTGGAGGGTCTGCTCTTATGGCTCACTGCAAGGGCCCAAAGGCTACATATCCCCACAAGGAACTTTCTGGGGGCCACATGTCACTGGTGCCTGGGGCATGCAGCAACTGATGTAACACTTAACTTTCCCACAGTAGATTATGCTCCAGGCTTCTGCATATAAATACACACACACACACACATCTCTCCATCCCCCATCCAAGGAAGCAAGACAAGTCAGCCCAGTCTGAGGTGCAGGACTGAGCTAGCGAGGGGTGTGGCATGGGGATAAAACCAACAAGCAAATGAGAAAAAGCTCTTCCTTGCTTCTGTTTTGCAACTTCCTGGCATGAAGTCATCAAGGACAAAGCCAAGGGGAGCTGGGTTCTGTCACGAGGGTGGATGGATGGCTCCCAAAGGCGCAGAGGGGCGTCATCAACTCACAGGTCATTTGTCTCGCCTCCACTAGGCCCAATATGCATCTCGCTCTCACATTCCTCTGCCACTCCTAAGAACAAATTGTTTCTCGGTGTACATTAAAAATCGATACGTGATGGATCGGGCAGTGCCAGGTATTAATATGGAACGGTGCCTTGTCACTCTCCTAAAGGTGACCCCTGACATGGGACCTGCACAGCACTGCAAACAGGAAGGTCAAAAATAGCCCTGACATGAATGGTCTGATTGGGATGCCTGGAAGGGAGAGAGACGTCCCGTGTTAGCAGGAGTGGGCAGTCCACACGAGAAACGACCTGCAAAGATTAGGAATTGCTCTATGTAAAATTGGCAAATGCTGAAGAAAGAGGAGATGGACAGATCTGCAAGGCGTCTAGTTGTCAGGGAGAGCCAGGGCCTCTGCTCCACATGCTGTTGGGTCGGTTTATTGCTAGGCAGATCCTGCAGCATTGGCCAAACTTCCTTTGGCTTTGTTATTCTTTGAAGGTTCAGACCATTGGCTATGCTGGCTGAGGCTGATGGGAGTTGTAGTTCAGCAACATCTAGAGGGCACCACGATGGCTGTGATACTATCATCTATTAAACTCTTCAGTAGAATAAAAGCAAGGGTGAGCTTTGGTCTTCCTGTGAGAGGCCAGAATTGCAGCAGGGAGCTTCCTCTCGCCTTCTGTTCTGCGCATGCCCTACATCTGCCTCTACATGAAAGCTTTTGCCACACAGAATCTTTAAGCTGCCTTGCAACTTTCTTCTTGAGCATGCTTCGAGAAGAAGCATTTCTGGAGAGCATTTCTTCCTCTCCATGCTTCCAGCCACATTTCCTTAACATGGCCCCATTCTGCCCCCACAAGTGTGCCTCTTGCAAAATCCAGCAGCTGAGTTGGTCATAGCCTACTTGCTTCCCCCAACCCTCCAGAAGTTTTGGGCTACAGTTTCCATCAACCCCAGTTGGTATGGCCATATTTAAAACTTAAAAATGGTTTAAATTTCTGCAAGGAACCCTGGGAAATGTTCTCCCCTCCATTCAGAAGCCGAGTGACATGCAGAATTCAACAGGTGCAGCCTTTCCTAGCATGGAGTTGTAGGGGTAAGGAACACTACACCCAAATTTCTCTCTGCTGTGGAGTTGTTGTGCCCTTCTTTTAAGGGGAGAGTAATTTACCTCAGGAATTTTAACTCTAGATGATAAACAAGCTAGGGCAGTTACTAGTAGAGAAAGAGATTGGAGCTATTTGCACTACCAGAACCACAATGAGATTTGCCTATTTAGTTCTCCAATGAGTCTGTGATATACTGTTGTCTGCATTATATATAGACTAACCAGTGGGCAGGTGGAAGGATCCTGCTGGACACAAGAACTGGACTTCAGGGCTTTCCATCTCTGTGTGCCTAATGCTAACAGAGCAGTCTATGAATTTTCTAGACCCACTTTGGGAAAACTATTCCAGTTCGAAAGTCATTTGTATTGTAGTGTAGATGTGACTCAGGCCCTGCCACACTTTACATTTAAAGCATGGGTCAGCAACCTTTTTCAGCCATGGGCCGGTCCACTGTCCCTCAGACCATGGGGTGGGCCGGACTATATTTTGAGGGGGGGGGGATGAATGAATTCCTATGCCCCACAAATAACCCAGAGATGCATTTTAAATAAAAGGACACATTCTACTCATGTAAAAACACACTGATTCCTGGACCGTCCGCGGGCCAGATTTAGGCGGCGATTGGGCCGGATCTGGCCCCTGAGCCTTAGGCTGCCTACCCCTGATTTAAAGCATTATATTGCCACATTGGCGTTTCCGTGTGCGGCTCTGGCTCGCCAGAGCAGCGATGTCACGCTGGCCACGTGACCCGGAAGTGTCTCCGGACAGCGCTGGCCCCTGGCCTCTTAAGTGAGATGGGCGCACAACCCCAGAGTCTGGCAAGACTGGCCCGTACAGGCAGGGGTACCTTTACCTTTACCTTTATTGCCACATTAAGCAGTCATGACCTCCCCAAAGAATATTGAGAACCATAGTTTGTTAAGGGTGTTGAGAGCTGTTGGGAGACTCCTCTTTCCCTCAGAGAGCTACAGAGTGGTTGAACAGTCAGTTCCTCCTCCCAGGAAACTGACTGGGTACAGCTTGTGGTGGACTTACAGGAAGGAATTACTTTTTTTTTTATAAGATGTTTATTAAAGTTTTCAATTTTATACAAACAAAGAAAAAATTGTAAAAAGAAAAAATATTAAAAACACATAAAGTTCACAACTTATTTTTCTTTAGGAATTACTTCTTTATATCACTGTTAAAGGCACGCCAGGCTCCCGTCCTTGCCAGTTTTTATTGGCCTCTCTGTGCCTCGAACACTGGCTTGACAGGCAGGAATTTGTCAGGAAAGCAAGAATTAACACCGTATTATGCCAGCATATCAGGAAGTGGTGGATCATTCCCTTAGGGGGGCCACGCTGCGCCACCTGCCCAGCCACACAGTGGGGAGTGTGCCCAGCTGACATCGCCCTGCTTTGAGGGGTGCACTCACAGCGCCCTGTGAGCCCAGCGCCGCTTTGCAAGGTGTGGGGCTGGCAGGGCGCAGGCCTGTTGCGTCCTTCTCAAGCCACCCTCCAGCTGGAGGTCAGGTGAAAAGGACACAACAGGGAAGGGCACAAAATGGTGCTGGGCTCTCAGGGCGCTTCTTGTTGTGTCTTCCAGCTGGAGGATGGTGAGAAGGACGCAATAGGGCAGGGCGTCATGAGTAATGCCCCCCCCCCAAAAAAAAAACTGCACCCAGAACAATTGCCTCCCCCAGTCCCCTGCTACGCCTCGGATATCAGGCGGAGCCACAGCAGCCTTAGGAAATGCTGGCAGCCCTAAGCAAGGCCTGTGATACCTACTAGAATGGCCAGCTTTGGAATCAGTCTCTGTACCTGATCCTTTAATTGCAATTTGATCTGCAGCAATTAGGAAGTGATAAGCTTTAGTTCCATCCATGCCATATAAAACCTCACTTATTGATTCCTTCAACATTAAACCCTTCTTCAAAGGCACAATCAGAGGCTGGAGCTGAGTGGGGCTTGTTAACAATTCTACTAGTTGCTGTTCCTTCTTGGTCTTATTGCCATAACTGAGTTTCCAGTATGCCTTTGAAATAAGCAAACTTGATTTCAACTTTTGATGTGCAACTTCAATGCTTTTTATGGTTCATCTTACATTTAAACCGGACTTGGACAGGGCAGCTTCAAATAGAGGACTGTACAGGAGGACACATGGCCACCCCACAGAGAGACTGGACCTCAAAGTCCACCTGTTGGCATGGCTTCATTATGCAGTCTTTGGCAAGACACAACTGCATACCTGTGGAAGGGACTTCCAATTAAGATTGTAAATCTCTCTCCCAATCAAAACTGTTCTATAGATATGTGATGATGTCAGTCAGTCACACTTCTCCATCTTTTTAATGAAAGTGCTGTCAAGCTTCTGCCAATGTCAGGTGAACCCAGAAGGATCAAGTACACAGTCTTCACTCTCTTTCACAGCGCAGGTAGATTAAAGGAAAAGAGAAAGGGAAGGGTCAACAATGCCTGGCATGTTGAAGAAATTTGAAAGTGGGCATTTTAAAAATATATTTCAGATGAAAGCAGGCATATTTCACCAGGGAAGGAGCCCCTTTCTAGCAAATGCCAAATAAGGTGACTATTGAGGAAATGAATACGTACAAAGCACTGTGGAACACCTTCTGCTCTAGATTATATAACAGGGATGGGTTTTTATGATCTGATTAATGCTACAAAGAATAACAACAGGAGGGGAGGAATGTTATTTTACATTCTTAGGGGCTTCTGATAACCCTCCCTATGGGTGTGGTAACCATGTTCTAGACTCTCAGCTGTTCATCCATTTGTGTAGTGAAGACTATGACCCCAGTACCTCCTTGAGAGCCAGGGACTGATGGACCAAACCAATTATTATGATCCCTCTCCCCACCTGCAACTGTCCTATCCAAAAAGTGGGTAATAGGATCCAGTGATCTACTCATAAGACCAACTAATTTCCTTGTGGACTAGTGCTGGCTTGAACCAGACTGAGAACGCTGCTCTCAGACAACGGGCCATCGCTCATTGGTAGGCACCTGCTTTGCATGCAGAAGGTCCCACGGTTCCAACCCTGGCATCTCCAGGTAGGGCTGGGAAAGACTTTTGTCGTAAACTCTGCAAAATGTACGTCTCTCTGTGTGGAGACAATACTGAGCTAGATCAGGGCTGGCACCAGGTTTCAGCATGTCTTGAGCAAGGTGCTGTCTGGGCCTCACACCATCACCCTGTTCCCCTCTCCTCACACCCAAAGTAAGTTTGCCAGGGGGCAGGAGCCACCAGAGGCTCTAGAACAGTGGTTCTCAACCTTCCTAATGCCGCGACCCTTTACTACAGTTCCTCATGTTGTGTTGACCCCCAACCATAAAATTATTTTCGTTGCTACTTCATAACTGTAATTTTGCTACTGTTATGAATTGTAATGTAAATATTTGATATGCAGGATGTATTTTCATTGTTACAAATTGAACATAATTAAAGCATAGTGATTAATTACAAAAACAATATGGCCGGTTCTGTGGATTGGCAAGGGGAATCCGTTGGGGTTTTTTCCGCGGCACGGGCACCGCCCCCCCCGCTGACATTTTCCCCCCTCACCACGGTGGAACGTCCCCCTCCTCTCAGTGTAGTAAATCGCCGGCCAATTGCCTGCTAAGGTTTGAGGCCCTGGCCAATGGGCGAGCGATGGCTGCGCGTGGCCGAGAAGAGGAATGGGGCTGAGCTGAGCTGAGCGGGCCGAGCGCAGTTCCAGCAGTTCCTCATTGGAGCAAGCTGTTCGCTGCACCCGCGTGGCTCCTGTTCCTGCCCTTGTGAGCAGCAGAGGCTGTCGTTGGTGGAGGAGGTCCCCCCCGCCAAAGCTTGCTGACCCCTGGTCTTAGGCAACCCCTCTGAAAGGGTCGTTCAACCCCCAAAGGGGTTGCGACCCACAGGTTGAGAACCGCTGCTCTGGAAGTATATCAGGTGATGGTGGTGGCAGCCACCTGCTCCACCACTTCTCTTTTACATCCCTGGACTCTAAAACTTGTTTTCAAAAAACAAAACGAGGTGTTTGCCTCAGCCACAGAGGGTCCTGGCCCTGGCCCATCATGCTAGGTGCTGACGCGGAGCCTGAGGCAGGTTGAGAAAGCATTTGACTTGGTCTAAGGCAGCTTCCTATGGAAGTGAGAGCTGGACCATAAAGAAGGCTGATCGCCGAAGAATTGATGCTTTTGAATTATGGTGCTGGAGGAGACTCTTGAGAGTCCCATGGACTGCAAGAAGATCAAACGCATCCATTCTTAAGGAAATCAGACCTGAGTGCTCACTGGAAGGACAGATCGTGAAGCTGAGGCTCCAATACTTTGGCCACCTCATGAGAAGAGAAGACTCCCTGGAAAAGACCCTGATGTTGGGAAAGATGGAGGGCACAAGGAGAAGGGGACGACAGAGGATGAGATGGTTGGATAGTGTTCTCGAAGCTACAAACATGAGCCTGACCAAACTGCGGGAGGCGGTGGAAGACAGGAGTGCCTGGCGTGCTCTGGTCCATGGGGTCACGAAGAGTCGGACACGACTAAACGACTAAACAACAACAACAAAGGCAGCTTCCTGTGTTCCGACTAGGGATGGGCAGATTTGTTAGGGTTTGTTCCCCCTCAATAGTTGGTTTTTTAAAATGTTTCCAGTCTTAAGTTCAGCTCTCCACATTTCCACATCACATCAGTTTGTGATTATTTAAAAACAAACTTCACAAAAATTCACCGACATTTTAGCACAGATTTCTCATAATAAATGTAAATATGTGTTATAAGAATTTACAGTCTCAAATATATAAATTAAATGTTCATAAATTTACAAGGCAAACACATAGATAAGTATATAAACCACGTGTCTGAAATAGTGCAGGAGAGCAATCCTGAAACCATTTTGACTCTCCCAAATGTTTCTCTGCAAGGAGGAAGGAAATGGGAAAGCCTCTCCCTTGACTTGCGCTTACCTGTCTTTATATTTTTTTTAAATCATATTTATTAAAGTTTCCAAAAAATCCAAAATATAAAAAGAAAAAAGACATAAAAAAGAAAAAAAGAAAAGAAGAATATTTAAAACCTTATTTTCATTAACATCTTTCCATTGTCTTGTGCTTACCTGTCTTTAGGGCATCTTTGTGTCTGAATAGGGTGAGCCTGTGACCTGGATTCAGGAACTAAGCATTTAGCATCGCAAAAGGAATGGCCAGGCTGCCCAGGTAAAGCAGTCAAGTGACCATTATCAGTATCCTGCCAGACAGGATTTCTGTTGTAGACCACCCCCTGTGATGTATTGCTGCTGTAGCCCGCCTCCTCCTGTGATGTATGTATGATGTTTTGGGGGGTGGTCTTGAGCTACAGGGCGGGCAATTTCAAAAGCCTATATAAGGGCTTGCATACCGTTGTTCTGGGTTCCTCTTCCTTCCTGCATGTGGGGAGTGGGGACCCTGTTGCAACAGTTTAATAAAGATCAGGCTTACTGGCTGCTTTGCTTCTCAATATTCTCTGGTTGGCCTCTGATATTTTCTCCCACTGATAGGGAACCCACTTAAGGACTCTATACAGGCTCTTGGATAACCCATAAGGGAAAAGGAGCAGTTTTTTTTCTACAGCATATGTTTGCATGCAATTCTGCCTAATATGCACATTTTTGCAAGGCAGTTTCCCTAATATAACACATTTTGCGTTGTTGCATGCCATCCCAGTCTCCAAGTGGTGCGAGATTCCAGGGGTTCCAGGCACTTGCCCACGGTTCATGTGTCCTTCGGAATGAGGTATAGAGAAGATGGTGGTGTCTTTATGATATATGGTTTATCTGCACATATATATACAACCTGAGCCTATGATGGAGGGGTTCACAGCATTAAAACCTCAAGAGGGTCCTGCTTCTTCCATAGCCACGGCCTTGGATTCCAGCAGAAATCAGGCATGGCTCTGACCCTCTGCCTTCCCAGACTGCTGTCTTGTTTCCAGTGGTGGAGTCTCCTTCTTTGGAGGTCTTTAAGCAGAGGCTTGACAACCATATGTCAGGAGTGCTCTGATGGTGTTTCCTGCTTGGCAGGGGGTTGGACTCGATGGCCCTTGTGGTCTATTCCAACTCTATGATTCTATGAGCTAGCTCACAGCTCACATACACAACTCTAGCCTTGGTCTTTTCTAACTAAGTACCAGCAAGCTGAGGGAGGGTTTGTCCACCCATTTGCTGCCTTGCACCTCGTCACCTCCTTTGTTAACAACCCATATTTAGCGGCCCATTGTCAAGAAGCTTGCCTGGATATCCCAACAACTTGAGTCCTTGCTCAGACTTGAACATTTGCTGGATCCAGGAATTAGCAGGGTCTCAGCATATAGCCTATCGTGCCCCCACCAACTTATAATGCTATGTTCTTTTTGTTAATACCCAGTATATGCATCTTTGGACATATTGCTTGGCTAGAGAACTGGACTGCAAAATTCTGAGAAATATGAATTTTGAATGATGGTTGTGTTTCAGTTAATGTATTGTTTTGGGAAGTACAAATTAGGTAGGTTCACATTTAAATTAAGATGCCTTGGTGTAAGAAAACTTCCAGGGGCCTTACTCTGCCTTTTTAGTGTAGAAGATTTCATTTCATTTCTTTTATTGTTTAGATAATTTATATACTGCTTAGCTTTGGGGGGGAGGGAGGGGGGAGTTTCTAATACAATATAGGAGCTTGCACTGCCATAATTCTGACGGCCCTGGAAAAAGAGAAGAAATGTTTTTGAGGTGAATTCCCCCGAGTTGGATCCTCCAAAGAAAGCAAAACAAGTTTTGATAAGAACAGCAAAATTTTCCATGGTAGGTCTTCAGTTGTCCTTCAGTTGATACAAGTATCACCTATTATGGAGAATCTGAGGTGAATTTGGAGAAAGTTCCTGCCCAGGATACACTTCTGAGGAATTTGAGGGAATTTTATGCTGCTAATATTTCCCGGGGGGGGGGGGGCGCATAGATTAGAACATCCCTCTGAGCAATAAGGAATTCTTTTCGCATGAGCTGGTCCATTTAGTTTAATACCATCAGACGGCAGTTTCCCCCAAATCTGATGCTACTTTCCAAGACACTTTTAAATGGAGGTGGGGTTTTCTGCAGCAGTAAACAGCAGTGTCAGACCTGTGACTAGAAATCACAGGGCCAATGGAAGGGTGGATGGACCCCTTGTCCAGCCCTGAGCTACAATCTCTATTGCTATTTTCAGGTGAGATTCCATCACATACTGGCAAGTTCAGATTCAGGTAGGTAGCCGTGTTGGTCTGACACAGTCAATATATATATATAGAAAATAAAAATTGCCCAGTAGCACCTTAGAGACCAACTAAGTTTGTTCTTGGTATAAGCTTTTGTGTGCACGCACACTTCTTCACATAGCAAGTTCAGGTTGCACAATCGCAGCTGAGTGGGAGGTCTTGTTTTGTTTTGCTTTGCAAAAAAAATAATATCAGTTTTTTTGTGATAAGGAAAATGACGAGAAAATGCACTGGAAAGTGGGACAATACTCACAAACAAATCAGCATGAATGCTCAATAAATAGGTCATCTGGAACACGGGCATAGCCAGGATTTTTGTTAGGAGGGGCAGTTCCGACGTGATTAGTCAGTTAGTGAAGTATTTCTGTTGTTTTACTTGGTGGGAGGCAGCTGCCCCTCCCTACCCCCCACCCCCGGCTACACCCATGTCTGGAAGTGCCTTCAGAGTCCCCAAGGGAGCTCCAAACTTACATTCCTGGGAGTGCAAAGCAAGCAGTTTTGCCATTAGCCATGTTAGTTGCTCAGGGGCCCCACCAAACTTCCATTCCATTACACACTTCATTGTGGCCACGCAGGATCCTGCTTTCCATACTGCTTGTGCCTGCAAAAGTTTTGAGACAGTCACATTGCTTCATGTTCACTCAGCACAGATCCCATAACATCCTCCTGAAGTCCCATAGCTTTTTATGCCACAAATGTCCTGGTTTATTTTTGTCCTGCTTCTGTTGCACTATAGCTCCTCCAAACAGCAATACTGTAATGTGGTAGCATTGGAGACCCATCACAGAATAAATCCACCACTATTGCACTATTATTGTGTCAAGAACATGTTGCAGAATACACCCACAATAAAGCACCAGTCTGGAGAAGTCCTAAAAGAGACCCAGAACTACACAAGAATGAAATGAGATAAAATGCAGCCCTAACTCCATTCTAACACCTTATTTCCAACTCTGCCTCCCAACTTCAGGGTGGGAATTAAATTATCCTCTTTGGCATTGTTCTTCCTTGTTACCTAAAATTTTAGAAATATGCAACAAGGCTTAAATATCCTATGTTATTAATGTTCCAAAGCAGCTGAAAACATTGTCAAATGAAAAGGATTTTGAGAAATGCCTGAAGATTTAAAGGGGGGGGGAGGGGGAGAATGAGGTGAGGAAAGGAGAGCAGCCTCTTTCCCCCCTTTTTAATAAACCCTTTAGAAAAGATTTACAGTGCCGATAAGTGAACAAAGAGCTAAGATGAAAATAGATCTGAGACTCGGAGCTGCTATAGATCCGTTTAATATAGGTGTTTGTTACTTTTCAAAGACAACCGGGAAGGCTCCAGCAAGGTATTAATGTGGGGCCCCAGTCAAGCTGGAAGGCTAAGGTGAGGGGAACTGAAAACTAAACAGGTACCAAGGGGTGGAGGCAAATAGGGTGCCCAAGGGCCAAGGTGCACATATAATTCTTGAATTGGGGAAAACCTAACAAGGAAAAGTGTCGTTGCAATGCACACTACGGCACTTATGCTGATCCCAGTGCTGTGCGACTGGTTTCCTCTACGTTTGCTGGTTTGTGACGCTGCTGGAAAGGCAGGCAGGAACACAGGATAGGTCAGCCAGCCCCACTCCATCTGTCTGGGCACGTCACAAACTCCCACCTGCCCTGGCTGTGGCACCTGTGCTGTGGGTTGGTTGCCCACATCCTAACACCTGAGAGACCCCACACATTTTACTTTTTTGAAATGCTTCAAGTGTCCCACTGATAACATGGCTACCCCAAGGGTCTGGTGGGAATGACAGACAGTGGCAGCAAAGTCAGGTCAAGACAGTGTGGGGCCCTTGTGAGTACCCCCAAACCCCCAGCCAGTGCCCAACTTGGCCAAACCCTGGCACTCGGCTTGCTCCCAGGGACTGTGCTGAATGAAGAATCACCCAACTGTACTAAAAAGGTAAAGGTACCCCTGACCGTTAGGTCCAGTCGTGGATGACTCTGGGGTTGCAGCGCTCATCTCGCTCTATAGGCCGAGGGAGCCGGCGTTTGTCCACAGACATGTGGCCAGCATGACTAAACCGCTTCTGGCGAACCAGAGCAGCGCACGGAAACGCCATTTACCTTCCCGCCGTTTACCTATTTATCTACTTGAACTTGACGTGCTTTCCAACTGCTAGGTTGGCAGGAGTTGGGATCGAGCAACGGGAGCTCACCCCGTCACGGGGATTTGAACCGCCAACCTTCTGATCGGCAAGCCCTAGGCTCTGTGGTTTAGACCACAGCGCCACCTGCTACTGGACCTTATTTTTCCTGGAATAATAAGTATTTTTCCTGGAATAATAAGTATTTTTCCTGGAATAATAATAATAATATTTTTCCTGGAATAATATATTTTTCCTGGAATAATAATATTTTTCCTAGAATAATAATAATAATATCCTGAGATTCCATATAAGTTTTGAAGTCCCAGGTTTTTCCAACATGGTTGGGAAACACCGCTTGCTTTCTGTAATGTTCACCATCCTGAGTTTCTGTAATGTTCACCATCCTGCCCTAAAATCAGAGTTTTAGGGCAGCAGCTGAAGAAGGAACAAAAAGGGTTTTCTTGTAGGACCACTGTAGTCACCCCCAACGACACGTTCTCAAGATGGAGGGTGAGGGAACAGCTGCAGTCGCCTGTGGTTCCTGCGCAATGTTTGCCATCTTGCCAAAGGTTGCAGGCAGCTTTACCTGCAGCAATTGCATGTTGATTGCCCTCTTAAAAGACAAAGTCCAGCAACTGGAGGAACGTGTAGCTACGCTCCAAAGAATTAGAGACCTGGAACTCTTCTTGGAAGCAACAGAGCACACCGTCTCCACCAAGGAAGAGACAGGGGACTCCCCTGAGAAGGTGGCTAGTTCACCAACACAGGAGCCAGATATATGGAGAAACGTGACTCAAAGAAGTAGGAGGCCCAGGGTTCGCTCTGATTGTTTAGAAATACGCAATCGCTTTGAGGTCCTTTCCCCTACGATGGAAGACGAAGAGCAGACTCCATTTGAGGATCTCTCCCTCATTACAGTCGATCAGGTATATGAAGACGAGCAGCAAAGGCAGTCCTCAGGGAATGTCCAGGCGACCTTGGAACGGACAGCTCACAGAAGAACCCCGACCAGACCTAAGAGGAGGCGTGTGGTGGTGATAGGGGATTCCCTACTGAGGGGAACAGAAGCAGTGATCTGTGGGCCTGACAAGATGTCTCGGGAAGTGTGCTGTCTCCCCGGGGCTAAGATCCAAGATGTAACTGAACGACTGCAAGGAATCATAAAACCCACTGACAAATACCCCTTCCTCTTGGTTCATGTGGGAACCAATGACACTGCAAGCAATAGCCTCCAGAAGATCAAAAGAGATTACGAGGCTCTGGGCAGGAAATTGAAGCAATTAAATGCACAAATTGTCATCTCATCTGTCCTCCCAGTTGAACGACGTGGCCCAGGGCGAGAGGGAAAAATAGTGGAAGTGAACAACTGGCTTCGCAAATGGTGTAAACAGGAACGGTTTGGATTCTTAGATCACGGACTGCAGTTTCTTGAAGATGGACTTCTGGCAAACGATGGGCTGCACCTCACAACGGTTGGGAGGAATGTTTTTGCAAAAAATCTCAGAAACCTCATCAGGAGGGCTTTAAACTGACTAATGTGGGGGAGGGAGACAGTGCTCCTGAAGGTAGGAGTCTATCAATTGATGAAGATGATCATCCAAATGTCATAGACCGAATGGAGCAAAGAGCATGCAGACCTAGTGGTGGGAGGAAAAAATCCTTAAATAAGAGACACGGGGGAATGATTAATGGACTTCAATGTCTGTACACTAATGCGCAAAGCATGGGAAATAAACAAGATGAGCTTGAGCTCCTGGTACAGCAAACTAAATATGACATAATAGGAATCACTGAAACCTGGTGGGATAAATCCCACGATTGGAATGTAATAATGGAGGGATACAATCTATTTCAAAGAAACAGACCAGACAAGAAAGGAGGAGGAGTGGCGTTATATGTCAGGGATGTGTATACCTGTGAAGAGATCCAAGATTTAGAACCTCAAAGCCAAAGTGAGAGCATTTGGGTGAAAATTAAGGGAGAGAAGAATAACAGTGACCTCATTGTGGGAGTTTACTATAGATCCCCAAGCCAAACGGAGGACATAGATGATGCCTTCCTGGAACAGATGGCCAAGCATGCAAAAGGAAGGGAGATAGTAGTAATGGGGGACTTCAATTACCCGGATATTTGTTGGATGTCAAACTCAGCCAAGAGCATAAGGTCAAACAGATTCCTCACTGCCCTTGCAGACAACTTCATTGTCCAGAAAGTGGGAGAAGCAACAAGAGGAACAGCCATTTTAGATCTGGTCCTAACCAATGTTGATGACCTGGTTAGTGGGATAGAAGTGGAAGGATCATTAGGCGCGAGTGATCATGCTCTTCTGAAGTTTACTATACAGCGGAAAGGAGCAGCCAAGCATACTAGGACTCAATTTCTCGACTTTAAGAAAGCCGACTTCATAAAGCTTAGGGAAGTGCTGGGTGAGATCCCATGGACAGTAATACTAAAAGGAAAGGGAGTTCAAGATGGCTGGGAGTTTGTTAAGAGGGAGATAGTAAAAGCACAACTTCAGGCAATACCAATGAGACGGAAACATGGAAGGTGCCTAAAGAAGCCAGGGTGGCTATCTAAAGAACTTTTAACTGAGTTAAGATTAAAAAAGGATGTGTACAAAAAATGGAAAAGGGGGGAAACCACCAAAGAGGAATTCAAACAAATAGCCAGCACGTGTAGACACAAAGTCAGAAAAGCTAAAGCACAAAATGAACTCAGGCTTGCTAGAGAGGTTAAAAGCAACAAAAAAGGCTTTTATGGGTATGTTCGTAGCAAAAGGAAGAACAAAGAAACCGTGGGGTCACTCAGAGGAGAAGATGGTGAAATGCAAACAGGGGACACAGAAAGGGCTGAACTCCTCAATGCTTTCTTTGCCTCAGTCTTCTCCGATAAAGAAAACAATGCCCGACCTGAAGAATTTGGAGCAAATGATTCAGCAGAGGAAACACAACCCAGAATAACTAAGGAGATAGTACAAGAATACTTGGCTAGTCTAGATGTATTCAAGTCTCCAGGGCCAGATGAACTGCATCCAAGAGTATTAAAAGAACTGGCAGATGTGATTTCAGAACCACTGGCAGTCATCTTTGAGAATTCCTGGAGAACAGGCGAAGTCCCCGCAGACTGGAGGAGGGCAAATGTTGTCCCTATTTTCAAAAAGGGGAAAAGAGAGGACCCAAATAATTACCGCCCAGTCAGTCTGACATCAATACCAGGGAAGATTCTGGAGCAGATCATTAAGCAAACAGTCTGTGAGCACCTAGAAAGGAATGCTGTGATCACCAATAGTCAGCATGGATTTCTGAAAAATAAGTCATGTCAGACTAACCTGATCTCGTTTTTTGACAGAATTACAAGCCTGGTAGATGAAGGGAACGCAGTGGATGTAGTCTACCTTGATTTCAGCAAGGCATTTGACAAGGTGCCCCATGATATTCTTGTAAAGAAGCTGGTAAAATGCGGTCTTGACTATGCTACCACTCAGTGGATTTGTAACTGGCTGACTGACCGAACCCAAAGGGTGTTCATCAATGGTTCCTCTTCATCCTGGAGAAGAGTGACTAGTGGGGTGCCACAGGGTTCTGTCTTGGGCCCGGTCTTATTCAACATCTTTATCAACGACTTGGATGATGGACTCAAGGGCATCCTGATCAAATTTGCAGATGACACCAAACTGGGAGGGGTGACTAACACCCCAGAGGACAGGATCACACTTCAAAACGACCTTGACAGATTAGAGAACTGGGCCAAAACAAACAAGATGAATTTTAACAGGGAGAAATGTAAAGTATTGCACTTGGGCAAAAAAAATGAGAGGCACAAATACAAGATGGGGGACACCTGGCTTGAGAGCAGTACATGTGAAAAGGATCTAGGAGTCTTGGTTGACCACAAACTTGACATGAGCCAACAATGTGACGCGGCAGCTAAAAAAGCCAATGCAATTCTGGGCCTCATCAATAGGAGTATAGCATCTAGATCAAGGGAAGTAATAGTGCCACTGTATTCTGCTCTGGTCAGACCTCACCTGGAGTACTGTGTCCAGTTCTGGGCACCACAGTTCAAGAAGGACACTGACAAACTCGAACGTGTCCAGAGGAGGGCAACCAAAATGGTCAAAGGCCTGGAAACGATGCCTTATGAGGAACGGCTAAGGGAGCTGGGCATGTTTAGCCTGGAGAAGAGGAGGTTACGGGGTGATATGATAGCCATGTACAAATATATAAAAGGATGTCACATAGAGGAGGGAGAAAGGCTGTTTTCTGCTGCTCCAGAGAAGCGGACACGGAGCAATGGATCCAAACTACAAGAAAGAAGATTCCACCTAAACATTAGGAAGAACTTCCTGACAGTAAGAGCTGTTCGACAGTGGAATTTGCTGCCAAGGAGTGTGGTGGAGTCTCCTTCTTTGGAGGTCTTTAAGCAGAGGCTTGACAACCATATGTCAGGAGTGCTCTGATGGTGTTTCCTGCTTGGCAGGGGGTTGGACTCGATGGCCCTTGTGGTCTCTTCCAACTCTATGATTCTATGATTCTATGATTCTATGATTCTATGATTCTATGATTCTATGATTCTATGATTCTATGATTCTATGATTCTATGATTCTGAATGGGGTTGTCTAGGCCAAATTCTTATTGTCATAACTGTTCCTGAGAAATCTGGTACTTGCCTCACCATTGGGACAATGGTGAACTTTCCCTCTTCCTTCTCTTCCCCCACCCACACATTCCACTCTATGCGACAATTTCATGCTGCTAGCTCCTTTCCTATCTGTCACACCCAATTTGGCATTGCTGCTTCGAGGGGAGAGATGTCCGTTATTATTTTTGTCTGAAGCGCCATCAGCGGCTTGTCCCCCAAGCTGAGATTTGTTGTCATCCACCTGCAGAAGCTGCAGCTGTCACACTGAATTCCACTGCCCACTCCGGCCAGGAAGTCGATTCGGAAGGGAGCTTGGCAGGTGTGAACTTGCCCCTCGCCCTCCTCCACACGATGTGGAAAGCGCACGTTCCCACAATGCACTTCTCTGGATATTGTTTTGCTCTGGTTAAGACCATATGGAACCCTTACATTCTATCACTTTCTTCATCAGCCACTGGGGTCAAATAATCATATGTACATCTGTTAAGTTTCACCCTGTAGCTAAAACAGCCCCTGGTGGGGCTAAGGCTGAAAAACAAAACCACTCACTGATTATGGTTCTTTTCCCATTTGTGAAGGACAGGAGGTTTGTTACAGCAAGACAGGGATGAGGAACCTGACGGCTTCGATATTGCTGGACTGCAGCTCCTTTTATCCCTGACCACGGATCGTGGCGGCTGGGGCTGAGAGTCCAAAAGCATTCTGAAATATACTCAGAGTCGCAAAGTGATTTCATGCTCTTTATTCAGCTCATAGTGGTGAGGAGGAATGAATGAAAGTCCCCTCAAAGTATCTGCTTTATATACATTATTTACACAATGGGCTGCACATGATTGGCTAATTCCGGAATTCTACTGTAAGCCAATCAGGTTGTGGATTCACTTCTATCTGGAGCATGATTGGGTAGTTCCTGCCAACCAATCATACTGCTGCATTGTTCTAGGACCAATCAGACTGCTGCCTTTTGGATCCTATTGTTCTAGGACCAATCAGACTGCTGCAGTTTGGATCCTATTCAACTCAGTACATAACACATTCGGAGGATCACAAGGTAGCCACCACTGCAGTAAACTTTCACCTGACGCAGTAAATATTTGAGGCACTATTTCCAAAAGAGCATTGACATTCGTCTACAGCAGCATAACACAAACATTATTGGGCTGTATTTGCGGGATTCAAGTCCCTCCCAACCTCTACTGAGTGCTTCTCAAAGGGTGTGGTGCACCACATGGCAAGTGGGAGGGAAGATGCAAGGACAAAGAAACATTTAAGCATTGCTGTGCTCTATAGCATAGTATCAAAAAACGGTTTTCTATTTGCAGAATATGGATAGATATATTTTCAAAATGGGAGCAAGAGCAGTGATACTGCAAGCTCACACCTCTCATTGAGTTTGCATACATAATTAAAGTATGTCTAGGGTTGCCATACATCTGGGAATTCCCAGACATGTCATCTTTTGGGGGGCCTACATACCCATCTGGGGGGAAATTTACATTTTAAAGCAAGTGTCCGGGATTTGTGGGGGGGGGGAGGGGCTGGGGTGTACGGGTGGCTCTGGTTCAGGCTCTGGTGCAGAGCAGCTAAATTGCAGCTTGGAAGCCAAATCATGTGCAATTCTGACTCTCTTTCTTGAAATTAACACAATGTTGTTCTGCCAAATAACAGCAGTTCTTTCCAAGGATATCAGGACAAAAGGAAAGAGGAGGTTGAAGGGGAACCAAAACAGTTTTATTAACAAATAAACAGCAGGCACGCAAAGCATAAAAGAAAACATACCCGACAGGGGCTCCACTCTCCCCTTCAGCTGCCCGGAGCCCCAGGTAGAGCACAGGAGAAAGACCCTGACCGTCAGGTCCTTTGATCCGGGAAAAATTCCCCGGGCCCCTCCCCCCTATGGCTTTTACAGCCTGCCTTGATGTAATCCAGTGCCCCTGGCATTACTCAGGATTAGCCCAGGACCCTGAGATGGAATTAATACAGAGCGGCTGAGAGTCTCTCACTACCTGCAGCCGGGCATCCAGCCACCACTTGCAACACAGAAGAACACAAGAAAACTCCCGACAGGTGTGTGAAACACCAGAATCCAGCAGACCTCAAACTGGGGATGTGAAAGGGAAAGGGACATGCCACCTAACTCCTCGAAATACAATGGTCTTCCGCATTTCCACTACAAATGTCCAAACACATATGGTTAAAGAAGAATATATGCAAAGTATTTACATTCACATGCTTATCCAAGCATGGACTTAGTTTTCCTTAGCTGAAGATCACAGCTTCTGTGTTTTTTCCTCTTTCCAGTCTTTGCCCTCAGCCTTCTGCACATGACCAGCTGGGCCAGGCAGTTCCTTCTGAGAGGTTTCCACTTTCTCCTTCCAGCAGACTTCTCCTGACTGGGAGAACACCAACGTCTGCATTTCTTTCTGCCCCCAACATTCACACAGAAACATGGGCCTCCTCTCCTCTGTTGTGTCTCCTCTTCAGAGTTCATGGACATGCAGCTATTATACTCAAGTCACTCATACTCAAAACAAAATGGAGAATGTAATAAAGACACCTTCCATGTGACCAGAGTTAACCGATCACCCAAGAGTTACTGGGGAACATTCCAGAATTAAACACACAGTAATGCAGTTAAACATTCCTAATTTCAGTAAATTAAATTGTTACAAGGTACTTTACAAGGTACATATATAAGAGGTTTGTTTGTAATTATATTTTGGGAAGGATTCATGTTCTTACGTAGCTGCACTGTTTTATACTTTCTGAATGCTCCGTGATCGTATCCTGAAGTGCTTGTGTTCTGGGTTATCAACTGAGTACTGCTAGTTGTTGTTTCCCTTTTCCCCTCAATTTATTTCTTGTCAATAAAGCATTTGGTGTGGCACAATCAAATTTTTATTCTGA
The DNA here is from genome assembly GCF_964188315.1 of Podarcis muralis. NCBI lineage: Eukaryota > Metazoa > Chordata > Lepidosauria > Squamata > Lacertidae > Podarcis > Podarcis muralis. The sequence continues at coordinate 3,882,190 of NC_135656.1, forward strand.
AAGTGTGGCCCAGAGAAAAAAGTTTGAGAACTACTGGTGTACATCATGCACCTCTACATTTCAGACTGATTTAACAAGCATTTCCCATCCTCAAGAAACCCTGGGAACATAGATTTATTAAGACACATCACATTTAACAGAAAAATTCACTACACTCTCACCTAAACATGACTTCCAAGATTCTTTGGGAGAAGCCATGGCTGTTAATATAGTATAAAATCAATACACACATATAGCCACTGGCTAAATCAGGGCATGTCATTAAACCATGGCTTAGCAATCTGAGAGTGTGACATGACGAGCTTTGGGCTTCTGTTCACCTCCCTTATTCATGTGCAAGGGGCAGAAATTTAAAGCTTCTGGGCATGGTTTGTAACAAGCCACACTTTCCCGGTTCATCTGAATCTTATTATTAATTTTTTATTTGTGAATTTAACAAGAAGAGGAAAGATGAGAGGAAAAGATAAAATAACATTTTAAAAAGAGAAGAGATAATATTGATAAACAATAATATACAAATAATATTAAGAACAATAGACCACCATTAGTCCATGAATCTTAAACCAAACATATAAATTAATTAATTTAAGCCCTCCAGATGTCCAAATAGGTATCCACAGAAGATTCCTATATGAAATATTTCTGAATGCAGCCAAGGTAATAAGGTCCTTGGGCCACTGTGTGATAGATGGTGGGTTTTTATCCTTCCAGAGTTGAAGTCTCTTAGCTACCAGAAGTGTTTACAAAATCCACTTTTGTAGTCCATCCATGAGTCCCTTTACTATAGGTAAATGGTTCAGAAGCACATTCCTTTCATCTGAATCTGAGAAACTGCAGTTGGTACACATCCTGGTTTCTGAACCAAGTATGGTTTGTGCAACCCAGTGTTTCCACAACTGTTCACCACTGCTTTACATTTCCTCCCCTTGTGCATAAAGATGGAGGAAAGCACAAGAACTCAAACTTGCTGAGGTTACTAATCCCATAATGCTAAAACATTGTTTAGAATTACATCTGAATTTTGTCAATATGACATGGGGAAACTGACAATAAGGGTAGAGGGAAAGGCGTATCCCCCTAAAAACTGAGACAAGCCAACAATCGCAAAGCAAGCCTGAGTGATTTGCCTGGACTTCTGTGCTAACCTTCAGGTATCGTAAACACATTCCACTATATAGAAAGCACAGTGTATTGGGCAAATAACCCAGTAGTGTATCTATTAACACCTCGTAAGCATTTGAATTGTCTTGACACGTGTCTGATTATGTGACATTCTTGTTCATTCAGACATCATTTAGGAAAGTGTAAGATGCAAACAGGGCCTCGGGTAATGAGTTCCACTATTTCTGCTGACTCACAAGAACATAAGAAGAGCCCCGCTGGATCATGCTAAAAGTCATCGAGTCCAGAATCCTGTTCTCACAGCAACCAACCAGACGCCCATAGGAAGCCTATTAAATAGGCATGAAGGCAGCAAGTTCATCCTCTCCCCTGGTTCTCCGGAACTGGTATTTCAGTCATACTCCCTCTAATACCACAAGTAGTACACAGCTATCATGACCAGTAGCCATTGAGAGCTTTGTCTAATCCGCTTTTAAACTCATCTCAAACTGGCGACCAGCACCACACCTTGTGGCAGCAAATTCCATACATTCAGCTATGCACCGTTTGAAGGTGTACTTCAGCTTTACTCTGGATTTTCAGCCTACCTGTGCAGCATTGCAAACAAATATAGCATCAATCCTTGCTTTTACCTGCAGTCATGTGTCAAATTCTACTGCTGGAGAGCTCTGTGTCGCAAGGATGCCACATTTAACTGAGCTGGAGAAGCAAGCTCCCCACCCAGCAGGTGTCTAGGGGGCCACATCATCCCCCCAACCTCCCCACTGGTTTTTATGGGAGATGCAGGAAAGGTTGGGGAACGGTCCTCACAAGACTAGCAGCTGGTTTCTTTCATTATATATATATATTAAATTCCTCAGATCCTCACCATCTGATCCTAATTGTCATCAATCTTGCCATTAGGTAGAGTTACAGCTGGGCATGGGGTGGAAGGAGTAGCGCTAATGGGATTTTCTGCCTCAGGTGCTAAAATCTCTTGATTGGCCCCTGGACTGGGGGGGGGGATGCCATTTCCTGCTCTGCCTCAAGCAGCAGAATGTCTCAGCCTGCCCTTATACAGGTTGCCCACCAAATTATTTCCCTAGCACCACTGCTGACGCCAAGCAGCACACAGCCTTGAAGGCCCTTTCCTAGTATGTTGATGCTTTCCTCTCCCAAATCCTTTCCTACATGAAAATAGCTGCCCCCGCTTCCTAAACACCCTCGTTATCCAAATCTCTGTTCCAAAGTGACCAAAGGTCACTGCTGCCCAGGCAGGGAACAGCTGATCTGCTAATCTGACTGAGTGTGGTGGGTAACACTGATATTTAAGGGAAGAAGTACTTAAAAAAACCCCAAAACATTTCTATGCCACCTTCACACAATCAAAGCGGTTCACACAAATTGGAAGGTGGCAAGGAGAACAATAACTTCCAATAATTGTATCTAAACAGAAACACCAAGCACAAACAAAAAACCAGAATAAGCTGAAACCAGAATAATACTTACTAGGCGGATCTCAACAGCCGAATGCCCTCCAGAACAAATACTTTATATATCTTTGTTTCCCAGCAGCAGCCACAGTTCACCCCTTTGCCTGATTAAGAATATCACGTCCTAGCCTTGAAAATGGTTCAGTATTTGGGGTGTGGGGAGTGTGGTAGGCTGCCTTTGAGACACCCAAGGGCCTGAGGTAGTATACGTTGCCTCATTTAGTTCTCTGGGATCACTTCAAAAGGACTAATAACATAATAGTAGAATAACTTAACCTCTGTTGTCTCTGATTAGATTACTGTGATCCCTTAAATGTGGGGCTGCTTTTGGAAACAGTTCAAGAAGTGCAGCTGATGTAGAATTCAGCACCAGGTTAAGGCAGTCTGTGCATATAACACCAATTCTGGCACGACTCCACTGACTGCCAATTAGTTTTCAGGCACAATTAAAAGTGCTGATTTTGAACTACAAAGCCCTCTGTGGTTTAGGACTGCAATATCTCAAGGGCTGTCTCTCCCCAGATGAACCAGCCAGGACACTGCGCCCATCATTTGAGGGCCTTCTTCATGTGCCCACTCTGAGGAAGGTTCGGGGGCAGCAACAAGAGGAAAGCCTTTTTCTGTACTGGCCCCCCATTTACAGAATGCTCTCCACAGGAAGACACACCGGCACCAGGCAAACACCCTTTTTATTTACCCAGGCCTTCATCCTTTAATTTGGAGAATAATTAGTTCTGCCTGTGGCCTCTTTTTTGCACCTCAACCTTTTACTGGGGTTGGTTGGATTTCTCTTATATATTAAGCATTTAAAGTCATTGTTTTATTGCTGTTTTTGTACTTAGTTTTAAATGTTTCTTGTTATTTCCATTCTTACTTTGTGAGTCACTTTGAGACTTTCCCATGTAAAGAGCAACAAATAAATATAGTAATATTAGTGATTAAGTGAATGAGCTATGAGGTAACAAATGTCCGGCTCAAAATTTAACTCAGCTGTGAACTCACCAGTCAATCTGAAGCAAACTACCCCCCAGATCAGCTCCTGCCCCATCTGTGATACAGGGAGAACAAATGGGACCTTCAGCAAAAGGCTACTTACAGTGGGGAGAATTTTGTTATCTGTTCTAGGCAACCAGCCATGCCTTATTTCAGGATAAATCACCTCACACCCTCTTTTCATTACACACACACTCGGTATTCTGTAGCCAGTCCACTCTGCATGCTCAGTCCTCATTGAGCTGTTTTCTGTCCCCTCAGGGGACAGGAAGGAGTACATATGCACATCTTAGGATTCACCTGAGCATGCTCATACCATCCTCTGATTTCTTGGTTGCCTTACTTGGCTATAGCCTTGTCTGTGGCTAATCAGCTATGTTCAAAATTAGAGGGAGTAGTAATACTGACTCAGGACAATTGTAAGGATTGCTGCAGTGCTGTGTGCAAAGTGCTTTGAGAACTTAGTTGAATAAATAAATAAATATTAATGTCAGAAGAAACATCTATTAAGGCGTCCTACTAATTAGGCCATCTAGGTCTGTACTGTCTACTTATAATGGCTGTTCTTCCAGGGCCCCAGGCAGAGGTCTCTCCCAGCACTGCTTTTAAACTTTTAACATTTAGAGATTTTTAGTTTAGAAAAACTGGATGGGAGGACATGATAGAGGTGCATAAGATTATTCATGGCATGGAGAAAGTGTTCTCAAAAAACTATGATTTTGGGACATCGAAGAAGTTGAATGTTGGAAGATTTAGGGCAGACAAAATAAAGTACCGGTACTTCTTCACACAGTGCATAATCTATGGCATTTGTTCCCATAAGATGTAGTGATGGCCGCCAACTTGGTGTTGGAGAGAAAGGGTTGGAATGGAGTTCAGCACAATGGCAATTATTCCAAGCACGTTAAAACTTGGTTAGATTTACATCCGTCGTCATCCACCTTTAAACAAGTATTGCCCATAAAATATTTAGGCTAGAATAAATCGTAGACACTTAGCTTTACAAATACAGGCAGCAACCATTTCGTTTGGGGGTTCCCTTCCTGACCCCCACATGCATCAGTGGAGCATGTATAAGCATGTGCTGCCCTGTTCTGCCTTCTTCTGGGTCCAAAAGGACCGTGCATCAACTAGACATACCTAAAATGGTTGCAGTCTGTAAGTGAATGTTTTATTCACAGTCTCCATCAGCTGGCAGTAAAATAAAGGTGTAAAAAGGTTCCAAATAACTTCATAAAGAAAAGGAATTGGTTTCCTTACAAAATGATAATGCAATCTTCAGGTTAGCAAAGAAGCAGGCTGTAAAATCTCCCTTTTGGAGAGAGTAAGGTTCCTTCGTTTTTCTTGCATCTGGGAGCCATTGACTGTATGGAACCTTGCTTGTTTGAGGAAGCACAAAGAAAAAAAGACTGAAAGCGGGGAGCAAAGGCTGCTGTGTGCCTGCCAAGCCACACTCTGGTAACTTGAGCTCAGGGCTCAGGTTAACCCTTTCATGCATGAAAGTGTGAGTCAGTGACTGTATATAAAGAGAATTAGACAAATCCATGGGAGATAAAGCTATCAATGACTACTAGCAACACTGGCTTATGTTCTGCCTCCACTGTCGGAGGCATAAGGCTGTGTATACCAGTTGCTGGGAATCACAGGGTTTTGCTTGCTGGCTTCCCATCGGCATCTAGTTGACCACCTGTGAGAACATGATCCAGGATCAGGTGGGCCTTTGGCTGATCCAGCAGGGCTTTTCTTATATTATGCTTAACTGGAGATGCTGAAGAATCTGGGACCTTCTGAATCCAAAACATGTAGATCCTTCATTGAACTATGGCCCTTCCTTAGCTCAGTGTTTCATACTTCACTCTTCAGACAAATTCACCTTTGAAGCAGAGGCCATATACATATTCTTATGCTTTTGAGACTGAGGCAAAACAGTTAAGTGATCTGTGCAGACAGGGAAGCCAAGGCTCAAGTGACTATATTAAATGTTACATTTTGCACATGTCAGAATATAAGCACACCCCTGGCAAATGCTGAACATGTTTTTCCACCTCACCCCAAACAAACCCCATAGGCATCATCTACACTTCTGTCTGCTTCCAAAGTCACATTTCTGGATGGTATCCTGGAATGCAATTCAAAACTGCATGGTGGGACATAATGAACCACAGCATTTAAAAATGCATTGAACAGTGGGACATAGGGACTGCTGTGAAAGGACTTTGTAGAGTGAGCACAGTTTGAATTAGGACCACCACCATGTGTCCTACATTTACAGGGGACAGTTTTCTATTTGAAGGTTCAAGTTTAGTTTATAGAAAGAAGAACCCTGAAAAGTGAGAGCAAAGAGGGGGCCTTGGAGTTGGCCATCAAAAGGAGCACCTGAGCAGCAGAGAGAGCAGGCCACAGATCACCTGGGCACAATCTTCCCCACGAGGGTAAATTGCATTGTATCTCTTTCTCGCTTTTAAAATAAATGTTATTTTTCAGTCTTTCAGAAATATTTTGACAAATCAACATACAATCCGACATTTTCTAACAAATACGTATATTTTGACTTCCCCCCATTCCTTTTGTGGTTTTTAATTTTGTTTTTAATTTGTAACACTGCATCTCCTTCAGTACTCCAGTTATTAATTACTCCCTAGTTATTCTTTGCATTGTATCTCTTTCTACATAGTAATTATTTATTAATTAGCATGTGAACATTTTATAAAAATCTGTGTCCTTTTTTATGGTGAAACGTGTCCTCTTTATTTTTGCATCATGTAACTGGTGCCCTGGTGCCCTTAATCTGAACGGAGGTGCCACTTCAGACAGGGGTGCCAACTAGAAAAAATATTGAGGGGGGGGAGGGAAGCCCTGCCCGGCATCAATCAATCAATCAATCAATCAATCACATGATGTGGCACACACACAGCATTTTTTGGGGGGGGGTACAAATATTTTATTGGGGGGTGTCAAATACCTCTTGGCCCCTAGGAGTTGGCTCCTATGACTTAAGATATCACTGGCTGTGATCAACATTCTTCAGCAGCATAGCTGTCAAGTGTCCCTTATTTGAAGGGACAGTCCCTTATTCCAGCGCCATGTCCCAGTACTGTCCCTTATTGATGGATGTCCCCTAAATGTCCCTTAAATGATGTCCTTTAAATTTCAAAGGCCGGGGAGCCATCTTAAGTTGAGGCTGCATAGGCCTTGTGGTGCATGTGATTCAGATTCTATTCAGTTGAACCTCTGGTTACAAAGTTGGTTGGACAGTGTTCTCGAAGCTACCCAGCATGAGTTTGACCAGACTGCAGGAGGACAGGAAGACTGGAGTGCCTGGAACAGGTGAGGCTGCAGGTCCCTTATTTTGGCTGCTGGTCCCTTATTTTCAAATCTGTAAGTTGACAGCTATGTTCAGCAGGGCCCAGCTTCACTGGGGAGGGGGCAGGACAAACCTGCCAGGCAGGCTCCTTCCCACACATAGATCATGATTCCATTGCATACATTCAATCTCATGATTTATATTTATAGCCAGACATGGCAGGAAGGTGTGTGCATGTACTGGACATTTGATGACATATATTTTCGGCCTGTAAATCAGCACTTGTTCCCCCTGTTCTTGGGATCAATGTCCCTGATTATCAATGTGGTTTTTGAGAGAGCATTTGACGTAGGAAAACACAAATGATTTCTCTGTCTCTCTAACTACAAGTCCTGGCTTAACTGCACAAAGTATATACTCCTTGTCCTAGGAAAAAGGCCTGGAGCAGCATTTTTCTCTTCAGACTGTTGCAGCACTGCTTCTGTTCCGATTGGCTCTAGCAACTCTCTCAAGATCTGAAGTTCAGCTTCATGTTCTGCCCTCGTGATAAAGGGTTGCAGGCTGGTCTGGCCCCTGCCCCGGATCAAAGAAGCCCCGGTAAATTGTACCTTTCTCCCTCATGCTTGGGCCCCCCACCAGAAAGATGCAGAGATCCACTCCTGGTAAACATTTGACGATAAAATGGCGAAAAAGGTGGATTTTAAGAACAACTGTTGTGATTAGTTTCTTTAAGTACCTCAATAAAACAAAAGCAATGTTATCAACAGCAAACAGATCCTTCCAATCCCACTCCCTTTTAGTAAGCAAAAGGGATTTGAGCCTTTGGCATGCATACCTAATTCATACGTCAGCCTGCTGGAGTGTTTATATAACCATCGTCACCAGAAAGCTGAACTATAGTTGCCGAAGCTGCTGAGGAATAACAACATGTTATCCCAAGTATTCAGGGTTGTCTGCCCCCTCCCACTACTTAAATGTCACCCCGGTACATTTGAATAACTTTCTTAAACACATGGTGACAGAGGACATAGTATGGGAAGGTAATGCACCATATTTAAAGTACTTTGGGAGTGATTTTGATTTGAACAAATTGCACCAATGGTAGTTAAGGGTGCAGGCTTTGGATGTCAAACACACGGCCTCCATGGGCAGGGCCAAAAGCTGCAGGGTGATGCCCCGTGATGAGATGAATACCATTTTAAAAATACTTAGAATATTTGTATGCTACCCATACAAAGATTATCTGGGTGGCTTATAATGTATATTTAATATACTGTACAGTAACCATGAAAAGAAAAAATATATAATGCAGCATTTAAACAAACAAACCTCAAGCAGCCTATAATAAAATCAATAAGACAAGACTCTCAGTCAGCACTAAAAATGCGAAGAGATTTTAAAATAATTTTAAAGGCCTGGGAAAATAAAAAGATATTCACCTGGCACCAACACAGAGTACATGCCAGGTGGCGAAAGAATACCAGCTAGGGTGGCACCATCGAAAAGCCCGTGGTTCACTGCAAACTGCTTTATCTGGTCAGTGCAAGGATTTCTGCCCTACGCATACCCCAGTCTTGGCATATGCCCACCTACAACATCACTGGGCACTTTCCCAAAATTTCAGATATGCCCACTTGCCCAAAAGGATTGGCAACCCCTATGAGGGCAGCAAATGTGTTGCACTCCCGATATTGTTGGATTACATCTTGCATTATTCCTGCCCACTGACCATGCAGGTTAGGGCTGATGGGAACTGGAGGCCAACAACATCTAGAAGGCACCATATTGGGCTATCCCTGCTATAGACCATGGCACCTCCTCACTTTCCTGACTCTTGAATCAGTGCTAGCAATGTACCAAGTACCCAGGAGGACACTGCTGGCAAACTCCTCCCAGTCCCTCCATCCAGGTCTCAATGACACCAACCAGATTTGCCCTGGCACCCACAGTTAAATCAATGATTAGATATTTTATTGTGGACTAAGCCAGGGACTCAGCTACATCACTAAAGGAAAAGCATTTTAAATGCATTGTAACACTGTGGCACCAGATGGCGCTGTGGAGTTCCGTCTTTCGGCAACACGATTTCCCACTATGAGGTTTACAACGCGTTTTGCTGAAAGTTTTTTTGACGTGTCTAGATCCAGCCCAGCAAGCATTCAGTTGATGCCCCGTGGGTATCATACTCCAACATCTGTAGAGCATCCTTTCACCTTGTGCTCTGAGGAGGGCAGAACAGAGACTGGCCCCACAATCCCATGATTTCAGAAGCTGGTGTTTTAGGAAAAGAAACATAGGGCATTGTGAAAGCTCTCTCCCAGCTCCTGGGCATTTCCCCTCCCTGTCCACCAGTCCCTTGGCATGGCCACCCTTCCTGGAAGGCCCAGTTGTTCTGAGATACTTCTATGTGGGGTGGGAGATATGCCCCCCCTCACTCCGAGAGAGGGCACATTTGGCAAGAGCTCTCCCAGCACCCTCTTCAGAAAGCCAGGCAGGTGTGCCAGCTGCAAAAGAGCCAGGTGGCCAGTGAAAGGGCAAGCACCTGCTGGTGCCAGCATTAAAAGGGCAGCTTTATTGCTTCCTTGTTTGGGTTGCGTAGGATCCTGTCTTTACTCCCCCCCCCCCTTGGTGGCTCCCTCCCCGCATCCCCGCTCCCCTGCTGCTCACACACCAGGCAGAGCCCTGTCAGCCTTCAAGGGGAAAGAGGGAGAAGAAAAATAACACTTGAATATGTATTTCTGCTGAAAAGAAAGAATTACTGCCCGCATATGAGGCGGCAGACACCTTAGAATATATAAGGGCATCCTCTGCATATGCAAGAGGCAGGTTCTTGAAGTCAGCTTGCTTCGGGGGTAGGAACTGGAGGGCAGAGGGGCCTCTGGGAGGAAACATGTCCTTGATGGGGCAGCATCTGTCTTTAGGTAGGTGCGGGTGGCTGTGGAATAGAAAGGGGATTTTGATTTTGAAGTGGGTGGGTCTCCAGTTCTCTATGAAACAATTAAATGCTTGGTGATGGGATTCAAGCCCACCTGGAACTAAGTGTCTACTGCTATGAAAGACCCTCCCCAAAATCCAAGATGCCTAAGCTTTCTTAGTGGTAAGTGAAAATAACCTGGCACAAACTCTGCGCATGCTTGAGGGCACTATTTTCTCTGTCAGAGAGGTCTTGAGGCACCTTAAAACATTTGTTAGGGCACACCCACCCCTCTGGAAATTATTTTATTTATTATCACGTTTCAGAAAAATTTATAAAAATAATCCTCAAAAACTTAACATGTACTAGGCGTTAAAAGCACCTCTGCCAAAAGATAGACAGTCTTCTGACATTTTTGGAATATTACCTATATAGAAAGTAAAATAGCAAGGTTAGCCTATAGTTGCATACAACCCCAGTTAGACTGATCACTATGGCTGAAAACAGATCCGAGAGCCCAGATTAAACCTTATTGTATGCTGTCCCCTGTTTAGCCCCCCCCCCAACATCTCTTGTTCGAACTGGAAGATTTAACACACTGCACCCTGCGATTTTGCGCATGGATCTGAACCCACTGAAGTAAACGGATTTACGCGTATGCTGCCGAGGGTGGGGAGGGGGGTCGGGGGCAACCTTTGATGTCTTCCTTCCCCTTGAGATCACAAGTTCAAACCAACCAACCCTACTCTCTTCTGTGAAAAGTACAATTTTAACTTCTTCAGCATGTTCTCCGCCTCCCCCCGCTCACATTATTTTTTTTTGCCCCAGACTCTTTCCCTCCCAGGAAGAGGTGTAGGAAGAAAAATCGCAACACCCTCTCCCATCAGCGGCGGGCGGACTGGGATTGGTGAACTAGGGAATTAAGGAACATCATACCCCCCCCCCCCCCGCCGCCGCCGCCAGCGCCCCCTTCCCTGCCAGCATCTTGGGCAGGGCGCATGCAACTCACGCCCGTCTCTTCTCCGCGCGCTCCCCTCCTTCCGATCAAGTGCAGAGTCAACTTTCTCCCCCCCCCCCCCGCCTCAATTCTCAGTGCATCTTGGATTGCTGCTCCGGATACCTGCTGCTCCTCCTTCCCGCACAGCTCTTTCGCGGTCTCCTTCCCACCGCAAGGATTTTGTTGTTTTCCCTTTTTTGGGGGGGGGGGGCGCCTGCTGCTGCTGGTGGTCTTCCTTTCTTCGAGCTCCCCACACCTCCTCCAGACCCACCTCTCTCTCTCTCTTTCTCCCACACACCCCCCCCTTCCCCGCCGCGCTCTCAATGCTGGCGGAAGATTTTTGCCTTGAAACATGAAGGTCCTTAGCTGGGTGCATCTCCTCCTTAGCCAGTGGCTCTTGCAAAAGGTAAGGAGCGAGCGGGGAAGGGAGAAGGCGCGGGCGGCTTGGCTGGCTGGCTGGCGAGGGGGTAGCGGGCGGGGGAAGTTGCCGTCGCCCAAGAAGGCAGCCTTGTGCCCCAAGCAAACTTGCCCCTTGGCACGAGGGAAGGGAAAGTGGGCACCAAAGGAGCCAGGAGGGATTTCTGCCCGGTCCAAAGAAAGGCTAGTACTGTGTATATGGCGAGGCGGGATTGCTTTAATTCTGGCCGCCGCCCGCATCGTTTCCCCAACTTTGACTCGACTCCGGGTTACAATTCGTTGGAATGTAAGCAGCAGAAACTTGACGCGTGTCTCGAAAGTTAAGGCAGAGGCTGATTTCTGGGGAGCGGGGAGTCGTCTGTATGCATTGATTGGCGAGCTGGGCGGGCGGCTGGGTTGTGTGTGGGTTGCGTGTGTGTCCTGTTTTCTTAGCGTGGGACACAATCAGATTATGTAGCAAGTTCGTCTCCCCCGCCCACAAAAAAGAAATCAGCACGGAGCGCCTGTGTGGGGTGTTTGGTTTGGGTTTTTTGGCGGAGTGGGGCGAGGAAGAGAAGAGATTGCCAAGCTGTAAAAACACCTCCTCCGCTCTCCTCTGGGGCGACGGCCCGTCTGGCGGCTCCGCGGAAGGCGGCTCGCGAGACGTGAATCGTGTAAATATAGCCTGGCTGCCAATTCGGATCCTCTTCCCGCTTAGCCCGCAGACAGCGACGGGGGCGGTTAGGTGTAACTCCGGGTCAAGGCGCGCTCGCAATGCTCGCGCCGCGGCGCTTCGCAATGGCATCGTAAGAAGCCGAAGAGCGGCGGCTTGGGGACGCGCGGGCACCCCGAGGTCGACTGGTCGGTCCAGCCGAGGGCAGCGCCGATCTTTCTTCCCGAACTCAGACGTTCATGCATCGGACGCTCGTGTCATATTCCAGTACGGTATTGCATATTCTTTCAACTCCCATAGGGCTGAAATGCGCACGGAACGCGCTCGCAGGCGCGGCACAAGCGAGGCTCCGGCGCCCGCCCTCACGTACCCGTTGTGTGTACAAACGCGCGCACGTGGTCGTGCAGTGCCACTTGGCTCCCGGAGGCAGGTGGATCAGTACGGAGTTGGTGTGCAAGGTTTGCACGTGGGAACACCATGCAAGCGTGAATAGACTGCACCTACACGTCCGGGTCACCGTACAATAGCGATTTCGTGCAAGGTGGTGGGAAATAGTGTGTGTGTGCTCACACATATTTCAGACGCTTGTTCTGTGAGTTGTGCAAAGTGCTAGACAGCTGTATAAACGTACCTGGCATTTGCTAGGATCTGGGGCTCTCAGGGCAGATCAGCCCATCCAGACCTTCCACTGCAATCCCAGCATTCAGAGTTTTATTTCCATTTCATTATCTACAAAAACTGGTTTCCACCACTTTTTCAGAACCCACTTCCACTGGTTAGGAAAAGAGGTACATTTTTCCCCTCGTGACATGGCAACTCCCCTGCTCCCCTCTTTTGAGGTGCTTCTTCTGGTTCTAAACTGAGTAATTTTAGACAGAGCTTTGACCTTTTGCATTGGGTGTTCCTGTTGCGAATTTAGCTTGTCTCAAATGCCACAAGCACCGCAGAACCCTGGGAGCCACTGTCGCTTCCCCCCAGAGGATCCGATGCACTAGTTCCAATTTGCTGGTCTTGAGGACAGGATGGTTGTTTGCTTGGTGCAAGCCCTCAGAAAAAAATCAAACTGGAACCCAGTTCAGGCACGAACCCTGTCCCCCCTGCCCTTCTGACCTTGACGCCCATCTTCCGAATTACAATCCAGTCCGAAGAGATGTCTTCCATAAAATGCATCGTTCTCTCTGTTGCACATGCGTGTGAAAGGGGATGTAACAGCCAGTGTGTTGCTGTTGGTTCTGTTTCTCCAACATGCTTACAGATTGTGGCATTAAGTGTTTCTTTGTGCCTCGTATAGTACCCCCCTTATTGGTTAAACCAGGGCCCATTAGCTGTTCCACTTGGAGGCTTGCTCCTCTAATTTGCCCAGTTTAAACTGAGTGGAGAAGCACTTAAAGCAAAGTGTTATTAAATAATTGCAGAGGCCTTCCAACTCAAACCTCCCCCCCCCCTTCCATTCCCCTGGGTTTCGGGTCTTTTCTTCTACCAAACATGCTGCCATATTTTTTTTAAGTGACTTTTGGGAGCAGAAATGACCTGGCCCTTGTGATTTGGAACTTTAGAACTTCCCAATTTCTCTTTAGACCAGTCAAACAATAGCTTTCAAAAAGAATCATAAAATTTTGATTCTCTTCCGTCTGCTTCATACACGTCCACTGGTGTGCAGTGTGTGTGTGTGTGTGAAATAATTCTTTCACAGGTAACAGGCATTGCAGTTTTTAGTGCTTGCAAATGGGGAGTTAAGAGCTTCGGTTTCATTTTTAATTTTTTTCTCTGCCTGTGTCTTATTTTTCTTTTTATGGCATTGTAATGTTGCAGGGAGAAATAAGGAACAGGCTCATTAAGCACCAGGCCAGCGAGAATCGGATTTCATGACAATCAATTTTTACTTTTCAACAGTTTCATGAATGCAAACCCTTCCCCCACCCTCTTTTCTTTCTCAAGGAGCTACATACAGACTTTTGCAAGGTTAGATCTAACTAGTTTGTCTTTCTTGGGCTTATCTTATTCTAAGTAGCAAGATGGGGAGGAAAACATTATTTGGGGGCTACCCTCAGCTTTCCACCAGCCTGAGAGCACTGCTTTTAAGAGGCTGTGGGGGGACCTTTGTTTTAATCAGATAACAGCGATTTTTGTTGCTGGCGTGAAAGGCAGGGAGATCAAAGGAAAGAGGTGTGCTTTGGGTTTGGAAAGAAGGTTTAGCTACTGGGGTTTTTTTGAGCCCTGCATTAGAGAAAAAAACATTCAGTGAAGGTACAAATGAGATGCTCTCCTGATTCTCAAACTAGGTCTTGTGCGATGTGTGTAAGAGAGAGAGAGAGAGAGAGAGAGAGAAGATACACTACTGTGAGCTCAAAAAAAGCCCAAAATCTGGGTGGGAAATCCGCAGCCCCCCAACTACACCTCACTGGATCATCAGTTGTTTCAAATAAATATTACAAGCAAAGTTAAGGAATGAGAAACAATTCAGACACCAGTGCCTTCTCAGGCTGCAAGCCGCCACTATTACTGTGGAGGTGCCCCATTAAAATGTGGGGCTGCTTCTGTGGACTTCAATTTTTTATTCAGTTCCTTTGTGGCCCTGTTATAGTGCATCTTAAGCAGACAGCATCCCTCTTCAACTACATTTCTAATTTATCCCAACATTTTCAGTGTTGTCCGTACCATTTAGACAAATGAGATTTTGCAGTTGCCTATAGAACCAAAACCTTGCTGTGAATGAATATTTAGAGCAGAGCCCAGCAATATTCTTTCACCTGAGAATTTGGTTGATATTGAAGACCATTGGAAGTTTTTACTTGCCCCATCTGTGCTTCCTGGTTTCCAGTCTACCCAGCAGCAGGCAAGGGAGTCTAAGATCATGATGTGAAATCCAAAAAATAATAGTGCTGAATGTTGCAGCTGCCATGGTAGCATTTTGGGAGTTTCCCTCAAATAAACAAAAGAAAAGGAGCAGTTTGCTAGCCCTCAAGATGTGGACTCTAACTTAAAATAATGTCTGAGTGCTATCTGGTAATATTGATCTACTAACAGGGAATTGACTTCCCTAAAGTCAGGGGTGCTTCTCATCTTCCTTTGTATCTTCCAAGAAGTCTGTGATCGTGTTCATGGGGATTGTGTCCCCTTTTATCTTCACAAGATGATAACTAACTCAAGACTGCTCAGTGGGCTTGGAATGTAGATTTAGTGTTTCAGATTTATTTGTTTCTTTTAAATGCAGAATTGCCAATCACGTATATAAGTATCCTATCTGTGGCTCTGAGGATGTTGAATGTGATGCTGTCACCTCAGAGTAGACTTTGACTGAAAAGCATCGCTAAGTGAAATTTTACTCACCTATTTCTATCACTGAGAGAATCAGATTCAACTTTATGCAACCTTTGGCCATAAGGAACCCAGGATGTTGCTTAATACCAGGTCAGCTATGGACAGACTGTGGACATCATACAGTTAAAGCACATTCAACCCACATGTAAAGCACCTAATTCATCCCTGAAGGATCCAGGGAACTGTAATTTTCCCTTCACAGAGCTACAGTTCCCAGCACCCTTAACAAACTACACTTCCCAGGATTCTTTGAGGCTAATTGTGTGCTTTAAATGTATGGTGTGAATCCATCTAGCCCAGTACTCTTCTACCTGAGAGCAAGCCTGGTGTGAGAAAGAACGACTTGGCATGAGTACCCTATCCATTACCAGGCTTTGCCCAGTACCAGAGCTTAGTGCTGAAAGGCTCTCTGTCGACCACCCACAGCTGTCCTTTGCAGAAAGGGCACGAGTGCCCCACAAGGCAATTGCTAACAAGCCGATGTACATTGTCTCTCTGAAGATGCTAGCATTTTGGCACATGGCAAGCTCTGCAAGGGGGTTCAGCTGAAAATCTTGTTGACTCTCAGCCCAGAGTTCCCTTTCCATGCTGATCAGCCTTCAACCAGAGCATTTTGTTAAGTTGAGGTGGGAACTCTGATTATCCACAAACCAACCTGAAGTTATTTTAACAAAGTGGTGGTGGGGAAATCTACAGACTTCGATAGTTGATACTGCTTTTTGAAAACAGTTCAGTTGATGTTGAGATTCTTACCCAAATGTTGTTTATGGTGTTTAACCAGCACACGGTATTTTGAGATATTTCTAACTTTGCTTTTGCAAATTGAAAAAAGCTTATTAATGGCAGCCCCCTGTGGTTCAGCACCGTCTGGGTCAACAGGTCCTGTCCATTAACTTGTTTTGTGCTTGTGTACATTTCTGTCAGCAGATGCTGGGAGATTATGAGGAGTGGGATCTACAGCTCAGAGCTAAAAAAAAGTAAGAAATCCCCAAACATTGCAGGATGGAATAGAATAGTGCTAAACTGTTTGGTGTGCTTGCATTGTGGTTGCAAAAGAGACAGTAGAATTTTAAATTTACTTTACCAAGGACTAGTATGTTGGAGGAAAAGAGGAACTGGGTGGGTAAAACATTAGAAATAACATGATCCAGAAGTGTATGAATGAAGAAGACCAAAAATGTAGCAAGGAGGTAGGGTTGGGGGATGTAAAGCAAAGATGTGGCCTTCCATCTGTGACTGGATTCTGCTTCCCATCATTCCTAACCACTGCCTATGGTAGCTGAGGCTCATAGGATTTGGAGTCCAGCAACATCTGGAGAGCCCCTGTGTCCCTCACTCAGCCACCGACATCCCAAGAATCTCATTTTGGAGTGTTTAGAAATTGCTACTCAATTTTGTACATTTTGTGGTGAGAGGTGTCTCTTTGTTATGAGGACCGCAATTCTGCTGCTTTTGAAGAATGAAGGCTGTACTGAACTAAAAGCGAGGGTTCAGATTCCAGAAAGCCATATTCATCTATTATAGCAATGCAGATAGATATCTGAAATCCAGCCTCAAATATCAACCTAATAGTGGTGTTTAAAAGTGTACAGTGGAAAAACATTGAATGTTGAAAAGGAGAGATTTGGAAATTGCTACAGCAGAATCCCTGCCCTTCCCCATTCCTGATTCCACCTTTGTTTCCTGTAGTTCCTCCAGTGCTTTTTTTCTGGGGGGGACGCAGGGGTACGCATACCCCTGAACATTTTGTGAATCTTTGTACTTTTATCTATTTACTGTATTTCTTTTTCCCGATTTGAACTATAAAATGGTGAGCCAAAACTTTTTAAGGAAAAAAGCACTTGAGTTCCTCCCTATGTTCCGCTCATATACTGCCTCAGTTCTTTGGAGGCTGGGGGCAGGGAGGGGCTGATGGTCACAGCAGGAGGCAGACGACCTCAGGACTTAAAAAAAAAATGATTCCTGGCTCTACAGAGGAAATGGGATTTAGTTCAGAGCCAAGAGATCAGAGATGGGATGCAGGACAAACCTCTACTTTGGTTTTTCCACTCAGTTTGCTTCAGTAGGGTGCATTTAGTGCATCACTTTTCCCCATATGAAAATGGTTCTAATAACGTAGAGCAGGGGTCAGCAAACTTTTTCAGCAGGGGGCCGGTCCACTATCCCTCAGACCTTGGGGGGGGGCAAACTATATTTTTTTGTGGGGGGGGGGGATGAACAAATTCCTTTGCCCCACAAATAACCCAGAGATGCATTTTAAATAAAAGGACACATTCTACTCATGTAAAAACACGCTGATTCCCGGACTGTCTGCGGGGCGGATTTAGAAGCCGATTGGGCTGGATCTGGCCCCCCGGGCCTTAGTTTGCCTACCCATGATGTAGAGGCACCCTTGCAAAATGCAACACGTTTAACACATGTCTGTTTCTAAAGGAGTTCCACAAAATGAACATCCTATTATTTTTCTGACCCAAGGACAAAGGCATGTGTCCTCATCCTCAGATAATAATGCCTGTCCTTTTGCTGGGCTTGCTATCTTGCTGTGTTCGGCATTGCCCTGTCCTGGGGAAAGGGCTGGCTTCGTTTTCTTTTCCATTTATTACGCTCAATAGCCACTTAAAGTAGCTGATGGGTGCCTGGAGCCCCGTCTGGCCCTGCTGTTTCACAGGGTCATGCGGTGCCAGATGTTCCTGCATTTAAACAGCTGCCGTAGCCTCATTTTGATAAAATAATAAATCCCTCCTCTTTGGCTTTAACCCCTTTCTGGCTCATACCACTCACAGCCAGTGCTACATAGCAACTTGGAGTTCACACTGGATTGACATAATGATGTGAGGGGCAGGGAATTTTTTAACCAGTAGAGAAATGGGCCTGGATTGTAACTGGAGGGGGGATTTATTGAGGCCTTGAAGCTGTTAGCAGATTTATAGAAGGGATAATTTTGAAAGGGGCTGCTTCTCCCGCTATTACAGCAATATTATGGAAAAAAAGGGAACACTGAAATTCCTCCTCCAGTAAAACTGATTCAGTGCACCGGAACACTTCTTTTCTTTGAATCTTGCAACCCTGGCTGGAGTAGTAACTGGTGCTCCTGTCTATAAGACTGGTGGTGGGCACTGAAGGAGTTATCCTGCCCAATTCTGAACTGAGCAAATCTAAGAAATGTTCCCCATCTCAGCAGTATTAATTAGCAAGGACACACTTCTTCATTAGCCACAGCCTTGTTAAGAGCTCATTGTCTGTCTGGCTCCCCCGTATTGTAATTGGGACTGGTAGGTAAACAGACAAAACACAGTTCTTATTTTGGGAGAGAAGCAATCATGTAACATGGGAAGCAGCTTTTTCTAATGGATGCAGCAGCTAGGTTCAGAAGGGCACTTGAACACCTGAGAAAATGAGAAGGAAAAGTGCGCTTGTGGACTCAAAGAGTGGGGAGCAGGCTGAGAGCCAAGATGCCTGAGGGATGTGGCTGACTCGGGCCCTCTGGAAACAAAATGGCCGCTGCATGGCTGCTACGTAAAATGGGACATGTGTGACAGGCTCCCAGTGGAGCAAGCTGTGCAATGCCATAATCAGTGCTGGCTCACCTTCCATACAGATGGAGTTCTAGGCAGCCTTCATGTTCTGTCCTTTAATGTGTGATGGGATTCCTGCTCTATTTGTTTTGCCTTTTCCTTAAGAAAGGCCCAGGCTCACATAGAACTAGTTTCATCCACATGGCGAACACAGAGGTGGGCTTGGAGCTGGGAGGGTGAATTTAAGAACCTTGCTTGGTCACGGACCTCCTGCCTGAGGGATGTGGCTGACTCGGGTTTGGCCAAGTTGCTCTTTGTTGGCCTCAGTATATAAAATAGAAATGGGGATGCCTTACCTCCCACATAGTTGTTGGGAAGCTGAAGATAAAGCCATAAAAGCATTTTATATTATGAACAAGCAGTATGTAAACCAGGCTTCCTCAACCTCGGCCCTCCAGATCCTTTGAGACTACAATTCCCATCATCCCTGACCACTGGTCCTGCTAGTTAGGGATCATGGGAGTTGTAGGCCAAAAAACATCTGGAGGGCCGAGGTTGAGGAAGCCTGGTGTAAACCATTAATAAATGCATCTGTATGAGTTTGTGCAAGTCTCAGGAGGCATTAACACTTTTAGCCGTATTTAGTCAGTCCAATTTACTCTCATAGTTCCAAACTGCACCCTGGAGTTCTGGCTCCTATATTCTTCTGTATTTTCCACCTCAGTTTAGGCTTATGCGCTCTTACTTTTTGCCCTGCTCTTTCCACACGGAGGTCTGCACTTTAGTGGTCTGTGTCTGAGTGTTGTTGTGGTTGGGTTTTTTGCCCCAAGTTTCCCCCGCAAAATCCTGCTCTTTAAAGCTCAATCGGAGCAACTGCCAATTCTGGTTTTCCACAGGTTGACTTTGCTCCAATTGAGCTTTAAAGAGTGGGATTTTGCGGGGAAAGCTCAGGAGCAAAAAAAATGAAGGTAAAAAACTGGGGGGTGTTTGGATAGAGAGCTTTAAATTGTGGACTGTGCCTGGAAAGAGCGGAGGAGAGTTAAGTGTGGATAAGCCCTTTGTCTCATTAGACCCTCACTCATTATACATACAAAAATGTGAAAGGTAAGTATGTGCATCCGGGAACTGGGCGGGGGGAAACAACAGTGCATTGTGCAAGCCTAGAAGGCCATATTGGAGATCCAGGGGTCACTGATCTAAGCAAGCCTCGCACACCCTTTTGTCTGACTATCAAGGGGCGAGTGGACAGAAGCTGCTGTCCCTGGCTGAAGAGAACCTGCTGTGGATTTCCTTTTCTTCCCTCTCTTCCGCTTTGCACCTGCATGCTCCGTGTCCATCCAGTAAGGGGAGCTCTTGATTTCTATTCCTCTCAGTTTCCATTCTAGCCCCCTTTTAGCTTTAACTCAAAGAAGCTTGTTGAGAATTGGGACAAGCTGGAGTTGGCATAGCCAGTTTTCAGCCAGAATGTGGACACCTCAGAATCCCAGCTGTTTTTACTTTGTTTTACAGTTTTGTTACTGGCATTTTCTTTATATTTAAGCATAAGTTTCTAGCCCTTATGACTGTGGAGAGATGTGTTTCAGATGTACAGTGCCTTTCTAAAAACTCGCTCCTTCTGTTTATGTGTAGTTCCTTCATGGCTTCCAGTGACACTGCTCTCTGCATATACTGAACCCAAACAGTACGTCATTTGGCAACACCTGGGAGAGTGTATGGGGTGTGTGCATGTGATTCCCTCCCCTAAAACTATTTTAATTGGTCACATTTTATCTTGCCCTTTCTCCAAGGATAGCTGATTCAGAATCAGACATGCAAAACAAACTAATTTGAAAATGTTTGAATGATAATCCATAATGTAATTGATTCTGAGGTAAAAATCTTAAATTTCCATTGTGCGGGATTTGGAGAAACAGGCCCCAGCAATACCAGGAAAAAAATCCTGGGAACAATTTGGAAATCTAGGGAATCCACCTCCCTTCTCTGCCCTGTATTGATTAAATGTTAAAATAAGACTATCTCATGCCTTATTACTTAAGAGTTGCCTTCTGTTCTTGTAGAGCAGGGAGAGTCATCAGGCCTAATCTGGCCTGCCAAACCTCTGGATCCATACCCACCTCCTCCCATCAGGTCCAGCCTGTTCTCCCTAGACTGCTCTTTCCTTGCTATTGATCTGCAATCCCTGTTCAGTTGTGCAGCACTTCCTGCCATGTGATCTCTCCCCACCCTCCAGATTCTGCTCAGCTGATTGCAGGTTTGACTACTGCTGAGCAGTAATCTTTCACTTTGTAGTTTGGCTCCATTCTCCACCCATATGTCACCCCTGATCACTTTGTCCAAGAGACTGTGTTCCTGGGGGGTCGGGACCCACCCCACCTTAAAGCTATATAAAGAAGGCCTCCCACTGTTTTATGTTCCTACCTCATATTACTTCCATAGAACTTATATATTCCATCAGCTCCCAGCATTTAATACAGCACATCCTGGCACAGCTGGCGTTCGCCCGACGTCCTCAGTGGAGCAAGCCTCTCAGCTCTCACGGCACACCCATATGATTTTCCTTGGCATTGCTCTACTCCAGGGGTCAGCAACCTTTTTCAGCTGTGGGCCGGTCCACCGTCCTTCAGACCATGTGGCGAGCCAGACTATATTGGTTTTTTTTTTTGGGGGGGGGGAATGAACGAATTCCTCTGCCCCACAAATAACCCAGAGATGCATTTTAAATAAAAGCACACATTCTACTTATGTAAAAACACGCTGATTCCCGGACTGTCTGCGGGCCAGATTGAGAAGGTGATTGGGCCGCATCCAGCCCACGGGTCTTAGGTTGCCTGCTCCTGCTCTACTCCCTCCCAGACTGTCATCCATTCCCCTTGTCCCATATCCTTGCCTGGGCAATCCAAGGAATTGACAGGGGTGGTGGTGGGGAAAATGTGATGCCAACAACCAAATACCAAGATGAAGGTCTACCAGGTTTGCATGTTGAGCATGCTGCTTTATGGAAGTGAGACACGGGCAACTTACACCCACCAGGAGTGACACTTCAACGCCTCAGGAAGATTTTGGGCATCACACGGCAGGACAGAGTCTCAAACAAAGATGTGCTCTTCCAAGCCCACTTTGCCAGCATGTTCGCACATTTCTGTCTCAGTGATGGCCTGGTCATGTACACAGAATGGAAAATGGCAGGATCCAAAAGGATATGCTCTACAGGGAGCTGACTTCAGGTACCAGGACTGTTGGCAGACCAACTCTGTGTTACAAAGACGTTTGCAAACGTGATGAAGGCTGGCAACATCAATGCCGCCATGTGGCAATCCCTTGCAGATGACCGTAGTGCCTGGAGACAGACATTCAGGTCATGTATCCCCAGCAGTGACCAGAGGAGAAATGACCACTGGGAGAAGCGCAGAGAGAAGAAACACCATGGTGCATCTGTAAGAGTGAAACTTGACACCTTCAGCTGTCTCACCTGCAATAAAATATTTTTCTCCCATATTATTCTCTACACTGACAGCAGGAGCTGTAACTCCAACAATTTTGTCTCTCAGGACAAATCAGTGCCAATAACAACAAAATTCCTCCACCAGTTCTGCATAACTGGAGTGGTGGTGTTGAAAGGCTGCCAGAAGAAATCGCATTGGCATGAGCACCAAGACGATGCACAGGAGCAACCCCTGAAACCAGATGTTGTAAACCAGATGTTGTCTTGCATCTGCCTTGCATGATCTGCTCCCCCCCATTCTAATGTGTGCATAGGTAGGTAGGTAGGTAGATGGATGGATGGATTGGATTGGATCAAGGTCCAGCTAATCTAGGACTCATTGCAAGGTGGTTCTCTAGAAACTGACCTGTAGACCACCAGTAGACCATGATCAACCTTCTGACTCCCCCTGCAGGGTGCAAAACAACAACAACAACCCTGGGGCAAAATCACAGCAAGGGATTTTTATAAGACTGGGTTTGTCAAGAGGCCAGAGAACCAAGTTCTCTGGCTTAGGCTCCCCCAGTTTGGGACTACATCTGTTCTGTCTGGGTAAGGTTTGAGTATGTAAATGTCACTCATATTTGAATTCTATCTAAAAGTAAAAGGTAAGGTAAAGGACTTCTGGACAGTTAAGTCCAGTCAAAGGCAGCTATGGGGTTACAACGCTCATCTCGCTTTCAAGCCAAGGGAGCCGGCATTTGTCCACAGACAGCTTTCTGGGTCATGTGGCCAGCAGGACTAAACCGCTTCTGGCGCAACAGGACACCGTGGCGGAAGACAGAGCGCACGGAAACACTGTTTACCTTCCCGCCACAGCGGTGCCTATCTATCTATTTGCACTGGTATGCTTTCAAAGTGCTAGGTTGGCAGAAGCTAGGGCAGAGCAATGGGAGCTCCCCTCTTTGTGTGGATTTGAACCATCGACCTTCTGATCGGCAAGCCCAAGATGCTCAGTGGTTTAGACCACAGCACCACCCGCGTCCCTGAATTCTAGCTATTGTTGCTATTGCCATACACAACTGTCAAGGGCACTTCTCAGACAAGGAATACACATGGCAGATAGTTAAGTATTTCTTTTCAAAGATAGCACAGTCACTTCTACATCTCTGGATATCTACACACCCCAATCTAAAGGCTAGGCAGCTATTCTCTCTCTTTTTTATATATATAATATTTATTCAAAGTTTAAAGTTACAAAAAGAAAAAGAAACAATACAAAAAAAGAATACAGCAATAACAGAAAAAGAAAAAAAGAGAAAAAGGTATAAAAATACATTCACTTACAATAGAAAAAGAACAAATTAAACCTTTACATAGCTTTCTTCCTTTACTTATTTCCTTGACCTCCTCACACCTCCCAATTTTGTATTCTAGTTCAAATCGTTTTTTCAGCAAATCCTTCCAACCTTATTTTCATTTAGGTAGTTTAATTTAGAATATTATAGTTTAACGTCCTCTCTTTCGTCAATTTCATCAACTCATTTTTACTTAATCCTTTATATCCTATCTACCAAAACTGCCTAGTTTTCTTTTTCCAACATCTTTCTAACAGTCCTTAATTTTACAATATTTTTGAAGATATACTTTGAATTTTTTCCAATCTTCTTCCACCGACTCTTCTCCTTGGTCCCGGATTCTGCCAGTCATCTCAGCCAATTCCATATAGTCCATCACTTTCGTCTGCCATTCTTCTCGGGTGGGTAATTCTTGTGTCTTCCAATACTTTCCGATGAGTATTCTTGCTGCTGTTGTGGCGTACATAAAAAAAGTTCTATCCTCCCTTCGCACCAATTGGCCGACCGGCTAGGCAGCTATTCTCAGGTCTGCATTCTATGGAGTAGTTGCAGCAACGGGGGACCATTCCCTCTCCACCAGCTTATGCACCTTCCTCCGAGGGGCTGTGTGCCTGCAGCTGGAGACTGTGCCTGTATGGAAACTTTCTCTGTGCATCCCGTTTCAATTCCCTCCTCGTTCTGGGAGAGTGGTGCAGGAAAGGGTGGAGAAGCACCTTCCCTTGCCTGACCTGCCTTCTTCTCCTCTTCTTCTGACCCATCCTGTGCTCCACTTTCCAGCTCCGAAGCTTCCCCATGCCTCTGATTCTTGCCTCCTGCCTGGTACAGGTCCCCACAAACCATTGCCCCTCTCTCAGAAATTGCATCTCCTTAACTGGGAGAGGGGGGACAGTAATTCAGGGGTGGGGTGGGTAGATTTACCCTGAGTTAAATCTGAGTAGATTTAACCTACTTCCTAACATGCCATAAAGATAAGTGCTTAGTGATCTGTACTTCAACACCCTTATTTCAGTTTGCTGCTCAATTGAGCACAACCAAAGCCATTTTGCTTCTGGTGGCCCAAACAATGCCCGTTTCCACCAACTCCTGCATGCCAAAGGCGCATCTGAATTTGAGAAATTATTATTATTACTATTATTACAACTACAAGATCTCCACACAGTACATGTGGGGAATCACTTCAGCTAATGTAATGCCAATACTGTACATACAGTGGAGCTCTTTTTGTTTTAAAAAAACTAATAACATGGAAGACCTCTGTGTTAAAAACTGTGCAAGACCTCGGCACCATTTTTCGATTTTGTAAAAATGCCATCAGATTCGGGGTGTGTGTGTGTTATTATTTAAATGTGTAAAGGTACAAAAATACCTGCTTGGATGCCCAGAATGGGAAGAGGTAGAGGAAGACGGAGGTGCAGGACCGGAAAATACACCCTAAGAACATTCCACCAAGCACTGCTCACTGTGCATACCACACTTGCCCACACTTGCATACCAATTGCCCACATGAAAAAGCTGATCAGAACAATCAAATCGAGACGTTAAGCCCCCATCTGGAAGTCCCCTAAGGGAGCCATTGTTAAGTCTCATGTGCATTCTAGCCAATGGTAAGTGTTACAGTCTCAGGAGGTGCAAGAAGTACATTCAGTTCTGTCTGAAAATGCCTCATTTACTGCCCCCCACTTACTACACTGGAATCATCGTGGCTTAACAAGCTTATTGTGAGCCTGAATGAGATCTGGAGAATGAACCGCAGGTGGAGGAAGGCTGGGCCCGCTCCATGAAACTCTGAATGCACCCCGCAAGCAGCAAATTTGGTATCTCTTGCAGAATTCAGCATTGTGCGAAATCTCTTTAAAAAGTAAAGCAAGTTTCTAGCACTCAGGGCTAAACATTTCTAGCTCATATGAGGTAAAATCATAGAATTGTAGAGTTGGAAATGTCCCCAAGACTCATCTAGTCCAACCCCACAGCCATCCCTAGGTGGGCTTGAACCCCCAGCTTTGTGGTTAACAGATGCACTAACCCATTGTGCCACTGGGGGAAATCTCACACATTAAGTTAGGGGTTTAAAGAGACTTCCCGCAGAATAGAGGTGGTGAGTGCTGCAGAGCTCATTGCCCCCTCATGGAAAACAGAAATGGAATGTATTATTCAAATGAGAGCGAAAATGCTCTAATTTGCATAATTTATTCCATTTGCAGAATCTGTTTCCTTGGTGCTAAATTTGGACCAAGTGTGCTTGTGGGCAGAGTGTACAGCAGTCCTGGGTACAGGAGGAACTATAACTCTAACTAATAATTATTTCTGAAGTGCTCTTAATCGATATTAAATTTATTTTCTGAGTGTTGCATACTGCCTGGATTCCTCCATCTTACAGCAGTAGTCGAGGTGCTAATGTTAGGAACTATGCATGATTGAAAAGCTGTCTCCAAGAGACCGGAGTGCTGGCTGGTCTCTTTCCAGCCATCTCCAGAGCTAATATATTGCCGAACAAACACACTGTAATTCAGATTGAAGCTTTCCAATATGACTCATTTCCCTCCCTTTTAATAACACTCCCCCTGCTGCGGCCTTTAAACCCTTGGCTGCGAGCAATTCAATAAGGAGGCACACGACCCCGTCTGCCACCCCGAGACAAGCGCTGCGCATATCGCAGGACGCAGCACATCCATCTGGAATAGAAACGAACCAGCGGCTGGGAAGCTGGGGCTAGACTGGGGCAGAATCCGACTTCTCCTGACAAATGCCACTTGCTTTTTAATAAGAATGAAATATTCTCCCTTTGCCACCACCCCCCCCCTTTGCGGTTGATTATATTTGAGAGCATTGCAAGAATCAGTATAAACAGGGAGGCTGGAGGTCAGAACTGAGGGGCACCGTCAGAGCTAGGTTATCAGGAGGTGTGGGAGGAGATTGACAGACACAGAGGATGTTGTGGCCAGTAAGCAGAGTGTCCATGGAGGGCGGGGGCTCTTTGAGTTTGCATTCACTGGAAGTTCATATGCGAGCTTGTCTTATTCAGAAGTGTCGCTGTGCAGATGAGGGTTTAGAGCTCCTTTATCTGTACCTGGAGCGATATGGTTGCTGATGCTTCTGTGGTTTCTCCCACATCATTCCAGGAACATTAATAAATGTCTGTCCACATGGTTGTTTTGTTTTTGCTTTTCTTTGTAACAGACAATGCCCACACTCCCTTGGGAAGTGTATTTCTTCTCTGTTACACAAACACCATAAAGCAAAACTTCATGGTCAAAGATGTCCAAAACTTGTAGAGGGAGTAACTGCGGAGGCAGGAATATTCCATGCTGCCCCAGGAGCCTCTATAAAGTGGGCCTTAGACTTGTTTCCAAGAGAGCAGAGTTCAAGTCCTACCTCTGCCATGGATTCATAATATCAGCCATGCTAGTATTTCTGAAGGTTTCCCAAAAACAATGCTAAAAGCTATTTGAGCCTTCCGTATTGCACATGGATGCTGGTTAATGCAGGAGAGAATTGGGATCTTTGTGTAGTCAGAGTCAGCTGGATTTAAAGATTGTGGGAAGGTTGGTGCCTCTTTCGTGAAGTTCTAACTTTAATGCCAAGAAATTAAGAAGTGGAGTGTGGTTAGGGGCAGGACTTTGCAATATGCCTGTGCTTTACCTCTCCTCCGCAAACCTCCCACAGTTGAGGAAGATATCCCCCAAGCTAACAATGGCCAATATTTTTTGCAAGTGTGCAACAGGCTCAAACTGTTGCTCTGGTTAATGTTCGCATAAGTATTTAAATGGCGTTTGTGAATTATTTGGAAACAGTGCTATATTATGTAAATGTTTCTGACGTTGTAAGATGTTGCGAAGAATGTAAGATGTTGTAAGATGGTGGAAGAATGCCATGCAAGCTAACTGATTATGAAAGTAGACATGCAAACCCCTGTCTTCTGAGCCATTTGTGTTAGTCTGCTGAGCCAGAAAGAAGGCTGCAATGCAGAACAGGAGAGACAAGCGGGTGTGTAGCTCTATGGGCCCCCCAAGTGTGCCAGGCCTATGGGACCCCTCTATGGGTGAGAGTGGTGACGCTCAAGCTGCAGGCTGGCTATCACACCCATGTCCAAATATATGTCTGCGTTTAACTGGAGGACTAAACTAGGAAGAGTCAACAGTATCATATTGAACACTCCTCTCCAAAGTGTCCCTGAATTCTGCTTTGAACCTAGTTATTTATTTATTTTACATTCTTAGCCCACCCTCACTTTAGGGAACTCAGGATGAAGTACTGTACACGATTCCCCTATTATATTCACACAACAGCCCTGTGAAGTAGGTTAAACTGGAAGATGGTAACTGACCCCAAATCATTTAGAAACTTTTGTGGCATGTATTTAAACCCAGTTTTTCCTCTCTTAAGTCTAATGCTAGCCATCACACAATACTGGCTCTCACTTGTAAGGCTTTCTATACTGGATCCCTTGGACAGAAGACTATTGCTGCAGTGTTTGTTGGTGAGGGAGTGTCCAATGTTCATGATGATAGGAACCCACTTCAAAGCACAGTCTACTGATTTTACTTAAGCTGAATGCAAAATGTTCATCAGCAGAAACCTGGGCTGTGTATCCACCATACATTTAAAGCATATTCCCTGTCAAAAAGAATCCTGGGAACTGTAGTTTACCCCTCACAGAACTACAGTTCCCAGCACCATTAAAAACGATAGTTCCTGGGATTCCTTGGGTGAAAAATGTGCTTTGAATTATGGTGTATATGTCAGCTTACTAGAGCTGTGGGACTAAAGAATGAAAGGACACCGGCTGCTCTGTGGTGAAGCAAGATGTGCATTTGCCTTCCCCTGTTACACCCAGCTTGGCTTACTTACATGAGCCATCCTTGGCTGTTTCCTCTCTAAGGACATTAGTAGTTCCTGAGTGTGTGCTGCTGGTGTGGATTGCAGAGAATGATATCTGTGTTAGCTGATCCAGCTTTGCGGCAAAGGGCTGAGATAGATTGCCTCTGAAGTCCTTCCAACTCCTGCAACGATTGCGTTGCCATGCGCCTATCGCTCCCGTCACCATAATCTGCTACAAATGAGCATTCAAGGCAAAATATTATCCCTCCTTAGCAAATCCTCATGTGTCGGCGACACAGGTTTTTAAAGGTCACCAGCGTTGGCGCGAGACCCCGGGAACAAATGGTTCGTGTCTCTTTTCTTTGTAGGTGATCGAAAAGCCCTTTCCTCTCCCCACCCCAGCCGAATCGCTTCCCCTGTTCAGCATTCCTCCTCTGCTGCCAAGGCTAAATGGCCCCGAGAAGATGAAAACTTTTCTCCGCGCCCGACTGGATTGATGCTAAAGAAATAATCAACCCCCGGATCGCCGGGCGAAAAGCCATTCGGCAAATGAGCACCGGGACTGCAATCTCGGCTATTAAGAGCCGCCAAGGCTCACTCTAGGATTGGAATTAATTTCCCCCTTCTTCCTCCCAGGGCCTGTTGTGGGGATGCTATAAAAGCTGCTGCTTCAGCTCTTGAGGGGTTTTGGGGGTGGGAGGGGGGAACTGTCCCATGGTGGACCGGCTGTCTCTTTATCTCTAATCCCTCCTTCAGTGCTGGTCGCAGGCAGCTGAACTCACACAGTTAGCACTCACAGTGGACAAATACTTTTTAATTTCTTTCGCTCCCCTGAAGGGCAGAAGAACATCTGCCATATATATATATATATATATATATATATATATATAGACACACACACACACACACACACACACACACACACACACGTATCTACATCTATATCACAGTCACAGAAAGTCTATGCTCCACTAGGTCATTGTGCATGTCTGTTTTAATAAAGCTCTCTTGAATTTTGTGAGGGTGGGAATGTGTCTTCTTTATGTAGTTTTTGTTGAATGCTGAAGATGCACATCTTTACCCCAGCTTTATATATACATATGTACATATGTAGGGCCCACCCTATTACCTTGACTGTAATTAAAAAAAAACCACAACTATTTTAATACTGCATTTTAAAGTTGTTGCAGCACTCCCTGGGAACTTACGGTGAAGGGTGGGCAAGAATTCTAATAAATAATAAGACTGACAAATTAAGTTTGTCAAAGGAAAAGCCTTTGAGAAAAAAGAGGGAAAACATCTGTCTCAACCACGAGATTCTTAAAATACAGATGATTTAGCTCTCTGAATAAGGTATGATTCAGAGAGATCAAATCCAAATCCCAAGAGCAGCAGCTCTGAGGAAAATCTGTAAGGGGAGATTTAATTTGTCACCCCAAGCAGCAGCCTGGGCTCTGACTTGGAACAGAAGTGGGTGACCAGATCCACCAGGCCAGCATAACCAGAAACAAAGATGGCAGAAACTCACCCAGGGCCTAAAGAGACCCCTGGAGTCTTTACCTGTGAAGCCTGACCACCCCACCCCCAGGAACCAACCCCTTCCACTCCAGGGACCCACATCCAGTGTTAGAAACTCAGATATATAAGCTAATCACCAAAGGCCACCTTAAACAGAGGTTGCAGTCGTCACAACGGAATACCTAGGCACCATTTTATTTGCAATGGATATTATTATTATTATTATTATTATTATTATTATTATTATTATTATTATTATTTATTCACTATACCGCTTTATAAGGCTTGCCGATCAGAAGGTTGGCGGTTCAAATCCCTGCTACGGGGTGAGCTCCCGTTGCTCGGTCCCAGCTCCTGCCAACTTAGCAGTTCGAAAGCATGTCAAAGTGCAAGTAGATAAATAGGTACCACTCTGGCGGGAAGCTAAACAGCGTTTCGTTCGCTGCTCTGGTTCGCCAGAAGCGGCTTAGTCATGCTGGCCACATGACCCAGAAGCTGTCTGCGGACAAATGCTGGCTCCCTTGGCCAGTAAAGCGAGATGAGCGCTGCAACCCCAGAGTCTTCCGTGACTGGACCTAACGGTCAGCGGTCCCTTTACCTTGACCTTTATACCACTTTATATTTAAAAGAAAAAAGATCTCAAAGCAGTATACAACACATTGAAACATCAAATCAATCCAGAATAAAACAAATTAAAGCTTCAAGGGAAATATTTCAGATCTAAGTGACATTTTGCTTTCCCCTTATTTGTTTGCCTACTAAATTTATATAGCTGCCCCATAGCAGAAGTACTCTAGGACAGTGGTTCCCAATTAGCTAATTGCTGAGGACCCCCTATTTTCCAAAAGCCAAGCCATGGACCCCCTACTTTTGAAATTTTTGATAACCCTATGCGCTAGTGTAGCTGGGGGGGGGGGCAGGGTGCCCAAGGTGAAGCACAAGTCCCAGAGCCCAGTGTGCCACTCCCAAAAGCAGCGCGACTCAGGACTGGGCTCTTAGCACGCTGAGCTGCTGCGTCCCCCCCCAGCTGCCAGAGGGCGGCCAAGAAGGATGCAGCGGTGAAACACGACATGCGCAGACGCGCCGTTGCGTCTTGCATTCCGTTTGGGATGCGAACGGGGCTCCGGAATGGATCCCGTTCGCATCCCGAGGTACAGCTGCATTGTGTGTCTTCAGACTATTCTCTGGACCCTGGGAAAGGTCTCTATGCCACTATCAGCAGCGAGGCTGAACAAGCACAGAGAGACCAAAATATAATCTGAACACCCTCCACTAACAACGTCTTTCTTTCTTTTTGCAATAATTGGGTTGCCACAAACTTAAGCAGGGGTTACCCAGTGCTCATTAAATACTTGTTCAGTAGCCCAGAGTGGATCCAGTGAAGTTTTCATTTTTCAGAGGGCAAAAGGGAGGTTGACGAGTCCACAGCTAAGCTGAGGTTTGAACATGATACTTCCAGGGTCAAGAGTCAAAGGGTGGTTCCTAAATTACAGGAGTGGCGTGGGGTATGCTGCTGGCTAGCAAGGGAACTAATTATGGCAGATCTTCCCAATTGACTGCTCCCACCCATTGATGCTATTAGAGTCTCATGGGATGGAGCCATAGGGAAACAGCAGCCAACAGTGGAACTGTTCCTGTAGCATCTTACAAAATGCATTGTTATATGCATGCAAGCGCACTCAAATTTCTCACATCCAGTAATTCATGACTCTTGCCTCCAAGCCCTACTAAAATGAGAGATTTTGCACAAGTACGACTGCGTACTAACAACTCTCATCCATTTCACTGGGGCGAGAGACGTTTCTATGGTATGTTTAATGCCAATACCACCCAGCTGCCCAAATAAGCCACGTTACACCAGTGACACACCATATTTAATGTGAACAGTGCTCCTGCATTTCTGCAAGCATCTGTCTGCTGCAAATGTTGCTCCTTTCTCTTTTTTTAAACTGGAGTACTGGAGCACTGCGTGGTTTTTAATGGGTAATAAACAGAAGAGCAGAATATCTAAAGGTAACTCTGTGACCTCCATTAATGTCATGTCTGAACATGTTAAACAGTTTAATGGCCCCATTAGGGTCCCAGCTAATGGTTGGAAGGCACTAGATATAAATGGCTCCATCTCTGAAGCAAAAGTAGAGGCTGCCTTGGCCCCCCAAAAATGCTGCTCGAAGGAACAAGGTTCTGAAAGGTGCATGGTACCCCTTCACCTTCTGTTGCTTTGATTGGAGACTTTTTCCATTGTGATGCCTTTTCAGGGACTATATTGCCTTCTACTGAGCAGTTATCAGAAGACTCCCTGTATCCCCAGTCTCCAGATTGGAGAACGGATGCACAGAGAAATTAATGCCTCAGTATCACATGTTCCATTTCAGTATCTGTTGATTCCTATATTAAAGGCTAGGGAGGGGAAAGGAATTGAAAAACAAACTGGTAATAGTGCTTAAATTTTATGGATCACTATTCCAAAGTGTACATGATTTCAGTCATCTTAACAGGAATCCCGTAAGGTAGCCCAATACAATTCCTTCCGTATTATAGAATGCCTAGGGGCACCTGCTGAGGGACAGCAGCTTGCCTAAGACCACCGATTGGGTTCCTGGGGTGAGCCAAGGTTTGGACTGTGGACCTCTCCACTTGTAATTCATCCACTATGGAGGACACTGTAGCTCTCCAGATGTTGCTGGACTTCCAACTGCTATCATCCCTCACCACTAGCCATGCTGGCTGGGGCTGGTGGAAGTTAGAGTCCAACAATGTCTGGCATGCTGCAGGTTCTCTATACCTGCTCTACTACCCTGGCACTCAGGAAGGACCTTAGGCTAGGCAGTGTGAGGGCAGGAAGGGCATGTTTTTACCCCACATAATGTCGGGAGTGAGATGTGACTTGGTGCATTTGTTTGGTGGGAGTTGACTTCTCTGGTCGAGATGAATGGGAATGAGTGGATCTGGGCAAGTGATGGATGCTTTGGATTTGCCCCCCCCCCCCCCCCCCCAGCATTGTGAGAGAGGTTGGACTTTCAGCCTTCTAATGCTTCAAAGGACATTTTGGGTAGTTTATTACAGCAACTTTTTCTGAGTCACCGATATAAAGGCTGTATGGAAATCTAAAGCAGAAATAAAAATGAAGAAGAGCATCTTTTCTTCCAACTCTCATCACTGCAGGCCTCTTCCATTTTAATCTTTGGAACATCCCGGGGGGGGGGGGGGAGGTTCGCTTCCAGCTACCATTGGCAGCCCCTCTGTACTCGCCCTGCTCATTCCGGGAACTGAACAGAGAGAAGAACAGGACATCATCACTGTTGACCTGCCTTGCTTCCCCCAAAGTCTTGCTCTCCCTTTTCTTCCAGCTCAGTCATCTTTGTCTGACTGTACTTGTCCACAAAACAAATCATCCCTGCTGGTGCCTCTGCTTTGATTTCTTTTTTAGCAATATTTCTCACACGGTGTGTGTTCCTGCTCTCCCTCCCGTGGCCCCAGGAGAGAGCAGGGTTATGTAGATAGAGAGGGTGTGCAAATAATATATTGTCCCACCTGAGCCAAGCGAATCAACTCTCTCCCTAGAGGGCCTTTAAGATGCAGTGGGGCTGCTGTTTGTTTTGTTTAACTCTTTAAAGCGGATGTAGCTGAACGAAATCAATTGGGTAGGCAAACATGGTATGGGGGAGGGGAATAGCAATCCTGGGACTGAAGATGGCCAGAGGAGTTGAGGGCCAGGGGTGGCCCTGAGACTCCACAAAGACAGCCTCCTGCTGTTTTGGGGAGCAACCGAGGTGGGATGGCCTGTGGCTGTTTTCTGTACGTTCACCAATATTGTTTGTGTGTTCTGGGAGCAGGGAAGGTCCTTGTTATTTCAAGCTTTCCCCTTCTTGGAATTACTTGGGGAGCCTGGGGAGGCCTTTGCTCCCATCGCCACCCTCTGATGCCCCACTTTTTCATTCCGACGTCTGACCTTATGTGCCACCAGCAATCGGCTCTCATACAAATCAAGGGGCGTGCAGCGTGGCGGGGGGAAAGGGAACTTGGAAATGCAATTTATGACCCTTCCCGATAAGATCTTATAAAATTTCCTGGGCACACTCGAAATTACATTTCCATAGCTCCGTCGCACTGATCTCCTTGAGTATATGATACTTGCCACTTTTATGGCTACATTTATTGCAATAATAAAGCGAAATGGTGGGGCCGGTGGTGGCAACGATGGAGAAACGGGGAGCGTCGAGACATTTCATTTCCCCCATGGCAGCAGACAAAACTTTTGCTTTCCAAAAGGAAACACCCGCCTGGGAGTCAGGCCTCTGTTTGGTGCCCTGAGCTGGGGGTGAGCCATGGTGCATCCCAAACCACTTTCCTTTCCCTGCTTTATGTGTGGTGCATGGAGTAGAGGAGTAAAGGAAGAGAAGGAGCGAAGGGAAGGCCCACACTAGAGAGCCAGTGTGGTGTAGTGGTTAAGAGCGGTAGTCTCGTAATCTGGGGAACCGGGTTCGTGTCTCCGCTCCTCCACATGCAGCTGCTGGGTGACCTTGGGCCAGTCACACTTCTCTGAAGTCTCTCTGCCCCACTCACCTCACAGAGTGTTTGTTGTGGGGGAGGAAGGGAAAGGAGAATGTTAGCCGCTTTGAGACTCCTGAAAGGGAGTGAAAGGCAGGATATCAAATCCAAACTCTTCTTCTTCTTCTTGGTGGCAGAGTATTTGCTGTGCATGCAGAAGGTTCCTGGTTCAACCTCTGGCACCATCAGGCAGGATTTTGAATCTCCCTAGTCTGAGACCCTGGAGACACAGGACCATTCAGTGCCAGCAGTACTTGAGCTGCTGAGGGCTGCTATAAGGCATCTTCCTAAGGCATTCTGTTTTCTAGTTCTTCTTCTTCGTGGTGTTTCTGCAGCTCCACATTCGGGTTCTGTGCCAAAGCAGAACAAACCCTTGCCAGGCAGGTGGCATTGCCCTACCAGGGTCTGCCTGAGGCATTTAGTTGAGGTCTGTATCAGCTCTATGTGTACCCCAAATTACAAGGTGGCTCAATATTCAGAGAAGGGTCTCATAGAACCATAGGATTGTAGAGTAGGAAGGGACCTCGAAGGCCATCTAGTACAACCCTCTTCATGTTTCCAAGTCAGATGGTGCCATTAACGAGGCTGATCTGGACCCCCAAACTTCTGAGTGGCTCTGTGATTGTTAGCTATTTTTCTCCCCTGAGAAATAGAACCAAGCTGACCTGGGTGGGAGGGGGAATCTTTTGCTTTAATGGGCAGGTCCATACCCTCCAACATTTCTCTGATGAAAATAGGGACGTCCCATTCCATAATGATAATTTTACTATTTATACCCCACACATCTTTCTGGGTTGCCCCAGCCACTCTGGGCAGCTTCCAATATATATATAAACATAATAAAGCATAAAACTTTTTTTATATAAAAAAACCCCTTCCCTATACAAGATTGCCTTCAGATTGCTCGGGCATTCGGTAATTCCACAACCTCCAACATTTCTCAAATGAAAATAGGGATGTCCTAAGGAAAAGCGGGACATTCCGGGATCAAATCAGAAACTGGGACTGCTTCTCTAAACCAGGGAGGTCCCTGGAAAATAGGGACACTGGTAGGGTGTGCAGGTCTGGCTTTAAATCCCAGCTAGCTATTTTCCCAGTGCACTCCAATCAAAGTGATTCCAAGTAGTGTCTGTTTTTCACATGGATCTATGGCTCTCTCATGGCAAGTCAATGGAGAGCTTTCCCATTGCATCCCCCAAAATTGGAACTTGTGTATGGAACTCTTCCCCCAACGGTCCTTGGGTTAACAGGGTCATTGTTGGAGCTGGGTGGCCAGCTGGCTATGAGAAACATAAAATCATAGTCAGGCTAGTGGTTTATCTAGGTCAGCATTGTCTACATTGACTGGCAGTAGCTCTCAAGGCTTTCAGATGGGGGACAGTCCCAGCTCTACCTGTGGGGATGCTGGGGAGTGAGCCTTTTGCTACCTCACCTTTTGCTTTTGGAAGTCTTATAAGAAGCTGCTGCAGGAAAGGGGCTGTGAGCATCATCATAGAAGGCTGTTTCTAAGACTAAGGTGAAAATTTGACCCTACCTTGTTATTTTTGCTACTGGATGGTGTGTGCTGTTTAAGTACAGCATTTACCGTACATAGGCTTTCAGTAGTCTTAGTGTTCCTTATAATACCCTGTAAAGCAGACGGGTGGCGCTGTGGTCTAAACCACAGAGCCTAGGACTTGTCGATCGGAAGGTCTGCGGTTCGAATCTCCGCGATGGAGTGAGCTCCCGTTGTTCGGTCCCAGCTCTTGCCCACCTAGCAGTTCAAAAGCGCATCAAATGTAAGTAGATAAATAGGCGGGAAGGTAAATGGCGTTTCCGTGTGCTGCTCTGGTTCGCGAGAAGTGGCTTAGTCATGCTGGCCACATGGCCCAGAAGCTGTCTGCAGACAAACACCTGCTCCCTTGGCCTATAGAACGAGATGAGCGCGCAACCCCAGAGTTGTCCGCAACTGGACCTAACGGTCAGGGGTCCCTTTAGAATCATAGAATCATAGAATCATAGAATCATAGAATCATAGAATCATAGAGTTGGAAGAGACCACAAGGGCCATCGAGTCCAACCCCCTGCCAAGCAGGAAACACCATCAGAGCACTCCTGACATATGGTTGTCAAGCCTCTGCTTAAAGACCTCCAAAGAAGGAGACTCCACCACACTCCTTGGCAGCAAATTCCACTGTCGAACAGCTCTTACTGTCAGGAAGTTCTTCCTAATGTTTAGGTGGAATCTTCTTTCTTGTAGTTTGGATCCATTGCTCCGTGTCCGCTTCTCTGGAGCAGCAGAAAACAGCCTTTCTCCCTCCTCTATGTGACATCCTTTTATATATTTGAACATGGCTATCATATCACCCCTTAACCTCCTCTTCTCCAGGCTAAACATGCCCAGCTCCCTTAGCCGTTCCTCATAAGGCATCATTTCCAGGCCTTTGACCATTTTGGTTGCCCTCCTCTGGACACATTCCAGTTTGTCAGTGTCCTTCTTGAACTGTGGTGCCCAGAACTGGACACAGTACTCCAGGTGAGGTCTGACCAGAGCAGAATACAGTGGCACTATTACTTCCCTTGATCTAGATGCTATACTCCTATTGATGAGGCCCAGAATTGCATTGGCTTTTTTAGCTGCCGCGTCACACTGTTGGCTCATGTCAAGTTTGTGGTCAACCAAGACTCCTAGATCCTTTTCACATGTACTGCTCTCAAGCCAGGTGTCACCCATCTTGTATTTGTGCCTCTCAATGTTTTTGCCCAAGTGCAATACTTTACATTTCTCCCTGTTAAAATTCATCTTGTTTGTTTTGGCCCAGTTCTCTAATCTGTCAAGGTCGTTTTGAAGTGTGATCCTGTCCTCTGGGGTGTTAGCCACCCCTCCCAGTTTGGTGTCATCTGCAAATTTGATCAGGATGCCCTTGAGTCCATCATCCAAGTCGTTGATAAAGATGTTGAATAAGACCGGGCCCAAGACAGAACCCTGTGGCACCCCACTAGTCACTCTTCTCCAGGATG
The DNA here is from genome assembly GCF_964188315.1 of Podarcis muralis. Lineage (NCBI taxonomy): Eukaryota > Metazoa > Chordata > Lepidosauria > Squamata > Lacertidae > Podarcis > Podarcis muralis. The sequence continues at coordinate 3,919,563 of NC_135656.1, forward strand.
AAGAGGAACCATTGATGAGCACCCTTTGGGTTCGGTCAGTCAGCCAGTTACAAATCCACTGAGTGGTAGCATAGTCAAGACCGCATTTTACCAGCTTCTTTACAAGAATATCATGGGGCACCTTGTCAAATGCCTTGCTGAAATCAAGGTAGACTACATCCACTGCGTTCCCTTCATCTACCAGGCTTGTAATTCTGTCAAAAAACGAGATCAGGTTAGTCTGACATGACTTATTTTTCAGAAGTCCATGCTGACTATTGGTGATCACAGCATTCCTTTCTAGGTGCTCACAGACTGTTTGCTTAATGATCTGCTCCAGAATCTTCCCTGGTATTGATGTCAGACTGACTGGGCGGTAATTATTTGGGTCCTCTCTTTTCCCCTTTTTGAAAATAGGGACAACATTTGCCCTCCTCCAGTCTGCCGGGACTTCGCCTGTTCTCCAGGAATTCTCAAAGATGACTGCCAGTGGTTCTGAAATCACATCTGCCAGTTCTTTTAATACTCTTGGATGCAGTTCATCTGGCCCTGGAGACTTGAATACATCTAGACTAGCCAAGTATTCTTGTGCTATCTCCTTAGTTATTCTGGGCTGTGTTTCCTCTGCTGAATCATTTGCTCCAAATTCTTCAGGTCGGGCATTGTTTTCTTTATCGGAGAAGACTGAGGCAAAGAAGGCGTTGAGGAGTTCAGCCCTTTCTGTGTCCCCTGTTTGCATTTCACCATCTTCTCCTCTGAGTGACCCCACGGTTTCTTTGTTCTTCCTTTTGCTACGAACATACCCATAAAAGGCTTTTTTGTTGCTTTTAACCTCTCTAGCAAGCCTGAGTTCATTTTGTGCTTTAGCTTTTCTGACTTTGTGTCTACACGTGCTGGCTATTTGTTTGAATTCCTCTTTGGTGGTTTCCCCCCTTTTCCATTTTTTGTACACATCCTTTTTTAATCTTAACTCAGTTAAAAGTTCTTTAGATAGCCACCCTGGCTTCTTTAGGCACCTTCCATGTTTCCGTCTCATTGGTGTTGTCTGAAGTTGTGCTTTTACTATCTCCCTCTTAACAAACTCCCAGCCATCTTGAACTCCCTTTCCTTTTAGTATTACTGTCCATGGGATCTCACCCAGCACTTCCCTAAGCTTTATGAAGTCGGCTTTCTTAAAGTCGAGAAATTGAGTCCTAGTATGCTTGGCTGCTCCTTTCCGCTGTATAGTAAACTTCAGAAGAGCATGATCACTCGCGCCTAATGATCCTTCCACTTCTACCCCACTAACCAGGTCATCAACATTGGTTAGGACCAGATCTAAAATGGCTGTTCCTCTTGTTGCTTCTCCCACTTTCTGGACAATGAAGTTGTCTGCAAGGGCAGTGAGGAATCTGTTTGACCTTATGCTCTTGGCTGAGTTTGACATCCAACAAATATCCGGGTAATTGAAGTCCCCCATTACTACTATCTCCCTTCCTTTTGCATGCTTGGCCATCTGATCCAGGAAGGCATCATCTATGTCCTCCGTTTGGCTTGGGGATCTATAGTAAACTCCCACAATGAGGTCACTGTTATTCTTCTCTCCCTTAATTTTGACCCAAATGCTCTCACTTTGGCTTTGAGGTTCTAAATCTTGGATCTCTTCACAGGTATACACATCCCTGACATATAACGCCACTCCTCCTCCTTTCTTGTCTGGTCTGTTTCTTTGAAATAGATTGTATCCCTCCATTATTACATTCCAATCGTGGGATTTATCCCACCAGGTTTCAGTGATTCCTATTATGTCATATTTAGTTTGCTGTACCAGGAGCTGTACCTTTACCTTTAAAGCAGATCAGTATTGTCCTCCCTCTCCCACTGGCGGTTTTTTAAGAAGAGCGCTTCTGGACCAGACCAAAGACCTACCAAGGCCAGCCTCTGGGTTCCTGCAGTGGTCACCTAGATGCCTCTTGGGAAGCCTATGGCTCCATGGTAAAGCGCACATTGCGAACAAAAGGGTCCGGGTTCATTTCCTGGCATCTCCAGGTGGGGCTAGGAATATCCCCTGTGTGAAAGCTGCTTGTCAATGCAGACAAAAACTGACCTAGATGAACCAATGGCCTTAATTGGTACAAGGCAGCTTCTTATGTTCCCACTTGCAGGATCAAGTTTCAGACAGGTATGTGTGCTGAGGTTTGCCCAAGGCTACTTGCTCAGTTCAGGCCAGAGCCCAGATAGTTTACCACTCATTCCCTCATAAATCCCTGCTCAGAACTGCTTCCCACTGAGTTCAGTGGGACTTAACCCCAAGTAAGTGTGCATAGGAAAGTATTCTGCCCCACTATGGCTGCTTTCCCATATTCCTTCCCCACTATGTTAGAGCTGTAGTAGCTCCATCCTACAACTGCGGCTGTTCCTTGGAGGAGAGAGATTGTTGGAAAGTAGCAAGCTCACATTTTTTTGCTCCTGCTAATCAGCCAAGTCTAGGCTGCTTGGCTCTCAGGGTAGGGAATCTAGCCCAGGGGGGATTAACCCCCCAGCCTCACAGGCGAGGATGAGCCGGGCCGCAGCCTGGTTGTGTTCTTACAAGGGAATAATAAGAAGTCTTAATAACCTGCCAAGGCGTGCGCTCAAAGGAGAGAGCGGCGTGGAGATTTCGAAGTGATGAGCCTCTATCGATCTCACTGCTGCCGGGGATAAAGCGATGGATAAGGTCTGCTTTCCCAGAAGCTGCCTGCTGCCTTCTGCCTTGGCTTTAGGGGATTCTGTGTTCGTGTGCCTCGATCCCAACCACCTACAGCTATTTGCTGTCCTCATCGTGGACTCATCCTCCTTTCTCCTGATCTGATGCTGAAGGCTCCGCTTGCAAGTTACTCTGCCGTTCCATATCTGTGCTGTGTCTTTCTAGGAACACTCTGGGATTCCACTGGAGTTTTGATGCATTGATTATGCCCCTACTAGTCACTGCTAGTCCACTTGGCAGACCAGAGGAATACGTGGGTGGCCTTTCAACATTTCATAGTTTAAAATGGGGTTATTCTTGTCTACTTGTAACAGTTCTGTTCACACATCCCCAAACACTGACTTATCTCCTAGTTAGCTACTTGTCATTATACATATAGTTGCTCTCCAGGCTGCCCATTCATTCTGCCAGATTCTCCTGCATTCACTTCTGAAGGAGTGTGAATAGACCATACCAGTTTGATCTTTGCAATTTTCTCAACACTTTTAGCAACCTTTAATTTCTCGATAAGCAAGAGAAATGGAAGGAAGGGAAGGAGCACACTGGTATTTGGGGTCTACATATGCATGCATTTTTCTTGCTTGAAATATGCATTGCCCAGCCCCCCAACTCCTTCAGAGGTGTACAGCTTAAGAGAAACTTGAACAAACTGGTGTTTTTCAGATGTTTTGGACTACATCTCCCATCATCCCTGACTAGGGGCCATGCAGACTAGGGGTGGTGGAAGATGAGGTTCAACATCATGTGGAGGTGACCTGGTTGGAGTGAGGTGGAAATCCTATGCATGCCTACTGAGAAGTATGACGTACTGAGTGGGACTTACTCCCAGATTAATGTAGATTGGATTGCTGCAATCCTATTCCACTTTGCCTGGGAATAAGCCCTGTTGAACTCAGTGGGACTTACTTCTGAGTAGACATACATAGGATTGAGCTTTTGACTTCTAGAAACTCTAGGTGGTAACTCTAGCAATTGACACAGGTTTTTTTTAAAATTTAAAAAATAGCATCCTGAGGTCTCCCCCAAAGGTAATTAGAGGCAAGGACAGCTGTCTCCCACCCAAGAGATTGTCCTTGGTAAATGCAATCCATGTGGCACAGTAGATACAACTGAATTGAATAACAATAAATAAATAAGCCAGGAGAAGCTGGGTTTGCACAGGACTAATAGGCCAGTTCTGTATCAATCAACCATAAAGCAGCTTTCCCCTCTCTTAGAGCAAGGCTGTGATCAGCTCTGATTGGCTGGCCTTCATATCAACCAGAAAGCCACCTCCCTCTCTCCAGACACATCTCAGTGTGCCTATAATAAATAACTTAATCAGATGCCCATACCAGATGCTTGAATGAGGAAATGCAAAAAAGCAGAATATGTATGGCACCATGGGTCATGTGGTGTATTTATTGTGCCCATTTATAAATGTTCATAAGGGGAAGTGACATGGGTCAGAGTCCATAGGCTTTGGTCATTCCAAGTTTTTAATATATGGGAGCATCAAGGATTGCAGTCTCATTGGCCCCCAGTTAAATTCAGTAACATAATATCATGCACAACACCATACAGCAGCATGGGACCTCATTTTGTGTGTGTGGTGTCCCCAGTTTAACACTAAAGCTCTTGAATCAGCAGAGTGGGTAGATCTCATCTGGACATTCTCCCATCCCAGCAGTTCTTGAAGTATGAGGTAGGCATTCCCTAGGGAAGCATTATACATCTAAGAAATCCCGGACAGCCTGAACAAGCAAGCAGGTGGATGCACAGAAAGAAAGCAACCGCTTCACTCTTCCTCCAGTCCTAGGACATGAAGCCAAGCCATGGTTTGGCTTGGTATTATGTCTGAATCTAGGTTCATGGTTTGTCTCTCCCAACCCATGAGCAGTTTGCCAACAACAAACCTCGGCTATAACTTTTTGTCTGTTTGGAACAAAACAGACCACAAGCCCAGATTGGCTTGCAGTGCTAAGCCAAACCATGGTTCAGGTCTGGGTAGCATGGCAGCAGCACAATGAGGAGAGGCGGGAAGAGGTCACAATTTCTGCTTTGTGCAGCTGTACATTTGCTAATTAAGCTATAGTTTGTCTTAGAATTGCATGCAAACTATGCCAGGTTCTCTTGGATTTCATTACTGTCTTTTCTTTGCTGGGTCACAATTTGCAATGATGGCAGAAGCCCTTACATGCTGCAAGGTGGTTAAGGCACACAAGAGCCCTCTCAATAGACCCATAGACCTTAAGCCATGTTGTTGTTTGGCTTGTTGTCCCTAAGCCTTTTTTCCATGCCTCTGCCTTTCTCTGACTCTTCTTCGCAGGTTCATCTATCTCGTTCTGCTGCCTATTCCTCCTCTTCAATCTTTCAGTTACTGTTCTTGACCCTCCTAACTCTTAGGTTCCCTATAACCTAGAATTTGCCTGCCAGCTTTATAATTTTTTAGTCTGTTCCTTCTTCCATGGGACATGTGTGAGGTTTTAATGGTAGATTACACTCTCAGCTATCCGTTATCACAGAAGCCGGCCTGTTTCTGACCACTTTGTGCCCTGAACAGTTGGAATGTTCAAGCACATTCTGTGACACCACGCCAGTTTAACCAATCAGACGCCTTGCAACAAGTGCAACACAGTAGAGATTTAATCTGTATAGGCCTCAAACATAGGTAGAGAGAAGAGTCTTCCGCTGGAGGTGTTTCTGTATTTTTTTTTTACTGCAACTCATCACCTGGAAGGTTGGATGAGCTGACTATATTTAAAATTGGCTTGCCTTTTCATCCGGGTAATCAGTTGCAGTAAAAACTCAGAAAATGCCTCTAGCTGTACAAACACATCTACCCGTATCTGTACAAATGACTGTCTGGGATTGTGGCCTAAAATATTTTTTTTCAGCTGTCTACAAAACTAGCTCCTAGAAATTTGAAATACTTTTTCCAGCCTGATCCCAACCCACTATTCACCTGTCCTGCAGTCAACATGCAGTCTCACATTCACTTGAACCCCTTCCTGTGTTGAAAGCATGTGTGAAGGCATCGCATGCATAGCGCTTCTTCTCTTCCACCACTGACGCATCTTCTGGTCATGCTGTGAGCAACTGTGAGCAGGGGCCTACAATCATACCAACAGACACATGTAGGGGCCTCCATGAAAGGGAGGACGTCAAATGACCCATGACTCCCTCGTGTATGTAAGGTAGGTATGTAAGGACTCTTCTCACAGAAACCCAACACACAGAAGATGAGCACTGGGCATACCAGGCAGTATTAGAAACTCAGATATATAAGCTTGGCACCAAATGGCTCCTTAAACCAGGGTTGCAGATGCCAAAATGGAATGCCTAGTTGCCATTTTTGAGCCAGACGACTTTTTGGTTCCTGAATTCCTTCAGATTGTGCAGATAAAACATAATGGATAGAATTCTACAGGATGTGCTGCTGGTGTGTGTGAAAACAGTCAAGATCCAAGGATCCCCAGGCACACACCTCCAGATGGTGGAGGCAGACGTCTTCACTTGGTTGCAAGTGGCTGATAGCCAGGTGCAAAATGTGCCCGGTAAATTTCGAACGCTGAGGGCAGGAATGGGACTAACCCCCACATCGCCCCTCACATATGCTTTTAATGCACGAGAGGGCTTCTGTGACTCACTGAGGAGGCTGGATGCACCATCAGCGTTTTGTCCTCCCCGACTCCGGCAGAGAAATTAAATAATGATATTTTCGTACCTGGGAGCAGTTTGGGCTTCCAGTTTTCCTACTTCTGCGGCAGAAGGTTTTAAACCACTGATATGCCAACAGCAGCAACCTCCCATTTCCTTTGACCAATTGGCTGGTAGCTGTTGCCAGCTTTTTATGTATCACATCCATAGCTTTCCTTTCTCTCTCCATTTACTGGGTTCACTGTTCATTTATTCCTTTCTGTCCCTCTTTTTTTTTAAACCACCCGATGAGTCACCCAGCTCAGATTCATTGTCCTCTTGGCGGCTGCTTCCCCTCACTGCTTTTCCATTTTGCAGAGTTTGGTGGTTAATAATGTGGGAAGGGGTGTGTGTGGAATTGAGTGGTACCTCCTCTCTCTTTCTCTCCCTCTCTCATTCCTCTCCCCTCCATTCCTGATTTCCTCCAGGCCAAAGATGTTCAAACACAGAGAGAGAGAGAAAAGAAAGAAAGGGAAAAGGCAGGAAACAAGTGACAGGGATAAAGCACAGTAGAAGAGGGTGGGGGGAGAGCAGTGATGAAATATTTATTAGCTGGCATGCGTTTCGGGCGCATTAATAAAGCAACCACATTTGCATGGTGCTCCTGTCAGGGGTGGTGGTGAGGTGTCTCATTTGAGGGTGGGGAAAAGGAAAGAAATACACTGGGTTGTGGCAGAGGAGTGAGTGTGAGAGAAAGAGAAGAATGTGACGTCCTTACAAGAGAGAGATTTAGGACCTGGACACTATGTGCAAAATGCATGCTGGATGGTTCAATCAGTGGCTATTAGTCATAGTGGCTACATGGAGCCTCCGGTTTCAAGGACAATATGCATTTGAATGCTAGATGCCAGGGTCAAAAGCTGGAAAGGGCTCTTGCCTCCAAGCCAGCCATGTTTCTGGCTTCCCAGGACAGAGCTGTAGCTCCCGCGGGGGGTGGGGGGGAGGCTAGCTAGGTTTTTTGCCCCAGGTGAAGTCTCCAGAGGGGTGCCCTTGAGGCTTCCAGTGTGTGTGTGTGTGTGTGTGTGTGTGTGTGTGTGTGTACGTGTACAGAAATGTGCATGGTGGGGTGCCATACGGGGTCTTTGACCTGGGTGAAATAAAGCCTAGTTTGCCCCTACCCAGGGGCACTGTAAGAGGCAGTGCTGGTCCAGAATATAAGCAGAGCTCTTCCCACATTCCTCCTGGGTTCTGATGAAACATAGGAAGCTTCCTTATTGCTCCATGTAGCTCAGTATTGTCTACAATGACTGGCAGCTGCTCTCCAAGATTTCAGGCCAGAGTCTCTCCCAGCCGCAGCCCCAGGGACTGAACTTGGGAACACCTGCGTGCAAAGGGTCAAATGAAAGCTGAGTGGTTTCTGCAAGGGCCTCTTGAGTGTCAAGCAGCAGGAGTTTCTGTGGCCTGCATTCTAGGAAAAGCATCACCTGCTGGTTTTTTGCATGTGTAGCTACCATTAGAGTCACATAAGCAACACTGGTAAAAGAGTTGGCAACGCTTGAGGTATGCTGCCGTTGATTACATACATTCATTTCTTAGCATCATGGTCAATAGGCACTGATATGACCCCCTTGGGGCTACCTAATCTCCTTGAATTGAATGTTTAAACCTTAAAACAACAACTGCTCATGTAACACCTTTTAGTCATTTAATTCCCTAGGTTTAGTTTCGCTTTCTGGGAAGAAGTACTTCCTTTTGTTTGATGCACAAAGGTTCCTAACTTTTTTTTTTTTTTTGCAGAACTCATGTGCCTTCCACAGGTATTTACCATGCAGAATTTCAGCCACCAATGCTTTTCATGGCATGTGGGTTTAAGGTTGTGGGGAGAATCAGCTGTTGAAGTTCTGAGTGTGATGTAGCTTGGAAAAAGGCTAAACTCAGTGTGAAGGACAGAAAAGGTGAAGTAGGGGTTGGTCGTGTTGTATGTTGGAATCTTGGTACTTCCTTGATGAGTAGGAAGTTTTCAGGAGTAAACCTTTTAAAAAGTTGGCCGTTTCCTTGTGAGGAATGAGAACTGGAGACATGGAGTGTTTTTGTATTGTTGTCTCCCCTCCCTGCAAATGCTGAAAAGTGGGAAGCATGCAAGCATCTAGGCAGATGGTGCTAATCTTCAAAACAGTGTAGATTTCCACCCCTCCAGCATCAGCATACTCTTGTAGCCCTCCAGATCTCCTTATCAGCCAGCTGCAAAAGTTGTTGGTTCTATTCCAAACTGTCAAACTGTTGCCTTCAGCCTGCACTTCAAGCAGGAAAGATGTGTGCTCAGTAGCTTGGTGTCACCAGCCATCAAAGGCCATCTGGCAAGCACATTCAGCTCCAAGTAATACAGAAACGTGAAGGAAAGGTCATTTTGCGCGTCTAAAAGAGAATGCCTGCAACAATCCTCTTTCCCTTGTTTGCATTCTCTCTCTCTTCTTTTTCAGCCTGTGTTGTTCCCTTCCTTCCAGTCTTCCTCTCCCTGCATCTATCTTTGCTGTTATCCCCCCTCTACGTGCTTTCCCTAGAAACTGCTCAGTCCCCCTCTTTTGCTCTGAACACTGTGGTTGGTATGCCAGTCCTAAGCAGACACTCCTGAGTTGCACCCAGGACCCCCCTTGAGAGGACCAGCGTCCTGTTAGGGTCCCTTCTACATTTCCATCCGGCACTTTCGATCATGCTGTAGTGAATCCGATTTCCTTTCTGCGTTGGGGAAGGGCAGGGTGGGAAAGAAGAAAGCAGAGAAGCCCCCCTGGCGACGGCAGCTCCATTAGCGCCCACGACTAATTGTCAGGGTGGTTTTGAAATTAAGATCAAAGCCTTTGAAGTCGGGGTCGGGAATAAGCGGATAGGCACCAAACGCCAAGCGCAGGGAGTCCAGCCAGGAGCTGGTTAACCAGCGTTTAGGAAGGAGCAGTCGGGATGTAAATGAAATGAGTCTGTAGCTGGCTGGTTCCCCAAACAGACGGCCAGAGACCGAATCTCTTTCAAATGCCTTTGATTCTGGATTTACTTTGCAGAAGGTTGGCCGTGTCTTTACTAGAGTGCAGCCCATGTGAGAGAAGGGGGGGGGGGGAGTTAGGAGTGCAGTTCCTTCGGAGTGCAAAGGCAGAAGGAAAGAAGGGGGGGGGGAATATCAGTGGGGGTCATTTGGAGCGGATCAAGAGGAGGAGAGCTCCAGACGCAGCCCTCAACTCCACACTTTTTAAAAGGTCCAAATTGTTTAGTGTCAAAATTTGCATATTAATCAGAGAAGGATTTTTCCATAGAATGAGTATGCAAATTATGCAAAAATCAATGTGGTTCCACTATTTCCCCTCCTAGTTATAGAGACAAAGCACTGCTCATAGGGAGCTGTGAAAAAAAGGCAGTGTGGTGCAGTGGCGTAGCGTGGGGGGTGCAGGGGGGGCCGGCCGCACCGGGCGCAACATCTGGGGTTAGGGCAAATCCACGGGTTAGGGGGCGCAAATCCACAGGTTAGGGGGCGCAAATCCACGGGTTAGGGGGCGCAAATTACTTGCCTTGCCCCGGGTGCTGACAACCCATGCTACGCCGCTGGTGTGGTGTAGTAGTTAGAGTGTCGGACTGGAACCTGAGAGATCAGGGTTCAAATCCCCACTCAGCCATGGGTGATTAGTATAGTCACTGCCTCTTAGTTGGGTAGTTTGTCATGTTGTAGGGAGCTCCTAGCAACTTAAAATAGGGCTCTGTGTGTATACGTAGCGGTTTAGACTTCCTTTCAACGGGTTTCTGATTAGGGGCTCATCCACACTTTCCAGGCATGGTCTGCAATTGAAAGTTCCATCTCCAAGCACCCCCCCTTTTTTTTTGCTCTGGTGCTTTCTCTGCGAAAACCCGCTCTTTAAGGCTCAATCGGAGCAAACGTCAGTCCATGAAAACCCAAATTGACGTTTGCTCCGATTCAGCTTTAAAGAGCAGGTTTTCATGGAAAAAACTCAGGGCAAAAACAAACATATAAATGCTCAAACACCTCTGCCTGAAAAGAGTGGAGCAAAAGGTAAGTGTGGATAAGCCCTAACTAACCCTCCCTGAATTTCACAAAGAACGGGATGCTTGCATGATGCATCCAGTCTTCCTGGATCATAGAACAAAAGCTAATGAAATCTTTTCTCGCCTTTGTGTTTTCTGACCTTTGTTCGTGTGTATGAGCATTTGTGCGACCATTAGCTACAAACTACTGATGTACAAACTATGCATTAGTTGATCACCAAGCCTTGAAATTGCAGGCAAACTTGTTATGGAGGCTGCAAACTGAAATGGGTCACGAGGAACTTATCATAACATGTGCACTCAGCCTGTTATCCTGGCTCTCTTGATCAACTTGATGTATACCTCCAAATAAAGTACAGCATGTGACTCTGTGTGATCAAATGCTCCCCCACGTAAATCAAAACAAAACCTCCCTGCTCATGGAAAATCAGCACATCACTGAGATAATGAGGTTTGGCCCCTTCTCCTTAGCGTGCTGGCATTCCATAGGCTGGTCTTCCTCAATCTGATGCCTGGCAGATAATTTGGAATACTACTCCCCATCATCCCTGGCCAACAACCTCTTGAGTGAGGGTAGCAGATGGGGAAAAGCTGCAAGAGGGAGTTTTTGTGTTGAAAAGAAAGTAGCACAGGAAAGAACATCCCTGTATTGTGTTCTCCCTCTCTTCCATTGTCATACGTAGTTACTAGTTGCCAGATTTCAGGACTACAGCTCCCAGCATTCCTGATGGTTGGTGATGCAGGCTGGGACTGATGGGAGTTGTAGTCCAAGAACATTTGGAGGGCACCACATTGACTAACCTTGCCTTATGTTGTTGTGCCAAAATGTTGGGTGCTTCCTGCCTCAACTACTCATCATTGGCTGGTGGTGTTGGGAAAATACTCAGCACCATGTCCATGAGGACAGAGAGGAATTATGTTGCAGAAGGCGGGGAATTCAACACTGGGGTGCCATCTTCAACCATAAATTCCACCCCTTTTGACTCCCTGCCAAAGTTGTCCAGTTCCTCTCTCTGCATCCCGAAGTGGTGCAGGCACCGGAGGACTGTCTCACTTGCCTTTTCTCCATGCTTTTGATCTACTTTCTCCAGGCTCTGGGCATCTCCTTTCAGCTCTCAAACTGGCACTCAACCCTTGTGCCACTCATTCCCCGTTTTGGGCACCCACCTCCACCTTGAAGGACTTGCCCCAACTACTTGCAGCTCTGGCCTCTCAGGGGCCTCTCCATATGCAGTCATATGCCTACTTACCTGAGAGTAAGCCCCACAGAATTCAGTAGGACTTACTTCTGATTAGAAATGGATAGGATTGCATTGTTAGGCACTTGATCTGCATATATTTGATTTGCGTACACTTGATTTGCATGTTCAAGTGAACAAACTGTGCGTAAATTTTCTACTTCATTTTTTGGGGGGCAGGGGAGAGGACCTTCTCCATCAGTTAATGAGAAAAGAAATACCATTTGAAAATTATCAAAAGTGGGGAGGGGGAGAAAATGTTGGTGAAATTCTCATGGATGAGGTGCAGGGTTTTGGTTGCATTTAGCTTGCTTTCAAGGGAGTTGAGGGATGTTTGTGGGTGTCCTTTCTTTCATTCTGCAATTCAAATCTCTCTGGTGGTCTGCACTCTGAAGCTTTCCTGAGTGCCTGTGCTTCCTGGAAACCCAGTGATGTCCTCAACAGGGCTTTTCTGTATACACAGAATGCAGGAGTGCACCTGACGGCTGCTATTGTTGCTTTAAGGCAGGGGCAGTCAACCTTTTTATACCTACCGCCCACTAATCTTTCTTGATGGTAAAATTCCCAGTGCTCAATGGAAGGAGGATTCAGCTTGTGCCATAGAACACCCCCCCCACCCAGAATCCTGAAACGCCCACTGGTGGGCGGGAGGGACCAGGTTGACAAACCCTGCTTTAAGGTGAAATCTTCTTACTTTTAAAGAAATTGGTGCAGAAAAAAAATATTTTAAAAAAGAAAACCAGTGAGCTCACTGATCTCAGATGCTCAGTGGTCAACCTCTCCAGCCCCCCCCCCCATATTTCAATAAAAAACAGTGAAGGCTGGTTCATAAAGGCAGACAGAGCACCGCTCTGGCAACTTAAGTTTGCCCTCAGCCAGTGCCCCCCCCCCTGGCTTGGCTTCTTATTTATGACCAATCCAGGGTGGCACTTCCTTTGGCATCTTCCTCATCCTTAGCCCCAGTGTTTCCCTTGCAGAAGTCTGCATGGAGGACGAAAGGGACCAAACTAGAATGAGCTGCTGGCTGGCCTTGCCTCTGGCTCTGCTGTCCCTGACTCTTGCTCCCCCTGCCGCTGCGCTCTGTGCTGCCAGTTCCAATGGGCACCAGGGGAAGGCGCCATGAGGTAACTTCTCACATGGGGCTTCCTCAGATCAGGATTTCTGGGGGAAGGTTAACTGGAAAAATAAAACACACCATCACCCCTCTCTCACACAGACCCAACAAAAGTAGAGAGAAGTGTCCTGTGAAAGAGTCAGAGGAACAGAGGGCACTTTCACAGGTGAACTAAAACTTCTGGGAAACTGGAGGACACATTTTGGCACAGAGCATGGGAGCAAATTGCTGGTGCGTCTTCTCTTGCCTCCCACGTGCATTCGCAACAGGACTCCCCTGTGGCTGCCTTGTCCCTCCCTCCCTCCTGTCTGCAATCCCCCCCCCCCCCCCCCCGTGTCCCAGCAGCGGTTTGTTCTTGGGCTGCTCTTGTCAGGCCCTGACAGATGCAGCTTGCTGTGCCATTTCTTCTGGCCTCATTGAGGCAATCGCATTAAAACCCTCTCTGGTGTCCTTCCCCTAGCCAAGATAAATGGGATCTGTCACCAGCTGTGTGTTCACTCCTAACCCTTTGGAAATGCCACGCTGCCTGGCTCTGAACTGCAGGATGGAGCAGGGGGAGGGGAGGCAGGCGGGAGGGGGGCAGGAAGGGCCAGGGAGGATGTCGCTTGCAAGCGCCAGTTAATCTCATTACACCCACGTAGGTGAAGGTATTAGGGCTCTGCTGGGTCATGGTGAAGTAGAGAGGCTAATAATAGGAGTCCTGAGCGTTTATATCTCGCTTTGAAGAGTTCACATCCATTATCTCATTGCATCTGTATTGGTCAGTGTTATTATTGTAGGTCACTGGTGGGCAGGAGGGAGACCAAGGCTGAGAAAGAATCATTCGTCTAAGACCATCTAGGAAGTCTATGGAAGAGGCAGAATTCGAACTATGGACTTGTCTTGGAGGACAGTCTTGGAGGCTTAAGCTGCCCAGTCACATTTATGTTTCCCCCAAAGTTCTCTTTTAAACAAAAAGCTGGTGGAGGGGGCTGCACACAAATGAGTGTTTGCAAGGATTTGTTTGGACTAAGGAACCTGGCACCCTCCAGAAGTTTCTGGACTCCAGCTCCCGGCACCTTCCAATCATAGCTGTCAACGTTTCCCTTTTGAAAGGGAAATTCCCCTTTTCCGAATAGGATTCCTCACAAGAAAAGAGAAAAGTTGACAGCTATGCTTCCAATCAGCATGGCCAATGACCAGGGATGATGAGATTTGTATTCCAACAGCACCTGGAGGTCACAGGTTCCCCATCCCTGCCCTAAACGGACTGGGCCTGGCATATTCCAGGAGCAGCCTGCGCCCCTGTCTGTCTTCTCAAGCATGGTGATCCAAGTCAGGCCCTGCCTTAGAGTTGAAGTCAAAGTAGGGTGTGTTGACATTACCTCCTTAGGGTGCAGTGAAGTCCTCCCCCCTGTAATTTCACACCTCTTCCCCCCACTAGCTGTTTATATCAGCACAGCTTCATGTCCTGACTCAATAGAAGGCAGCTTCCTGGGCTCCTAAGCAAGGGGCTCCTTTGGGTTGTCCTCTTCCACACCTTTGCTTCATGAGAGGTAGTGCAGTGTACTGTGGTACCTGGGCTTACAAACACCTTGGGTTACGGACTCCGCTAACATGGAAGTAGTACCTCGGGTTAAGAACTTTACCTCAGGATGAGAACAGAAATCACGTGCCAGCGGCGCGGCGACAGCGGGAGGCCCCATTATCTAAGTGGTACCTCAGGTTAAGAACAGATTCAGGTTAAGAACGGACTTCCGGAATGAATTAAGTTCATAACCAGTGGTACCACTGTACTTCTCAAGGTTGTGAACTGAAAAGCCCCAGTTCAGATCTTACCTCAGCCACAAACTCATGTCAACTTGAATAAAATACTGTATTGGGGGGGGGGCAGGTAATCAATGCACATACACCACTTGAATGGCCATTCCCCATGAAGTTTGAGGCCCCGCCCCCCTAAAATATTTTATTGGGGGGACTGAAGGGACCTTGACCCCTAGGAATGGGCTCCTAGGCCCATGGCATTAGGCAGGATGCTGCTCTTCGCAAAGCTTCAGCCCCTTAATTTATAATGCACAGAGAATAATACTGAGCTATCTCACAGGGCTGCTTTAAGATTTAAGGAGACCATGTATGGGAAACACTGTATAAAGGCTATTTTCAAAATTCGGAGATGTGCGAGTTTTGAAGGATAATTCTTTTTCACTTCACGTATTGGTTTGTGAAGAGTGTGAATTAGGTGTTTCTCATAAAAATGCAAACAAAACTGAATTTCTTCCCCATCCCTAGTGGAAGGTTAGGCTGAGAGGCAGTGCTTAGACCCAAGCCAGCTTTGTGTCTGAGTGGGGATTTAAACTCTAGTCTTCCTGGTCAAAGACCAATCCTCTAACCATTACACCATAAAATCTAGCAGCAATACAAGCCTAATCAAGACCAAAGCTGTCATATATTTAATTACCAGCTCAGTACAGAAAAAAGGGGGTGGTATTTAAAATACGTATCATATTTTTGGAGCTCTACTGACCAGGCATCTAGGATTTTCTCCTGCCCTGCCTGATTCCAATTAAGTTCACTGGGCTGACACATTTGCACTGGTTCAGTACACTTCACTGCACACTCCACATAACAAAAAAAATGTGCTCATCCCACCAAGAATGTCACAGGTGTAGTTTATTAACGTACACACCATAAGGCCTGAGAAACCCACAGAAGGTTGTATGTAGAATAAGCAGCACTGGATTAAATATTGAAGCCGGCTATCCACATGATGTGGGTCCCTGGTTGCATTCCGTGTGTGTGTGTGTGTGTGTGTGTGAGAGAGAGAGAGAGAGAGAGAGAGAGAGATTTTAAAGAACCTAAACTCAAAACACTATCTAGGGAAATAATTGCTGTTGCCTTTGGCACACACTTCTTGCAGGAGCCTGCTGTAGGGAGACTGTCACTGTGAGTAAGGGGCAAATGACCTGTGAATTGGAACCGGGTGTCATCAGCACCAGGTAATTGCTGGGTGCTCCTGGCTCTCTTCCTCAAGTACATGCATGTCCAATGCCCTCCTCTGCCCCACGTGCCATCGACCACACTGCCTGGGCTGCCAAGTGTTTTGCAATTCCCTTTCATCACGCCCATTGCAAACTCTAGCTGTGAAAGGGAGTTTGGAAAAGGAGAGAGAAAGTGGGAACATGAGGAGCTGTAGTTCCCTCTGTGCCTGGCTGGGGCTGATGCAAGTGGCCTTCTTTAGAGGAAAAAGGGATTGATGGATGCTCCCCTAGGCTGCCCACTTCCACATCACCAGAAAAAGGGGCAAAGAGGCACTGATTTCCGTGACATTTGCATATGTTAATTTGTACATATCATGGCAAATTTAGAAATATCTGAAATTTAAATAGAAATACATCTCACTGCAGGAAAGACTATGGCTGGTTGACCTCTATGGCTGCTCAGACTGCTGTCTCGGTGCTACCAGATCCTGATGGGCAAATTCAAAGCCCCTTCCTCTCCCTTCCTATGTTTCTTTATCTGATAGCTCTTCAAATATGGGATGGGAAAACTGCCACCCCAAGGGCTACATTCCCTTCTGGATCACTTTCTGTGAGCCACCCAACAGGGGCCAGAGCAAAGGTGGTCAGAGCAACCAGTGCAAAGTTTGTCTTTGCACAGTAGACCACTTCCTACTCACACCTGAGGCAAGCAAGAGGCATTGCCAGAGCTCAAGGACACATTCCAGCCAGGCAAAACACTCAAGGAGACCAAGAAGCAAGGCTGGTGATGGCCATGTTGTAGGGAGCCAGGGGTCTGGTATGGCTAGAGTTCTGAAGTCCAGATCGAGAGGCTCATTTGATCCTTGGGCCTGAGGTTCCCGCACATCTGGAATTGAGGACTGTCCTCTGCAAAGTGGGTTGCATGCCCTTCTAATGCCTTTCGCCACAGCAGGTCCTTCAGGATTGTCTCGAGATTTGCCAGTCTTGAGCTCAAGCACCTGATTTTGAAAAGCTGCCCTTCCTCCATTTGTTATTTAACTCAGTTTTAAAGAAAATTTATACCCTCCCTTTCCTCATCCAGCTGAAGATGCGTCTCAAAACATAGCAGCCAAAGATGCAACACAGTGAAGGCAGCAGTACAAAAAAGAAAACAAACAACAATGAAAGCCAACAATGAAGGAGTTTAAGAGGAACTGCAATCAACAGCATAATAAAATGTAGTAAAAGCCAGTTTAATACTCACACACCCCATGCATCAAAAACAGAGGGATACACAGATACACACCCACAAAGCTTCTCAAGGGCAGTCTAAATTGGGAGGTTTTCAAGCTGCACTGGAAGGAGAGGACAAGTAGCAGCTCCCTGTGGAAGCAGTTCCAAAGTCTGGGTGCAGCAGCCGAGAAGGTTTAATGCTGACGCTGTCTCTGGTTGTTCCTCTGTGTTCCCCTTTCTGCAGGTGGGGAGAGGGGAGAGCTGTCTTTCTGTTGACGGCTGAAAGTTTAGGACAGAAGAAGCCTTTGCTTCACTGCTTTCCTCACTCAGATTCAACAGGCAGTGTCAGGCAGATAGCCGCCAAAGGCTTCTGTAGAGGAGCCAAGGCTGCTTCAGTTGTTTCCTGCATAGCACTTTCCCAAGCAAGCCACTTTTTAGAGGCGCACGGGGCTCACCTGAGGCCCTCCAGAAGGTTGGTTTGTTTGGTCTTTATCCCAGCTTTCCTCCAAGGACCCCAAGGCACTGGAGGAGGAACAGGCACCATCGGAGAGGGGGGTACCATCGCAGCTGCCCCCCCTGGACATGCGCCACGCACCCCCCCGCACCGGGCGCCACGCTCCCGGGACACGTGCCACACCCCTGGGACATGCGCCAGCCACACCCCCGCCCACTCTCCACCCCCGGTGCCAGAGCATGCAGCTTCGCCACTGCCCCAAGGTGGCCTGCATTCTTCTCTGATTTTCCATTTACCTTCACAACAACCCTGTGAGTTAGATCAGGCTGAGAGACAGTGACTAGCCCAAGGTTACCCAGTGAGCTTCATAGCTGAGGGGGGATTTTTCATTTGCTTCCACTTTCAATTTGCATACTACAAATAGCAATTCTATTTTGCTACTCACAAGACGTTTACAAGGCAGTAGAAACAACAAAATATACAACGATCACACATTCTATAACAATCCAATCCAATCTGGAAATGTGAAAATCTGCTGCATGCACCACCACAGAATGGCTGCCATGAGAGTCTGACATAGTCAACAAGGGACAAGTAACTTGTGAGTGCAAGGCAGAGCTGGGGTCTGCAGTGCACCCTAGAACACAAAATGAATAGTGTTATCTTGAAGCCATGCACAACTGAGCCTCCCTGTGTCCTATTTTCTTGCCAAGGAATCCAAAGACCTGCTGCCATCCAGCTGCTGGGAATTGCAAGTGGGGAGAAGACTCTTGAGCCCAGATTCTGCTTGTGGTCTCCCCTGTGGGAAGAGGATTAGATGGGCCTTTGGCCTGATCCAGCAGGGCTCTTATTTTGTTTCTATGCCACACAACAAGTAGCCAGCTGTGTGTGTGTTTGTCTGTCTGTGTCTGCAGGGCTAGGGAGAAAACGGGCCGAAGAAGCTACAGGTCCAGCTCCACTGGGAGATTCAAAGTGTGTGTTCTCCATCTTTGAAAAATCTGGTTACTCCAGAGAGTGGCAATGGCCCAGATCTTTCCTCCATATTTGGGCTTCCATAAACTCAGTGAAGCTTATGAAGAACCATTTTATGCTATGTGGCAAATATGTTTGTGGCATATCTGCCAAATTTAAAGCAGTGAGTTTGGAAAGGGAGGCGCACATCTCTAACCATGCAGCAGAATTGCACCATCCTTATTGGGTCTGTTCCAAGGAGCGCACATGGTAGACATGTGGCAGATGGGTCTGCCAGGGAAAAACTGCAGTAGCATTAGTGGGAAGCTCTGTATAGCAGTTTGTGTATTGTGTTCCCTAGATTTTCTTAGCTGAGGCATCTCAGTAAAGGGAAAACGCACAGTTTTCCTGCACAATTGTGATGCATTTTCAGTGGTGGTGGCTGAGAGAATGCTGTTCGGTAGCCTCAGCCCTGATGGCATATCAGCCGCAACACTAATTTCCTGGTAATTTCCTGTGCTGCCGGCGGGGTCCCCTGCACCAGGTATCGGGAGGGCCCCATAAATATGCATAAGATGAGGCTTTAATAACTGCAAAAAGAGATGGTGGCAGATTATCTCGCCATCCCCAACTCTTGTACTTTCATTATTTGTTTATGTGGCAGCTGTGCTCTTTCTCAACCATCCATCTGCAATGCACCCCTGTTTCTCCCCTGAGTCAGGAGAGGCAATGATACCCACCAACTTGATTGGCTTTAAAAGAGGATTAGACATATTCATGGGGGAGGAGAGGGCTATCAGTGGCTACAATTCAAAGCGTTGGTGTTGACCTTTCAAGCCCTAAACGGCCTCAGCCCAGTATACCTGAAGGAGTGTCTCCACCCCCAGCGTCCTGCCCGGATGCTGAGGTCCAGCGCCCAGGATCCAGTGAGCTGAGCATGGCCCCACTGGCACTGTAGCGAGGCCTACCAGTTGCATACCAGTCCTGTTTTCCCAGTCCCAGTCAGAAGATTTTTCAGGCCATCAGCAGGCTACCAAACAAGTTATAAATTCTGTTGGTTTGGCCAGGGCTAATCTTTCTTCTCCAAGGCTAAAATATACCATTGCGTGCCACTCCAATCTCCAAGTGGTGCGAGATTCCAGGGATGCTTGCCCAATATTTGTGTTTCCTTTTGGAAATGAGGCACAACAGAGGCTGTGGTCTCTTTAGGATACATGGTTTATTTGCACATATATGCAACCTGAGCCTAGATAGAGGGGTTCACAGCATGAATACCCCAAAAGGGTCTTGTTTCTCCCTTAGCTACAGCCTTGGATTCAGAAATCAAACATTGTGCTCCGCCTCTCTAGCTTTCCAGCTTCTAGCTCACGTAACAACTAACAGTAAACTCTGGCTTTACTCCTCCTCACTATCTGCAAGTTGAGGGGGGGAGTTCACTCATTTGCCATCTCCCACAGAGCCCCTTCCTTGGCTCCCCACCTCACCAGGAGGCTATTCTGTCCCTTTCCCAGAATCTGAAGGCTTGATTAGCTTTCAATACTTGCTGGATCCAGGGATTAGAGACATCTAGCACCCCAAGAAGAAGAAGTAAAAGAGTTTGGATTTGATATCCCGCTTTATCACTACCCGAAGGAGTCTCAAAGCGACTAACATTCTCCTTTCCCTTCCTCCCCCACAACAAACACTCTGTGAGGTGAGTGGGGCTGAGAGACTTCAAAGAAGTGTGACTGGCCCAAGGTCACCCAGCAGCTGCATGTGGAGGAGCCGAGACGTTTAGCCGGTTCCCCAGATTATGAGTCTACCGCTCTTAACCACTACACCACACTGGCTCTCTCTCCCAAGACTTGATTAAATTCTAATACTTGCTGGATCCTGGGATTAGAGGGGTTTGGCACCCACACCCTCATAATGCTACCAACCTCAGCTCCCCACTTATCACCACTGCCTTCTCAGCTCTGTCTGTTCCTGATCACTGGCCACGCTCATTGAGGCCAATGGGAGCTGTGCTGCAAAACATCTGGTGGGAACCATTTTGGCTACTCCCAACCTAGTAAGTTCTTGGCAGAGGTAAATGCAAACCAGATTTGCTGCTCTTGGTGTAATCCTATTCATGTCCATGCAGAAGTAAGCACTGTTGAATTCAATGGTACTCCCAGGTAAGTGTGCATGGGATTTTAGCCCTGGTCTCTCAGCCATTATACAGCACAATCTTTCCTAACAAAGAAGACACCTGTTTTCTCTGTATGGTTGCTAAAAAGAATCCAAATAAAATCAAAATTCTTTGCCAACATAAACCAAACTCTGGCAGGAAATTTAAATTCCCCATGATTTTGTTTAAAATATGCAAATCAAACATATACATTTTCCTAGTTTAGAAGGGCAGGGAGATATAGGGGGCACTGAGACTTTGACTCTTGATCACTGGAAACATTCTGCTGAGCCAGATATTTCCCTATACATTACCCACACTCAAGTTTTATTGGGGAGTAATGAGGCACTCCAAATCTTTCTGGACACAAACTTATGTCTTCCCTGACCATTAGACATGCTGGCTGGGTGCTGATGGGAGTTGGAGTCCAATAGGACCTGGAGGGCCATAGGTCGTCATCCCCCCCCCCCCCCCCGGCCTAGGCTCAGCACCAAGTCCTTGGATCTCTCCCATGGAGAATCAAGGCAGAAAGCCTGGACTCCTTGACTGCCTGCTGCACTTTCCACAACAGAGCAGGACCTGTGAATTCAGCTCACGCTCTTCAACCCACTGCCGCCATTTCTCTTCTTTCCACATCTGCCTCTTTCCCCTTCCTCTGGACTTGGCCATTCTCCCTGTTACAGATTTGGCTCCCAGTGCTACATTTCCATCCTCCACCTCCTTTCAGCATAGTTAAGGTACTCCTCCCTGCTCTTCAATTAGCTATTAACCTTGGCTGCCTCCCCCCTCCCTTTATCTCCCCATCTCCCACACTGTCTCTCTCTGCCTTTGAAGATGCATTGAAATATAGATAAGGCCCAATGCAGCAGAGAGAGAGAGAGAGAGAGGAGGTAGAGGGTGGAAAGTAGAGGGGGGCATGGCAGCCTAGCTGAGATTGTCTTGTACTTGGCTTGGCCACTTATTACCACACCCCCTGGTTCCATTATTTCTTATACTTAATGGCACAGCCCTAAACTATGGGTCAGACTAGATCCAACCCTGAATGCATGTTGGACTAGGATTTGGGAGATCAGAGTTCAAATCCCCATTCAGTCAAGGAGTTCACATTGGGGCAATTGCAGTCTCTCAGCCTGACCTACCCCATCAGGGTGTTGTGAGGATGAAATGAGGAGGGGAGAATCCTGTTTGCCTGCTTGAGCTCTGTGCAGGAAAGGTGGGAGTGATATGAATGTCATAATAAATCTCGGCACTATGCCAGCCATATCCCCATCTTGACTCATCATAATAAAGGCCATTTATGCAAGTGGGAAGTAATACTAAAGAAAACAGTATGTTTGACCACATGCAAAGTTTATTGATACGGGGTATCAACAGTTTGTTCTTACACATCAAGGATTATACTTGAACCCCACTCACTATCAAAGAAAGAGAAAGAGAGAGAGAGAGAGAGAGAGAGAGAGAGAGAGAAAGATGGATTGCTGCAAGAAGTCAAAGTTCTGTGTTCAGAATGAATCATGAAATTTAAATATATATATGCAGTCATTTGCCTGGCTTTGAATGATTCATTCTGCTTTCACCATTCAGGTTTTCAAATCCACAATGTTATTTTATGGTATTAGCAAGAAAGGGAAAGGGTAACGGCGGGAATGGGAAAGTCTGATGACCTTTTCATTGGGGCTTTGCAACTAAAAACGAAATCTGAGATTCCCAAGAGACCAAATTCTAGGCCTGATAGCAAACCTTGCATGTGTGTTCTTTATGAATTGGCAGCCGCAGGCACAATGCACACGCCCGCCCCCCCCCCCCCCCCGCTCGCCTTAGGAGACTACAGCCCCCAGCCCCCACTGTCAAGTAGAGGGAGGGGCCACACAGTTATGTCCTTGCTTTTAAAAATGTATTTATATAGGAGATTTTCTACCACTTTTCTCCTTATGCTCCCAAGGTGGCATATATGACAGTAGTCACATAAAACACATTTAAAATCAATATCAAAACAGCAATCAAACTAATTCACTGAACAAACATCTGCAACCAATTCAAGCAGCAGAAAAGTGCAGGTAATGGGGGCCAAGTTCCTCAGCAAAACCAAACAAAACAGACACTTCTTTATAATATTATTTGTTTTGTGACGTGTAGGAATCTGCTTGAAAGAACATAGGCTTGAGACTGCTAATGGGAGAAGGAATTATGTTCTGATTGCACTTGTGCAGGGATGGGGAACTTTTGGCCCTCTGGACTACAGCTTCCATCATCCTTGACCATTGGCCATGCTTTCTGGGGCTGATGGGAGTTGAAGTCTAATAGAAACATATTGAAAGACTCTGAGCTCTGATCTCCCGCCTCCTTCACTTTCTCTTCCGGAAGTGTTTAAGTGTTTAGCTGAGAGCTAAGATAGACCAGGAGCATGGGGGCTTGTTTTAATAACTCAGTGGTGAGGGAAGGGTCCTCTTCTTATCACTGTGCATTGGTACTTCATAGAGCTGACCTTCAACACTGAATGAATGCAGAATCAGTGTGCTAATACCGTAAGTTCTAAGTCAAAGGAAGCCCTGCTTCCAGAGAAGGCAACTGGAGGGAAAGGAGTGAGTGTAAAGAGAAAAGTGTGACAGAGGAGGAAGAAAAGGAACAGGGAATAAAACATTGAGTGGGAATGAGAGCTATTGGGGAAAAGTGGGGATTGAGTCCAAGAAGCATTGTGGTGGATGGCCTGCAATTTTGCTAGTTTCAAAGACCAGGCAGAAATAATCACCAATTTTTTTCTGGCTTCTCAATGAAAACCTGTGTGTGCACATATATACAGAGAGACATCTATATAAAAAAAATATTTCTAAAATTTATATCTTGAACCTCATCATCATAGATGATCCTAGGGCCAGAAGCAACAATATAGTAAGATATAGTAAGATATAAGATACCATTAAAACGGTCTAAACAAGTAATTATAATAGAAAAAAGCATTGATCAGTATCTCACTGTGCAGGCCCTATACATACATATTCAGAGGGCCAGGCAGAAGAGAAAGGTCTTCAGCTGGCAGCAGCCAAACCTCATGGGTGATGCACAACTGGGCTGCCATTACTGAGAAGATGCTCTGAGGAGTAATAGATCCTCTGACCTTACGTACTGATTTTGATCCAGAACTGCCTCGCAGCTGATCACAAAGTGGGATGGTCTGGGAAGAGACCCCAAGTTGTGTGGACTTTATAACTTTGAAGTGAATTGGTTCAGGTCTTCCAGGGCTGGTGCTACATGATTCTGTGCCGAAAAAGCCCATTAAAACCTTGTCTGCTGCATTTGGCATCACTATCTTAATGTAGAGCAAATCACAGTAAGTGGCTTAGGCTCCTCCTTTCCCCAGCTGATGTTTCCAAAAAGGAAATAGGGTCACAAATACTTTCTGCCCATGAGCGTAGCCAAGGGGAGGCAGGGGGGCAACTGCCCCCCCCATCAATACAAATCTTAGGTTCTGCCCCCCCCCCCAAACAAAAATCCTGACCATTCCCATGTATTCTGCTTCACATAAAACTATGATTCAGCAGTCACCCTGACTTGCCTAAGATCCAGGACAAAGCACCAGCTTCTGGAACCGCCCCCCCCCCCCCCACGTCAATTCTGCCTTTGAAATCTCAGTAATGTCTAGGAAAATCCAGGCGTGTGGCAGCCCTAGTTAAAAGAAATGGAAAAAAGCCCCCAGGCTGTCTCTATTACCAGTTTAACTTCATCCACAAAGCACAGGACAGTTGCTTTGTGGTGTAATACAACTCCCCTGAGAATACAGTGGGTTTAGGGGAGCATTCTGAGAGAGAAAGAAATGGCTCCGGAGAGGGGCCAGAACTGAGCCCCAGTGAGATCTGGCTGAAAAAAAAGCCCTTGTGAAGAGTGCGAACTTTTACTAAGAAATCCCTAGCTGGAATAGTTCTATAGCAGTGAGACCCTCAGTGTTGCTCAGCTGACCTCTCAATCTGGGGATATTGCTGATTTAACTTTCAGTATTGTCTAGGGGATTAATAATCATATTTCTCTGTAATTGACAGTTGTTTATCCAGTTGTTGTGATGCATCCAAACGATAACACCACCAAACATTTGTATTTCAAATTTGCCTCCCCATCTTTTTAAGGAACAGCTTTGTTGCAGTTTTTCTCAGCATTTTGTTTATGTAATCCGGTCCTTAAAGTCAAGCCCTCCCGAAGCATCTTGCAGGTGAAAAATGTTTTTAAAAAACAAAACTATAAACACAATATTAATTCCATCCTTTTCCATGTTGACTGGCAAAGTGCTGTTGATGTGCCTGGGGGGAGGAGAGGTCCATCGAACAGTTGGCATGTGGCTGGTGATGGCCCACTTTTCTGAACTGCTTGCCCTGCATCTCCTGGCAGAGCTGGCATTATGTCACACTGTATGGTCCCTTCCAAAGCCAGAGTTTTGTCTTTTTAATATCTTTTTTTCCTGCTAAAGCACAATTAAATGAAAGTAAAATGAAATTAAAATAAGCAAGCAAATGGTAGAATTGTACTGGCTGCAAATAGGAAACGAGTCATTAAACAGCTAATGCCAACAGGCCCCAGTGACTTGAGTTAAAGGGCCTGTTTCAGTTATGCTGGGGGGGGGGGGGGGAGACACAGGATGGAAGGCAGCAGGAAATGGCTGGTTATAAAGGGCTGATTTTGTGGGATAACCAGCCTCATGTATAGCCTCATGTATAGTGAGATAAGAATCCAATGTCTCTGTTCAGGCCAGGTGTCTCGATGGTTTTAAGTTTGGTAATGATTTGCAATTCAGCAGCTTCTCTTTCCAGTCTATTTCTGAAATTCCTTTGTAGTAAAACAGCTACTTTGAGATCTTGTATAGAATGTCCTGGGAGATTGAAGTGTTCTCCTACTGGTTTCTCTGTCTTGTGATTCTTGATGTCAGATTTATGTCCGTTTATTCTTTGGCATAAGGTTTGGCCTGTTTGTCCAATATAGAGAGCTGAAGGACACTGTTGGCATTTGATGGCATACACAATGTTAGACGATGAGCAATTAAATAGTCCCGAGATGGTATGTGTGATGTTGTTGGGGCCAGTAATGGTGTTGTCCGGGTGTATGTGGCACCTTGCCCAAGAATGGAAGATTTGAGGCTGGGCGATAGTTGGCCATATTGGCTGAGTCCAAACATGGTTTTTTAAGAAGCGGTTTAATAACCGCCTCTTTAAGCAGGTCTGGGAAGTCTCCCTCACAGAGGGAAGCATTCACCACCCCGCAGAGCCCATTGCCTAGCCCTTCCAGGCTCGCTTTTATGAGCCAGGATGGGCAAGGATCAAGGAGACAGGTGATTGGTTTCACTCATTCAAGCAGCCTGTCCACATTCTCAGAGGTTAGGGTATTAATTTGAGCTACTGATTTTTTATGTATTTTGTAATTGTTTTGTGGGTGTAATTTGATTGTTGATCTTACGCTACTCTCCACCATGAAATTTTTCTGTAACATTGGAGGGCACTCTGTTGGCTTCCTCTGCTAGAGTATAAACCAGCTGTCTCCCCAGTGGCAGCCATTGACATGTTCTTCTTAGCTGCAGAAGCTCTCTCACCACCAGAAAACATGTGCTCACATGCACACACGCGCACAAACCTCCCACTGTACAGATCATCATGTCAGACAAGATGCACTCACTTAGTAGCAGCTAGGGCATTAGTGGGGAATAAAGCAATTGAGCTGGGAGCAAGAAGCCTTACAGCTGGTTAACAGAACAGCTGGGGACTAGGACTGAAAAGCAAGCAATTGCTTGAACTCGCCACCTGGCTGGAAACAAAAGCCAGAATCTTGAGTTACTAGTTAGCTTTGCAGCAGGTCTTTCACACCTTTCTTATAGAGAGGCGAAACTGAGGCCAGAATGATAATCGGATCACTTGCCTAAGGCTGCCCAGATTGCCTGAGGCGGAACAGAGGGTTGGATTCATTTGTTTACTGTGTGGCTGTGATCAGAGTTATATATAGCTGAGTTTGATTTCCACGCAATAGCATCTTCTTGAGAATCCTGGCATCCTGTTATACGTGGAAGTTTTCAGCTCTTGCATGTTTGCTTTTCATTTTAAAGTGATGACACTGTTCTTCAAGAGCTGTAGGATTAAATAATGTCTGGCAAGGGCTTCCGGTGGCTAGGGTGGAAGATCTGTTATCCTTCACACTCCTCTGTCCCTAGGCTACGGCTCCTGGTCTCAGGTAGCCTGCCTTCACCTACTCCTTGTCAGATTTGAATGTTCATTTCTCTTTGCTTTTATGCAATTAGAAGAGCTTAATCTAGCATAACTCAAAGTGAGTTCTTCCCACCTCTGCTAGTGCTGAATAGAGTGCCTATTAAATAAAATTTAACGGATGCAAACCAGGGGCGGAGAATCTGTTGCCCTCCAGATGTTGCTAGACTACAGTTCCCATAATTCTTGACCATTGGACTGTTGACTGGGGCTGACTGGAGTTGGAGTTCAACAGTACCTGGGAGGTCACAGATTCTACATTCCTGCATTCGACAAAGTATCATTTTTAAAAATAAATAAAACATCTGCATAAAATTTGCATAAAAATACATTTGCCTTGGTAAACTTGTGTATTTTATGTTTTCCTGGATTACACAATTTTGGCTTCCAGATTTGCAGTACATTTATAGCTTGTCAACTGGGAAGGCAGCCTATCTAGGAGAAGGAAAACTCTGATCCTATACTGCCTTTGAGAGAAGAAAAGGCTAAGAAGTAAGCCATACCCAAATCCGGAGTGGAGTCCTTAGGAGAGTTGAATAGCGCCTTGTACACCTCCTTCTGACAACTCCTGAAGCCTAGCTGCTTTCCTTTGGACTACATCAGCAAGGCCAAGAGGGCAGCCCACAACCTCCATACACACTGCCCAGGCTTGCGCCTTATCTGGTGGTCCTGCCTGAAATATTTAATCGTGTGAGTTGGAAGAGAGGAAAATGTCATTTAGACCAAGCCCTACACAAAGTAAGACTATCCACCATCCATAGATCACTGCTCAGTGCAGACCACAAGTACATATTCTGACAAAAAAATACTTGCTCACAGATAGCATGAACTGATTGATGCAAGTAGCGAGGAGAGAATTTGTGTGAAAGAAACATTACCCATAAATTACACCTAGGGAGAAATTCCCTTCCAAGCTCATGGAGTGGGGTGGTTTGATCCGCTATTTTTGAGTTGGGAACTAGGCTTCATGGTCTTAATCTCAAATGACATTTCAGCCAGTGTTCTGTTTTCACACACACATCTGTTTAAATGTGGCTAGATTTAAAGAGGCCTCTTCTGTGTGGCCTCTATACAGTCCCACCTAGAGAACTCGTTCCTGAGCAGGCCCAAATTTGTAGAATCTTCCAGAACCCTGGAAGTTCACAAGATGCCATCAGGTAGTTTCCCCCACTTCCCTGCCAAATTCCTTCCTGAACCACCACAGAGTGGGAAACAAAAACCACTCTTGTCATCTCACATCCTTTGGAGCACATTGGGGTCGCTGCTCAGTAGTTTCATGTGTTCATTCATTTCAGGGTGCCCTAGATTAAAAATTGCCCACTGCTTAGGGGCTCAATCTGAAACCTAGCTGGGTTTTGCAAACAGATGAAGGAATGAGAGTTAGCCAGAACTCTGTATATTGGAAAAGAAAATCACAATCCTTACAATAATAATATAAATCCTGAAAGTTTTTTGGGGGGCAGGCTAGCGGGGGAGTTCACAGTAGGAAAGGCATGGCTCCTTTAAAACCAGCTAGGCCACAAGCCTAACAAGACTTCATGTTGACAAGGAGTTAGGCTGAGAGACACAAGAGGCTTGCTACGTCAGCGGGAGAAAGGGGCTTCTAGTCACAGAACAAATTAGAATGGATATAGGTACTGAGCCACACAGCCTTGCAGTTTTGCTCCACTGGTGATCCAGCCCTCTTGCCCCCTTTTTGCTTCCGAAAAGCTCAGACACATCAGTTTCTAAGATGACGGGTTGTCCGTGGCCAAGCCAAGAGAATTTTTTTTTTTTTAAGTCCGCCAAGTCAGATGCGACAGTAGGCGACAATGATTGACGAGCCTGACATGGGCCCACATGATGATCAAAAGCCATCGGAGCGCAGCTGAGGAACAAGCAGCGAAAAGCAGCTGGAAGGGAGGAGGAAGCTGTTTGAGGGGTGAGGGAGGCATCGCATCAGAGCGGACGCCCACATGATGGATAGGGAACTGAGAGCTACTGTAGCCGGCTATCTTCTGTTGATAGATGGACGAGGCCAAGGTAGAGAATGGGAGCTGTGTTGCCTGTGGCAGACTTGGCAGTGGGGGGGGGGGGTGAGGCAGTAGCAAGACAGAGAAGTGAGCAATATAAATTGAGATTGATAAATGGCCCATGTGGTCAGAAGGTGATGAATAAGCTCGATACTGCTTAACCCTAGACTTATCTAAGTAGGTTATGTATGTTTTATAACACTGTGGTACTGCGGGGCTGGAAATTTTGACTGGTTCATCTGCGTCTTGAATTATGAAGTGGTAGGGGGTTATTAAAATCTACAAGTCCCACTCTCTGACTCCCCCGATTGTAGCCAAATCATGCCGCCAATAGCCTTCTAAAAACAGTCACCAAGGGAGCTGTTGCAGAAATAAGACCCCCACTGCCCCAGTTGCAATTTGAGCTCTGTCTCTTTCCACAAAGGTGGTAATGTGGATTCATCATTTTGGGTGATGGAGGGAATATGCAACCTTACCTTCAACCCAGTAAGTAAGAAAAGACGACAGTGATTCTCAGTTTGTTGGCATCTGTCCGTCTCAAGAGACCATGGAGTGCGTCTCCAAGCTGTGTTAGGCTGGGCAGTGTGCATGGAGGTTTTGGGCTACCCAGATGACAAGACCCCCCACCACTTGGCCTCACTGATGTCATCCAAAGGAAAGCAGAGCAATAAGTTTGACAGCCGCTTGGCAGCAGGAGTTGCCAGTCCCACCTGCCTTTGGGACTTCTCAGGTCCAACATTAGGGTTTTCCATGCTTGATGGTTCTGTGTTGGGTGGCTGTTTGTTTTTATCTCTTCACTCCAGAGGTGATATGTAAACACTCTTTGCCATACAGTATTTGCTCTGTGATAACTCTTTCACACATACAAGTCATTCACCTGTTGTGGTCATCCTGGGATACATGGATAAACCAGCAGCACATAGAAAGGTCAAAACACGCAACACAGCCTTTCCCAATGTTTGTCAAGCCCTTCTCTTGAACCTGGAGGAAATTCCACAACCTCAGTAAGCAGCATCTTATATTAAGGGAGAAATCCCTTAATGGCACAAAGCTAGTTGGTGTAAGACAAACCAGACAAACCAGGAGCTGGCTGAGCTGGCCTAAGTCTGGCAGAGAGAAATCAAGCTTTTACAATAGTGTTTGAGTTATACCACCCTTTCGGCCAGCTTAATTTACCCTGGGTGGCCAGGTCACATGTCCAAGCTGAATGGGCTTCGGTCAGGATCTAGCCCAAGTCCCCACTCTCTGGTCCTGCCTCTGCCGCTCCTCTGGAGAGCCCCATTATCAGGACTTAGGCTGCCTTGATATCCACTGGATTTGGCTCAGCTGGCTGGGTCCCAGCTGAGCTGAACTGGGGAAAATACGCTGGTGTATCTCCAGCTGAGCCAAGGAAGGGGTGTTATACTGGTGTATCCCAGGTATGCTTGGAACCTCCCAGCTCAGCCAGAGATTTGCTGGATCCTAACCCACTCATGCTGGCAGATCTTGCTATATTCTGCAGTGGGCCGATACCAGACTAAATAAATTTTAGTCAATGAATCATATAAATTAATCAAGGAAGTTGATTGTGAATAAAATAAATTTTGAAGTAAAAACTGCTAATTATAACTAATAACAATGAGATTTCTGCATTGCAGGGGGTTGGACTAGAAGACCCTTAGGATCCCTTCCAACTCTATAATTCTATGATTCTAAGTCATATTACTGTTTTTATTAGATGATGCCTGGTCATGTTGCAGCAGGCACCACCTTAGAAGAAGTTATTTCATCTTTGCAAACAAAGTGAATTACCATATTTTTCGCCCTATAGGATGCACTTTTTCCCCTCCAAAAATGAAGGGGAAATGTGTGTGCGTCCTATGGGGCGAATGCAGGCTTCAGGAAGCTTGCGGATAGGTGCTTGCAGCCCAAAGTCTGGGGAGCGCGGCACTGCGCACCCCGGGCTTCGGATAGCAGCAAGCTCCGGGAGTGATGGCGAGGTTGAGCGCAACCTCGCCATTGCTCCCGGACCTGTTATGGGGGCTGGGCTTGGGGGAAGCTCGGGCTTCCCCCGCCCCCAGCCCCGCAAGCTCCGGGAGCTAAAAACAAAGCCAAGACAGCTAGCGGGATCCATCCCGCTCGCTGTCATGGCTTCTTTGCTCTTTGGGGCTCGGGGGGGGGGCAAATAACCCCCCTTTATTCCCCCCCAAATAAGTGCGCCCTATGGGCCGGTGTGCCCTATAGGGCGAAAAATACGGTATTTTAGTTTCAGTTCACAGTGCATTTTCAGACAACCTGTTTATTGAGCATTCATCTGGTTTGTTTGCACAAAGTTCTCATGGAGGTTATACAACTCCAGCTGTATATTGGGCATTCACCCTGATCTGTTTGCAGGGAATTTATACATTGTTTCTTTAAGCAATGGTTATTCCTTATTTTTCTGTGCTCCCCCCACCCCATCACTTCTATTACCACAAAAAGTCAGGTGGGGTTTTTTTAGAAGTGGGTTTGTTGTGCATGTGTGCCAAATCCATTTTAAATGTGTTTGAATCCCACCTAAAATAGCAACAGTTCGTTGGAGAATTTGGCAAGGAAGATGTTGGCAAAGCCAAAGGTTTGTTTGTCAAAGAATTGAAAGAACAGAATGAATTAAGATTGAGAACTGCTTAGCTGGAAGGTCACTACGCATAGATAGCCAGCCCTGAGATTACTGGATGATACGTTTTTAACGGAATCAGTTTTTATATGCTTTTAACTATAACTGTTTTTAGAATGTTTTAACTGTTTTAGAATTCATTGTTTTTTTAAAAAATAAAATTTGTGGGTGTGTTTACTGTCCTGGGCTCCTTCCGAAGGGAGGATGGGGCATAAACTAACTAAATAAATGTACACCATCCTTGGAGGAAAGCTGGGATATACCGAACATGGAATAATAACAACAATGATGTGGTGCTAGAGAATTGCTGCAAGAAAGGAAATTTGGAAAACAGTGCTCCATTTTGTCTTCATACTTGTTCTCTGTTGACCATGGGGTCCAAAGGGTGGCCAGTGCAGGATGGAACATAACCAGAAATCCACAGTACTGAATTAGTGTTTCGAGCAAAAGCCCCTCAGGATGTGTAAAAAGCAATCATCAAAACACACACACAAATGAGCAGATGTGGCTCACAGCAGGGAGGTGCAAATTTCTATGGGAAGACAGAGGAGAAGATGTGGAGACCTTTGTTGTGGTCCCTTTGGCAATCTAAGTTAGATATTCATGTTTGGTAAATCATGTTTGGTGAAATCAAAGCCAGCAAGCAGCTTGGTTGCTTATTACACAAATCAGCATATACTATTCATTAATCTGTGTTATGCATGTACTTGGGTACTTTCAGTTGGATACCCAAGTCCAAACTCACCCTTGGAAGGGTGTCACCTGCTCCCTAGTGGCAAGGGAGAAGGGTGGGGGAAGTGGTGGGTGTAGCATTGTGGGATCTGCTGGCCGGTCCTTTTGGGTAGCTAAATGTTGATCTCATGACCCGTCATCCTCACAGAGGCCCACGTGCAGAATTAGTTACTAACCTGCACAACTCATCATTGTCTTGCTGTTGCAGTATCCTAGAGAAATTGTGAGGAAACTTTAGTTGTGTAGAACATAGTGGCCTGCCTCTGGTGAGCATAGGACAGCAGGAATTGCATATGTGCACCAGAGTGCTGTGGAACGGGTGGTTTCCCTCTTACCTTCTGGGTTAGGGGTGGGGGAAGCTCAGGCCTTCTCTGGCCTTTGGGAATCTCCCCAAGCAACAGCCCTCACTGGCCCTGCTCCAGACCCTTAATCATCATTCATCCTGATTTACTTGCCAAAGCTTACACAGAGGTTCGATTATATATTTATTGAGCATTCACCCTGCTTTGTTTGTGGGAAAGTTATATGACAGTGAACGTTCCTCCTGCAATTGTCCTGACTTGCTTGTGGGGTGTCTATATGTTTTCCTGTTAATAATTTGTTCATCCCACAGTTTTCAATTCCTTTCTACATCACTTTCCTAACTGCAAACAGTCTGTTTCTTTTTTAAAGCGGTCCTGTTATGCTAGGGTGACAAGAGCCCTTTAATCCATTGTAATTGCACATACCTCCTGATATGCACCTATAATAGAATCATAGAATTGGAGAGTTAGAGTGGACCATGAGGACCTTCTAGTTCAACCCTCTGCAATGCAGGAATGTCAACTAAAGCATCCATCCAACCTCTGCTTAAAAACCTCCAAGGAAGGAGAGTCCAACCCCTCCCAATGGAGTCTGTTCCACTGTCAAACAGTTCTCCCTGTAAAAGAGTTCTTCCTAATGTTTCATTGGCATCTCCTTTCTTGTAACTTGAATCCATTTGTATGAGTCCTACGCTCCAGAGGAGAAAACATGCTTGTTCCATCTTCCATATGATAGTCCTTTAGATATTTGAAGATGGATATACTATCTCCTCTCAGTCTCCTCTTTTCTAGGCTAAACATACCCAGCTCCCTCATAAGGCCTGGTTTCCAGACCCTTGATCATATTGGTTGCTCTCCTCTGCACATGTTCCAGCTTGTCAACATCCTTCTTAAATTGTGGCGCCCAGAACTGGACACAGTATTCCAGGTGTGGTCTGGCCAAGGCACAATAGAGTGGTGCTATTGTGGTGCTATTACTACCCCTATAGAGTGAGATGAGCGCACAACCCTAGAGTCTGGCAAGACTGGCCCCTACAGGCAGGGGTACCTTTACCTTTACTATTACTTCCCCTGATCTGGACACTAGACGTCTCTTGATGTCTTTAATCCCTCCTGCAAAATAGTGGCAGTCTGTGGGTGCCTTTAGTTTGCTTGTTGTTGTTCTTTGCCTAATTTACATACATTTTGATATTTTGCTACCCAGATTAGGCTGAGTATTTGTCCTCATTTGCCTTTTATGAAACTCACAGGCCTTATGGGTCAAACTAGACACTGATCCTCCTATCCACAGTTTTATTTTCCTCCCCCTTGTCTTTGTTTTTGAAGTGTAGGAAATAAATTTGTCCTGACAAAGGAGGTGTTGCAAAGATGAAACATCACACGTGAAAACACTGTCCTTTATTTCAACATGTACGTGAAGATACCAGCCTAATTTGGGGCCTTGGGTGCTAGACTGGTTTTTTCTTTTATATATAGGACTTATGGGTATGCTTTCAAATGTAGTCAGGAGGTTAGGTTTCTATTCAGGGTTCTGGAGTTAGGACTGGCAAGTTGGAATGATGTGTGTGTGATGTGGAAGCTTTGCGGGCATGTGTGTAAGTGTGATAAAAAGTGAGAACCAGAAGCAAGGGCTGCTAGACTGTACTTGCAGCTTTTGAAAGGTTAGGGCTTTTTGTTAGGGCAGGCAAACAGGTACTGGTCACCAAGCCTGAAAACTCCCCAAGAGACAGAGGAGCCAGGCCAGGGTCAATAGCTTTATGTGACCTGTTATTAGCCCTTTTGGATTGTCTGGTCCCTGCCAAGTTTGTGGTTGCAGCACCACTCTCTGGCCATCAGTAGTGGTGGCACTGAAGCACAGTGGTGAGCAGTGCGACAATTCAGACAGGCTGTCCCTCAGGGTAGACTAAAACCCCTTTTCTCTGATACCTTCACCTTCTGGGTGAACAAACTTGTTGTTTGTAACTTGGAGAAACATTCAGACACAATTCCCACACCTGAAGCAGCACTGCCTGAAGGCTATACCATATGACATTAGTGGATTTGTAGTTTCACTCTCAGAATACCTCTGAGCGGAAAGCAGGTCTGTCTTCCTCCTCAAGGTCCTTTAGAACAGCTCCTGCCACCTCTGAACATGGGACAGTGCTCTCAACGGATGAGGTGGCCACAACCCATTCCGTAGAAGGACTAAAATGCTTAGCAACCTGCAGAGCACGGATATAATGATCTGCTTGATATTGTCACAGGCCAATGCTTCCTCTAGCACACTGCTGACAGTGGCTTTCAGAATCTGATCTGGAGGTCTTTTTAATACTGGTACCTAAGGTCCTTTAACTGCAGGTGCCAAGAATTAACCCTCTCATGAGCCCTCTTCAGGCAGCATGATCTGTCCCCATGGAAGCAGTGTGGTGTGTGGCAGGGCAGGGATAAGCATGCTAAGCTCAGCTTTCGTCCCTGTCACCCTCTGCAAGTTGAAGGGGCCATCGCCAAAGCAAGGTGCCTCCTGTACTCATGGAAACTCACCATGTGATTTAGAGCCCAGACTTCAGTAAGTACAGGAGGTACTCCCCCCCCCACTCACTCTCTCCCCCCCCAACGATGCTACTCACATGTGAATAAACCCCCAAAGCAGACTAGGGATAGAAAAAACATTTTTGTCAAACCATTGCATTATAATCTCTGTGCTATCACCTCTCATGCAAAAGCAGAACCCAAGGGTTCCATTCCCCAGCCTAGTGCCCTCCAGGTGTTCTGGGATACAAATCAACTTTAATTTTGCAGCCTGTGTTTGCTGGTATGCAATTGAATCCCACCCCCCAAATAGTAAAGGTCTGGAAGCTCCTTGTGTTCTTGCCAATTTGCTTTATATGGGTTGTAGACCTCCCTTAGCAGTTACAATGCTCAGAACTTCATGAGATTGCACCTTTCTGTATATTTCCTAAGTGAAATTAGCAGGATAGGGAAACAGCATTGTTATTATTTACAGCTGCATTTTTGTGCCAGTTCATATGCCCATTTGCAGCTCACAACAGCTGTAGTTTTTAATTTTAGGTTCATTATACAATTGTAGAGCTGCTAGGGATTCAGTTCTCTAAAGGCAAATCTACCTCACACTTTCTGAAACGATATGCAAACAGAAACAGCCATCCTTCAAAATCCACACTTCTTCAATTTTTTCAATGCAATTCTCTAGCCAAGTGGTGTGTGCAAAGCAAAGCAAAGCAAAGCAAAGCAAAGCAAAGCAAAGCAAAGCAAAGCAAAGCAAAGCAAAGCAAAGCAAAGCAAAGCAAAGCAAAACAAAACAAAACAAAACAAAACACCGAACATGTACTAGGGTAAAGTGTGCATAAAATGTATTACATCAAGAAAAATTGCTTTGCAAAAATGTGTATATCAAGCAAAAATGCATACAAAATTGTGTGTATCAGGATAAATTTACACAAAAATGCTGTTGAATTTTCATGAGGACATTTTAAGAAATCACAGACTGATGTGCAAATGTGCAACTGATCTGAAGAGTTAAAAAAAAAAAACGGAAACAGAGAGAAACCAAATATTTACAGATTCACACATCCCTAAGAACTACCGGCTGAAAACAGCCCAGGTTTGGATTCTGGCTTAGCTGTGGCTGATCCTGAATTTGAGGTGATCTGTGACAACATAGCAAAAGGCCAAATTCAGTCTGTGGTGGCATGCTCAAAAAATTGCTTCGTCAACATGGACTTGCCATCCGCTGAACCAACTGGTTATGAGAATTAGCTCTAGTGAGGCAGAGGAGAGAAGATAGTGGCATACAGATAATGGAATCATAGAATTGTAGAGATGGAAGGGACCCCAAGGGTCACCTAGTCCAACCCCCAGGAATCTCAACTGAAGCATCCATGGCAGATGGCCATCCAGGCTCTGCTTAAAAGCCTCACCACCTTTGGAGGGAGTCCCTAGAACAGCTCGTAATGTCAGAAAGTTCTTCCTGATCATAGAATTGTAGAGTTGGAAGGTACCACAAGTTTAGCTGGAATCTCCTTTCTTGTAACTTGAATCCATTGGTTCGGGCCCCACCCTCTGAGAAAGAGAAAACAAGCTTGCTCCCTTTTCCATGTGACAGCCCTTGAGATATGTGAAAATGGCTATCCTATCTCCTCTTAGCCTCCGCTTTTTCAGGCTAAACATTCCCAACTCCCTCATTTCATTAATATTGCTGGTTAGTTGGGTAGGTTGTGTCTGCAGCTGTGGAGAATTTGTAGAGCAGATGTGGGGAACTTGTGGCCTGCCAGATGTTGCTGAACTCCAGATCCCACCATCCCTGACTCCTGGGCCATACTGGCTGGTGCTGACAAGAGTTGGAGGCCAATATCTGGAGGGCACAGGTTCCCCAATCCCGGCTTACAACGCAATCCTAAGCATGTTGCCTCAGAAGTAAGTCCTACTGAATTCAGTGGGGCTTACTCCCAGGTAAGTAGGGTTAGGATAGCAGTCTTAGAGGTGGATAAGAGGCCTCTCGGGCCCTGCTCCTGCTTCTAACGAAAGGCAACTTCCCCCAGCTCCAGGCCTTGCTTTTCTCCCCTCCGCAGCATGAAGTTCACACCAGCCGCCCTCTCAAGAGCGCACAAGGTTTAATTAGTGCTCTCCAAACGCCTGTGACGAAGGATGCAACACGAGGTTAACCCACGTGCAGCTGCCAGGGGCTGCTTGCTTCTTTCCCAGGGGGGCTTCTGCTTCGATTCCTATTCCCTCCTTCCCCAGAAGAGAGGCAGGCAGCAGGACCACAACCCTTTGCCCACCCAGGAGGATTCACAACTCGGCTCACGTAAAAGCTGAGGCCTCTTCCAGGGCAAGGCTTCTTCCACTCCTGCTTGCTTATTATGCTGGAGACTAGACCCCCCTAACAATGCATGGCATTGCATCTTCACACCTGCCTCATGAGTCAGCTCCCCCCTGCATGCACTGATTGCCCGGGGAGGCTCCATTTTGCCCAGGCACTGCACACGACCCTGGGGTGAGGGCAGGGGCTCTATGAGTCAAGCAGCTTGTCAGAGCTTTCTTACAACAATACAATTAGGGGCCTTCTGCGCTTCCCGGCTGCATGGTGTGCTGGCTGCCCTCCTACCTGCCTTTTAATGACCCTCAGCACTTCCCTGAGCAGGTGTTAACAAACTGCTGGGCGTATTTTCCACACTGAATGCTGAGAAGCAACTGGGCGGGGGGGGGGGGGAATGCTTAGCAAACAGCACCTTTCTTTCAGGCATGGATGAGCAAGGACTCACCCACACTTCCGCTTGTCCCATGCCTAGAAATCATAGGCCTGGGCTGTTTCTGCTTGCCCTGTACTTTCCAGACCCGGGTCCAAGGGCTTCTGTCTTTGCACGGCTGCTTTCCCCTGGAAAACCCACTCTTTAAGGCTAAATCAGAGCGAACAAAAATCCAGAGAAAACCCGATTGAAGTTTGCTCTCATTCAGTAAACAGCGGAAGTGCGGATGAGCCCTAAGTCTCTTTTGGGATTGTGGCAGGCTGAAATTTTGTCAGGCTGTACCCTTGGACCTATTTTCAGTGTCCTAGAGTCACTTGAGCATGTCTGGAGTGCCCCTGTTTCCTCATTGAGGCTGTGTACAGTAGTCGCTTTTCATTTTAAGAACTGAACTGCCAGTAGGCTGGAGCTCTCTTCAATTGGCATAGCCAAGATTTTGGGGGGGGGGGGCAGAACCTCAGTTTGCTATGTATTTTTATTGATGGGGGCCAGCTGCCCCCCCCGCCCCCCCTGGCTATGCCCATGATCTATTCCCTCAACTTATGCATGGATATTAACAGATAAACAGTGGTCATGGAATCACACCTGCTAACCCCCAACCCCAAGCTCCTGCAAAAGTTCTTCTTTCTCCAGAGCTGTGATGTCCTGCCTTCAGAAGCGGAATTATCAACATATAGTCAACAGCACATCAAAACAAGTCAATCCACCCATCACATTTGTATCTTGCTGTTCCTCCAACAAACTCCGTGGGCACCTTGAGCCGACCTACTTACTGAACGTTCATCCTGATTTAGTTTACAAAGAGGTTGGATTATATTGGTCTTTATTGAGCATTTGTTCTCATTTATTTGTGGAGTGGTTATGCAAGAATAATTATTCACCCTGCATTTGTCCTTATTTGCTTGCAGGGTCTTTATACATTTTCCTGTTAGTAGTCATTCACTTATCCCACATGTTTCAATTCATTTCCCTGTCATTCATCCTAACAGCAAAAAGTCTGCTTCTCTTTTTTGAACTGGATTTGTTATGCTTGGGTGAGTGAACACTTTAATCCACTTTAATTGTGCAAACCTAAATTTCCAGGACACATTTGAATCCCTTCTGCAAAATAGTGACAATATGGAGGTGGCTGGCGTTGCTTACATGGGGGCTGTCCTATTTTATCCTCACAACTCTACCCCCCCCCCCCAGGTTAGGCTCAGAGACAAGGATTTATCCAAACCTCCTCTTCGCCCCGCCAGACGGACAAGCTGGGCATACTAGAATCATAGAATCATAGAGTTGGAAGAGACCACAAGGGCCATTGAGTCCAACCCCCTGCCAAGCAGGAAACACCATCAGAGCACGCCTGACATATGGTTGTCAAGCCTCTGCTTAAAGACCTCCAAAGACGGAGACTCCACCACACTCCTTGGCAGCAAATTCCACTGTCGAACAGCTCTTACTGTCAGGAAGTTCTTCCTAATGTTTAGGTGGAATCTTCTTTCTTGTAGTTTGGATCCATTGCTCCGTGTCCGCTTCTCTGGAGCAGCAGAAAACAACCTTTCTCCCTCCTCTATGTGACATCCTTTTATATATTTGAACATGGCTATCATATCACCCCTTAACCTCCTCCTCTCCAGGCTAAACATGCCCAGCTCCCTTAGCCGTTCCTCATAAGGCATCGTTTCCAGGCCTTTGACCATTTTGGTTGCCCTCCTCTGGACACGTTCCAGTTTGTCAGTGTCCTTCTTGAACTGTGGTGCCCAGAACTGGACACAGTACTCCAGGTGAGGTCTGACCAGAGCAGAATACAGTGGCACTATTACTTCCCTTGATCTAGATGCTATACTCCTATTGATGCAGCCCAGAATTGCATTGGCTTTTTTAGCTGCCGCGTCACACTGTTGGCTCATGTCAAGTTTGTGGTCAACCAAGACTCCTAGATCCTTTTCACATGTACTGCTCTCAAGCCAGGTGTCCCCCATCTTGTATTTGTGCCTCTCATATTTTTTTGCCCAAGTGCAATACTTTACATTTCTCCCTGTTAAAGTTCATCTTGTTTGTTTTGGCCCAGTTCTCTAATCTGTCAAGGTCGTTTTGAAGTGTGATCCTGTCCTCTGGGGTGTTAGCCACCCCTCCCAGTTTGGTGTCATCTGCAAATTTGATCAGGATGCCCTTGAGTCCATCATCCAAGTCGTTGATAAAGATGTTGAATAAGACCGGGCCCAAGACAGAACCCTGTGGCACCCCACTAGTCACTCTTCTCCAGGATGAAGAGGAACCATTGATGAGCACCCTTTGGGTTCGGTCAGTCAGCCAGTTACAAATCCACTGAGTGGTAGCATAGTCAAGACCATATTTTACCAGCTTCTTTACAAGAATATCATGGGGCACCTTGTCAAATGCCTTGCTGAAATCAAGGTAGGCTACATCCACTGCGTTCCCTTCATCTACCAGGCTTGTAATTCTGTCAAAAAACGAGATCAGGTTAGTGTGACATGACTTATTTTTCAGAAATCCATGCTGACTATTGGTGATCACAGCATTCCTTTCTAGGTGCTCACAGACTGTTTGCTTAATGATCTGCTCCAGAATCTTCCCTGGTATTGATGTCAGACTGACTGGGCGATAATTATTTGGGTCCTCTCTTTTCCCCTTTTTGAAAATAGGGACAACATTTGCCCTCCTCCAGTCTGCCGGGACTTCGCCTTTTCTCCAGGAGTTCTCAAAGATGACTGCCAGTGGTTCTGAAATCACATCTGCCAGTTCTTTTAATACTCTTGGATGCAGTTCATCTGGCCCTGGAGACTTGAATACATCTAGACTAGCCAAGTATTCTTGTACTATCTCCTTAGTTATTCTGGGCTGTGTTTCCTCTGCTGAATCATTTGCTCCAAATTCTTCAGGTCGGGCATTGTTTTCTTTATCGGAGAAGACAGGCAAAAAAGGCATTGAGGAGTTCAGTCCTTTCTGTGTCCCCTGTTTGCATTTCGCCATCTTCTCCTAGCCAAGTGAAGATGGCTAAGTGGGCAGTTGAACCGGGCCTCCCTATATTGCCAGTCCGATTGCTCTCTACGTTAGAATCATGCTAGCTATCAAATCAAAATTCTGGGTATCAAGAACAGCATGTTAGAGCAATAGAGTTGTGCACCTATTGTTACATTCCAACCATTCAAAAATCAGAATTTGTGTACACACACACACAGCCCTCCATCCAGGAAAGAAAAAGTATGATTACAACAATAATATGTTCTAGTCAAGCAAAAGCCCTTGAGAGGGTGTGTACCAGGGCCACTCTGGGGCGTGTGGCTAGAGGGAGGTACACGGCCCAGACCCAAGATGGTGGGCAGGTGGAGAGGCCTGGAGGTTCGCATCAGCTCTGGGTCTTGAGGTTCTCCACTCCTGCTGTACATGATGGAGGAGAGTGTGCCCCATTGCAAAAACTCTCTGAGAGCCTCATGGGTTGTTGCGGATGTTTCCTCCCAAAGTATTTCACTTTTGCCTTTCCCCCACCCCAACACACAAAGACAAACAGCAGATGCATTCTGACAAATCCACTTAGACAACTTGCTATTTCCCTGACTATTTGGGTGCAATGAAATAGTGATTGGCCCCTTTAAAAATGTTGCAGTGGAAAACCGCTTGGCCCATTACATAACTGATGTTTTTCCAATATGTCCATCACATCCAAAAGACCTCACAGCAACCTGTGAAGTAAGTTAGCCTGGAAGATGATGCCTACCAGACACCTGGTGTGCTTCAGGGCTGAGTGAGGAATTGAACCTGGGTCGCCCTAATCCAGTGCTCTAACCACTGCACCCCACTGACCCTGACCACTCTATGTGTGGCTGAAT
The DNA here is from genome assembly GCF_964188315.1 of Podarcis muralis. NCBI lineage: Eukaryota > Metazoa > Chordata > Lepidosauria > Squamata > Lacertidae > Podarcis > Podarcis muralis. Next base: position 3,960,997 of record NC_135656.1, read on the forward strand.
ACATAACCGCTTAGGGATTTTATTGCTATTAAGCAGTAGGTAAAAGTTGTGAAATAAATAAACTGTAAGGGCGTATGTATGTCCTGTTCCTACATTCCAGTCAGACAGGTGGGCTTGCTGCGATGATCCCACTTCCCATAACATATATTTACTGTATGCGCAATAGTGCACATCTGAAAAGTGCATTTGCCAGGGTCGGTTCAAGACCTTTTGGCACCTCACTCTGCCTCATGGCTGGGCCCGCCCTGGCTTTTGCAGTCATGTTATGTTATACAAATTCAGCTCTTTATTTCTTAGCCAAGGGCCACCAGCAAATCATACAGTAGCGCAATTTAAAACATAGTGCATCACTGAGAATATAATTAAAACAAACTAGTAGCACAATCCATTGTAGTATCTAATCCATTGCAGCATTCAGTATTTTCCCCCAACAACATTAAATCTACAACAGTGCAAAAGTGTAACATTCACTACAGAAAAAGGGTCCTTCTCATTTACACTTTAGCCCAGTGCTTCCAGCAACAGAGCTGACAGTCCTCAGCCTTGCTGCAAATCATGCTGGCAATCAATCTTATGGGATTCGGCCCATTCTTTTTTAATAGACAAAACCACAGAAAGCTAGCTAAGTCAAATATGATCCTGTGGGTCTGGTTTGTCAGCAAAATGACCAATATGTCACCACCTACCCAATCCTTTATGTCCCCCAGCCATTTTTGCTATAAATTTCTGCCTAGGGCAATTACAAAGACTGTACTGCAACACAATTATGTTGCAGAGTTTCCACTGTTGGTTGTCCACACTTCTTCCATGGCTGCTCCACAGAAATCCCTCTGAGCCATCCTAAAGTGACTGCAGAAAGGAAATTGTTTAGTGTTGCCAAGCTGATTAGTCTTTGGCACTTTGGTACTTATGTTTTGTTGAGTATGGGGGAAGGGAACTCATGTTATCCAATCTTGGGTAGAAGGGAGATGTTATTTGGGTAATAATCTCTGCCAACAGCTCATGAAAATCCACATCCATGATATGCTGTCTCATCACATTGAGAGCTTTATTTTCTCCCAGCATGAACATAAGATGAAAATCCTATCCTGAAAAATCCTGTACTGGCTATCAGATTAATGGCAAAATTTAACCCAATCAAAAAGGTTTTAGCACCTAGTACCTTCTGCCAATGAGCATATCTATATTCCATACTCTCTAAATGCAGAACCTGTTCACCACTAGGCAGGCAAAGGCAAGTATCCAGGCAGATTGTTTGGCAGTGGGTGAGAAAGTAATTAACCCCCAAAATCTTGAGTCAACAGCCTGACCGCAGACTCCCACGCCCTGCCTGTGAGGGAGTGCTACAAGGAACCAAAGCATTCCACTCCAGTCGTGAAGTGTCTTCAAAAGAATGGAGAGCAGAGGAATTATGTCACTGAACCATGAATAGTTTTACTTCTTGCCTGGAATCATTGGGCCAGAAATGCCAACAGGATTTCCTGGGCCTAGTCCACTGTATGTGGATTGGGCTGCCTGCCCCCGCAGTCTATTGATGAGCTGCTCCCTCTGGTCTCTAGCCCCGCTGAGCTTCTGCTTCCTGCCGCATGCAAACTACTAAGCGCACTTTTGATCTTCCCCATCCCATTTCTGAATGCACTTCTGTTTTGCAGTCCTACTTTCCACCCCTTTTTCACCTTCACTCCTGTATATATACCTCTTGTGCTTGCTTCTGTGCAATCCCCCTTGAACACAAACCATGCCCCTGGTAACTTCCTGCATCTTCCTCCTTCCAGGCATTATGTTAAATGCTGACCATGGGATCCTCCAGTCTGGAGCTTGGCCTTTACATTTCTACATTAGCCGCGGCTTCTGGACCGACCTCGAGGGTAGCCCCACATACAGTAATCAATTTTCAGGGTGGACAATCACAAACAAACATCTTCCCAGCTTAATCTAGCCAGTGCAACCAAGCTAACATTCAGATAGCTAGGTGGTGGTTTGGTGCAGATCAAGGTTCCAGCCAAACATGAACGCTGAGCTGATATGCACTGAGGCACTTGCTGTTGGCTCATATAGAGGTGGCTACACATACTTGGCCAATTGTCCACCTTCGCTTGGAGAAACCTTTAGGAACATTATTTTTTAGAGAGAGTGAGAGAAACACATTGTAGCCACTACCAATTTCAAGAAGGAAGAGTTTCAGGAGGAGCTGTATCTTCTGTTGTGCACCATATTCAAGGCCTTTGAAATATTTAAAGATAATGGGATGGAATTCAACATCACACTCTTTGTTTGCTCCATCTGGGCAAACAGTTTGGCGTTCTCCCCGCCCCCAAACCTCGAGTCAATTGCGGTGTGTACGAAGGGAGAGGAGGACGAAGCCCTGTTGCACAAGGGACAGTCCTTGCACAGGACTTCCACTTATGGTGCTCATTAGATCAATCCCATTCAAGAGTCACCAGATAGGATGTATGTTTGCATGCCATGGACCTCTAATATTAGACCTAGTGCTTCTGAATGAATCCAGCACCACTTATGGCTAGTTCACACATTTAGGCTCACCACTTGAAGTCTGTAGCAACCAATGATGACTCAGCATGTGTGAATGAGTCATCACAGATGAAGTGTTGCACAATTTTCATACCTCCTTCTGCCACCCAGCCCAAGCCCACCGCAAGGAAGCTTCCCTCTGGGCCAGTTCAAACATGCAGCATCAAATGGTGATTTGTATGCCTAAATCCACCATCACAACCAGTCAGACTCCATCAAGGACCTCACACCCAAGACCTTTCAGTGGAGTAACATGGTCACACCTTCATCTGCCAGTCACCCAAACTGCACAGTAACCACGTATAGTGGAATCCCATACATGCATGTGTGAACTATGACACAATCCTATGTGGATTCACTTGGAAGAATGTCCCCCTGTAGTCAGTGGGCCCTACTCCCATATGAGTGTTTATTGTAAAGGCTGCCATCCTAAACACAGTTACATGGGAGTAAGTTTCATTGAGCTTAGAGCAAGCGTGGGGAACATGAACGGTTCATCTTGTGCCTGCACTATGAAGATAGACTTCTGTTCACAGATGGGTTACTTCAGAACAGATGAGTCTTAAAGCCTGCCTTCTCTCTCATCACGCTGAGACAAAAGAGATGCTGCAGCCATGATTTTCTGCCCTGGCTGCCTGAACTAATTACAGTCAGTGACTGCAGAGTTCTCTGCACTTTGATTCCATGTGCTGAAGAACTGAGTGGGGAGGACAGAACACTCTCTTGACTCGGACTGCATCTTCTAAGACTGCTTAGAGTGCTTTCAACTTTCATTTAAAATTTGATATGCACAAACTCCTTAGGACTAATGCAGACTAAAAGCACAGTGTGAACACACCCCAAGAACCAAACAAGGAGAGAGAAGGGGCGTGGGTTTTTTATATTATTATTAAACCTTTGATCTTAAAATCTACAACATATGATTTCTGGCTCTCAGCAAAAGGATGAAAGCAAGGATGGAGGATGAAATGCTGTTCCAATGCATGCTCAGAAAGTAACATTTGAAATGACAAAGCCCCTGACTCCTTTTTGAGGAAATGCAAAAGACTGGTGTAGCCTCCAACATTTTCCCTTGCGAAAAATGGTGGGATAGGTATCATGCCCCAGTTGCTGCCCTTGGATTCGGAGGATGTGTTCCTTGTTGTTGTTTTTTTAAGAGCTCCAGAACCTCAAGTAGGGCAGTGTACCCCTCACCTCTTGCTATGGCTCCACTGCTGGTGTTTGAAGCTGAGTACACATGACACTAGCCACAATCCATAAGTATCCTACAGCTTCTTGAGAAATACTGCTCAATTTGCTTTCCCTTATACCAGCCTCCATCTGATTGCAAACCAGAAGCTACAGTTAAGCTGCGGTGCATAGAGTTCAGGAAGCCATTGCTCATCCACAGATGCCTGCATATGCGCAGACTTCAGTGAATTGGAGTTGAATTGGAGTTCAGCACAGGGAAACAGGCAATGGGCATCATCTCTGGACTGAACAGCAGCATAAGAATGTGACTTGAAACACAGCAGGGGAAACATCATGTCTCTGATGTGCACTGGTTTGATGTGCATTGGTTTGGAGTAGCAGCTGCATCCCCCTCCAATGCCTGCCCTTCTCCCTCACTTGGGCCTCCTCCACTTTTGTATGAGTCTGAGCAGTTTTCTCCTTCCCCTGCTCCTTTCCCAGGGAAAACCAGCTCCTTAGTGCTCAGAGCAAATGTTAATCTGGAGAAGATCAGAATTGGCTTTTACTCTGATTGAGTGCTAAAGAGTGGTTTCAGGACAAGAGAAAGTGTGGACAAGCCCTCAGAGTTGTCCTCTTCAGTCCAGGAGACTGCCTAATTTGAAGAGCTCCAGGGCAGCAAGTCTTTATGGAATAGTTGTGCTTGCCTTCCTGGTGGGTGGGTGGTTAATTCTGCCTGGTGCAGCAATATTCATCTTACAGCAAGCAGGAGAAGGTGGTGGTGAACAGGCTGCTTGAGGAGTGGGTAAGAGCCCCCATATCTACAGGCTGGCACCTTAAAGCTTACAGCTGCAGTCCACGTGTCTGGAGCAGGCAGTACAATCTGCTGAGGATGTGCAGAGATCTTCCCAGACATTGAAAAGGGGGTGGGGTCCACCTGAAAGCAGAACTGCCCTGCCAAATCAGCTCCAGTAATAATCCAGAGTAAGCAGATGCATTTACTAGATGTCCCTTAGGTGTCTAGAAAGCTAACTTAGATCACTGGGTAGCTGGGCTCCAGCATGATGCAGGCATCATTCTCACACACACCAGTGCCTGGAGGTCTTAATAATAATAATTTATTATTTATAGCCCGTCCATCTGGCTGGGTTTCCCCAACCACTCTGGGCGGCTCCCAACAGAATAGCAAGGATGGCTCTTTTCATAGCATGATGACCCACCTGGGGAAGCCAGGTCCCATGTGAGTTCCAGGATTGGAGCCCAACCAAAGGCCGGGCTTTTACGCCAGCTAAACCCCGCTCCTTGATTTGAGGAGCATGTATCTACCTGTATCTTTTCAGCAAGTCTGAGGGGCATGTCTGAATATGAAGAAAGAGGCCTGGACACTCTCTATATTCCACCAGTAGCAATAGTCTCATTGGCAGATGAGAGAGTGAGGAGCTCAAAGGAGCATCAGACACCTTTCTACCCTGTCATCTGCTACTATCTGCCATCACTGCCTTCCACTACACTTGGCAAGGTGGCAGAGCTGCAGCTGTGAGAGGGTGGTGGTCAATGGGGGAGAGTGGGAAGAGGAAGAGCACCTGCTTTGCATGCAGAAGATCCTAGATTTATACCCTGGCATCTCCAGGTAGGGCTGGGAGAAACCCTAGTCTGGAACTGGGGAGCTGCCTGCCAAGTTGGTGTAGACAAAACTGAGCTAGATAGACGAACCTCTGTATAAGGTTTCTGTGAGGTACTGAGGTGATAGAAGCTGAAGCAGGAGAGGTGAGAATAACATGGGGACCCACAAGTTGTGGCTGGGCTTGATAGCAAACCATTGATTCTAGGAGCCATTGCAGATGAGTTAGAAGGACCTTTGAATTCATGGATGTGGTGCTACGATGCCTACTGAGCAACTGCAGTCTGGTGGTTCCTCAAAATGGAATAAGGTAGTAGGGCTTAAGAACATGGATGGAATGGAAGGCTTTTAAAGAAATTACAAAGCAGCCTCATATTATGTATCTTTCTTGTTAGACAGTGCATCAGCAACAAATTTTAAGAGAGATTGTAACGTGCATACATTCATCAAAGTAATTTGTTGCTTCACCATAGGTCAAAACTAGCAAATGCATGGATTGGAATCCTTCCAAAGAGATTTCAGTTCTGGAATAGATTTAGTGGAAGGAGAAAAATTCAAAGATGTGTAGCGTGTTAAAGAGCAGGGGAAGGGAAATGGAAGAGGCAAGAGTTAAGAGCCTTAACAAAGCGGCCTGTGTGGAACTTCACCAGCTTCCAGAAGTAGCAAGTCAATCGAAGTAATTTGGATGCCCACCTACCCAAAGTGGCAGAGGAGTTTGCTCTTCCGTGGCTTTTTCATGGTGCATCTGCTCTGGAGTTTGTGACCAAGATGGGTTGATCTAGAGGTGTGGGTCTGTGTGGGCACATATATGGCTCTGCCCTTTGGCCCTCTGATCTTTCCCTGCCCTGTGCTGTGGCCATTTTAATAAGTCAGCCTCTCTGTAGCAAGCAGAAGGGTGGAGGAGAGAACTAGATGACCTCTCTTTTAGTATCTACCAGCTCAGAAGAGAACAGAATTGTCATTAAGGAGGGGAGGAACCGGGATTTGCTAATAGGCTGACTTGACCAGTTTTACACCAGGGCTGGCCTTGGCCCTTGCTTCTCCAGCCTCCCTGGATCTTAAGCTGCCAAATCTCCCAGCGGTTTCAGTCATCACCTTTTGCAGCTCCTGTCTCCCTTTTAATGAGCATCCCTGCGTGCTCCCTGTACCTGTGAACAGCTCTGTGTCTGTAGCTCCTCTCCACCTGCTGCGCTTATGCCTTGCTGCCTTGGGGGATTTGGGCTGGAACCAATCAGTCAAGAAGCACTGGTGGTAAGAGTTGGTGGTGGCTTACATTCAAGGTGTGTGCAGCTGCAGGGGCTTTTATTTCCTCTCTTTTCTTTCTCACTCTCCATATTTTTCCTTTTATTTGGGATGGCTGCATATGGCTCTCTGTGCTTCTAGGCGAAGTGGGTCTGAGATCTGTGAGCCACAGGATTCAGTCCCCAAGGGCCGCTCCATGTCCTCGGGCAAATAGCTGCAGAAGTGGAGTATTTCTGGTCAATCAAGGCAAAGTGGGTGAGGGAGATGGGAAGGGCCATTCATGTGGCATCATCAAGGCTTCACAGAGCTCTGCCAGGGGCCTGTCGCTCACTCGTGTGCGGCTTGTTGCTGCTGTCATCAACTTTCTCTGAGTAAAGTCTGATGACAGCACACAAGTCCCTTCCCTGGTATGAAGCATCAGGCGCTAATGGGCTGTTTAATCCCGGAGAAGGGACCAGGGCTGGGATGAGCGGTGGGAAGGCAAGAGCACGGACAAAGACAAATCTTAATCAAGGCAGCTTTTGGTGCCCCAGGGCCAACCCGCAAATAGCTAGCCATTGGGATAGTGTGCTGTGAGAGAGACAGCTGTGGAGATTGATGGCACCCAAAGAATATCACCCCACTCGTAAAAAAAACCACACAAAAAACCCCAAAGCAAAACCCACACAATGTACTTCACTGCATTCACAGTTGAGTAGCACACACATTTATACTGAATTTATTTCCTTTATCGGATTATCCCTGGATTGGGAAAATCCAAATGTAATGGGGGAAAGTGTGGACTGCTAGTTGGATGAAGAGGACATAATGTGAACAGCACCAAAAAGAATGGAGACACAAGCAGCTTCAAATCCACATTAAATTTCTGTGTGGACTAGTTCAGGGGTGGGGAATCTTTGGCCCATGGGCCATATTTGACCCATCTGAAGTCCTAATTTGGCCCTCAAGGCTGTTCTTTGGAAGCCACGCCCACCTGCCCCACACCTGACATCATATATGACGTCAGGTGAGGAACAGAAAGCCATGGAATAATGGGGGGCTTAAACTGGGCTCCCCATCGTCTGCCCTTTGGAAGGATTCATCCTCCTTGTGTGCCCAGCGTTGTCGACAAGTAGCCCATATGCCTGAGACACAAGCAGCTCTAGTGATGGCAAAAGAACACCAGCAATCCATCACAACCTGTCATCCAGCTGCTGCGTTGGCACAAAAACTTTCCTGGGCTTGAGTGGGGGAGAGCAGATGACGAGAATTTGTGAATAAAGCTAAACTGGAATATGAGAGGAAAGGTTCCAATAAAGTGGAAAGGTTTAGAAGAAGAATAGAGAAGATCAGGGAAGCACAGAAGGTTTAAACTTGGTTAGAGGGACTGATTGCTCCTATCAAAGCTGCCAGGTTGGGTCAGTCTAGTGGTTCATTTAGCCCAGACTCCTTGCTTTCAACTGCACCAAATGTTGCTGAGAAACAGAAGGGACCCACACCTCATTATTTGTTCCTAATATCTGGTACTAGCATTCAGTGACCACCTTGGCCAGTGGCTTTCAGTAGCAGGGTGTTGTGTTGTGGAGGTGCTTACCTGGCCTCCCAGAAGAGGGAGAGGCAAAGAGGAGGCCGCACTGACAGCACCATGCAAAATCAAGGCCGTAGCACCTGCCCACTCTAGTCTCTGGCACTGGAAACAGAAACCCATGAATTCTGGCCCTTCCCCCCAACCCTGCGGTCACTTTGTGCCCTTGCCAAACTGTTTGGCTGCATACTAAACCTTCCAGGTTTGCTTGTATTTTCACCCCTTCAGGACAAATAAGCAAGTACAAGTATACTTCCAAAAAACTCCTTTTTTCCACTTCCCTCAGAGCCTTTCCCTCTGATTCCTCTCCACGTCTGTTCGCCACAGTTCAGTGCAGAGATGGGTCTGCCTAAGTCCACTGAAATCAGGAGGCTATGAGGGCACATGCTGTAGCTCAGTCTCGGATTATGATCATTGTATCTTAGCACTGCATGAATAGTCCAACCCCTCCTTTCTTCAGCCTCTGCTACCGACATTGGAATGGACCTTTTCCTAACTACTCCATACCATCTAACATTTCTCCGATGGAAATTGGGACATCCCATTCCATAATGAAAATCTTACTAAGTTGCCCCAGCCACTCTGGGCAGCTTCCAACATATAAAAATAATAATAAAACATTAAACATTAAGAAAAACTTCCCTATAAAGGATTGCCTTCAAACGGCTCAAAGGTTGGATAACTCCATTTATTTATTTTATTTATATTCCGCCCTATACCCGTAGGTCTCAAGGTGGTTTACAGAATAGATTCACACGTGGGTCCCCTAACTGTAAAAAATAAAGATTAATGCACTTCTAATGTTTTTATTTTAAATGTGCTTCAGTTTTGAATAGAGCAGTGGCACTCCTGGAGGGGATATTGTCCCCTATGCCATTTTCTTGCTCTGTATTGCTCACACACAAACACCACCAGGAAAAAAAATCAGAAATGAATAAGTAGAGAAATAGCAGCTTGAAGTGGGGAAAACAGCATGGGTGGGATTTAGCTACGTTGTATGAATGGAACGAGGTCTGCTTGTGCAGCAAAACTTCTCTTCCCCCTACTCTTGTGTGCACTCCCCCCTCTACCCACTAAACTTGCTTTGGATGGTTGGGGGGGAACTTAGATTAGGTTTATTTGGGGGCGCAGTGGAGAGGGGGAGTTCCATTGTGAAAGTGGTCCTTGTTCCCTGCATGTGGGCCCAGTGCTGTGTTTATTTCCAAACCATGGTGGGAAAGGATTAAACACTCCCCCAGTTCTGCTGCTCTGATCAAAATCAGAACCCTTCCAATCACCCCCACATGGCAGGTGTAGGTTCAAACTATTTGTTTGTTCATTTGCTTTATTTAAAAGCATTTATAAACTGCTAAATATATCAGAAACCTCTAAGCAGGGGTCTAAAAGACAAACATTTTATCAGTAAAACGTTAAAACAAAAACACAACTTAAAACCAATAAAGTAGCAGTATAGAACACATAAGAGATATCAAAGCAAGTAAGAGAGAAGTTCAGAGGATTCAAACACATGGAACAAGGCCCAATCTTGTGGTTCAAGGGAAGCGTGGGCAAAAAGGTAAGTCCTCACAAGAAGTCTGAAGCAAGGGATTGTTGCCACTTCATGTAAGCTCGAGGAAAGGGCCTTCCACTATGCAGGGGCAACAGCAGAAAATGTTTTCAGGTCAGACAGTGTTGGCATATTATGGAGCTCACATGTCACAGCTATTGTTACTTGTAATAAAGGCAGAACTTCCCATCTGCCAAATGAAGTGTGTGATATGAACAAATGTGCTCACCTGTTGTCTGGCTTGCATGGTTCGTGGAACTGGATTTTTCTGTGTTGTAGAATTTCGGGTGCAGAGCTGTTGTGTTTTAAGGGTAACACTAGAATGAAGCAGAGCACCACAACTTCCCAGTGTGGTCCAGTTTAAAGAGAGATGAAGCACTCTTACAAGTCCTTTTTTAAACCTGTTTGTGTCCTGAAGATACCTAGATGCTTTCTCTGTGCACAGGGCAGGGTACAGATGCACCATGAGTACATGAAGGATCTCAGAGCACACCTGTTTTAATCCAAATTCCCTATTTTCTCTACCTCTTTTATAGGTTGCGTGTGTGAAAGGCCATGTGACCAAGACCCTGAACTACCTGGAGATGAGTCCCTCAAGTGTCTTGAAGGGCACTGCTTTGAAACCTCACCCGCTCAACCCTGCTCGAATATTTTCCAGTGAGCCATCCAAAGCCAAGCTGGACCCATACAGTGGTGCCCTGAGTCCCTGGGACTGGACCAAGAACCAGACGGCCATGGAGCACTTCAACCAGCGAGCTAAGAGGAAGCCCTCCATGAAGGCGGGCCGAACCAAGAAGATCTTCGGCTGGGGTGACTTCTATTTCAACATCAAGACCCTGAAGTTCAGCCTGCTGGTGACAGGCAAGATCGTGGATCATATAAATGGCACCTTCAGCGTCTACTTTCGTCACAACTCCTCCAGCCTGGGCAATGTCTCCGTGAGCATTGTGCCACCCACCAAGGTAGTTGAGTTTGATGTACTGGTTCCCCCTATCCAAGCCCAGCACCTTCACCCTCAGCAGTCCACTTTAGCTGAGCACAAGGAACCCAAGACCTTCAACTGTCATGTGGAATATGAGAAGACCAACCGGGCACGCAAGAACAAGCCTTGCCTCTATGACCCTTCTAAGATCTGCTTCACCGAGCACACGCAGAGCCACGCCGCTTGGCTGTGTGCCAAGCCCTTCAAGGTCATCTGCATCTTCATCTCCTTCTTCAGCATCGACTACAAGCTGGTCCAGAAGGTCTGTCCAGATTACAACTTCCAGAACGAGAACCCCTACTTTGGCTGATGAGGGGGGAAGACTTTGGGAGGGGGGGGGACAGTGCAGAGGGGTGTTAAGTAAGTTGCACTCTTTTTATCAGGACAGGAATTGGAAGAACTTTGGCTGGCACTGAAGGAAACAGGAGAGCCCCCCCCCCCGCCACCCTGATGCTTAGTGAGAGAAGGATGGCCGGTTCTGAACAGGAACTGGATTCTGCTCCATCTCATAAGGCATTCCCTTCCCAGTGGCCACTAAACTTCCCAGGACTTTAGGAAAATAGAAACTGGCCAAAAGGACACTGTTGCTTTTGCTCCCCACTGTACCCCCTTTCCGATGCTGTTTGGGTCATCTCAAGGGAATTCCCAGCAATATGAAGAAATGGCTTGCTGTGGCTTTCATCTCTTTTGTGCATAAATGGACCCTGCTGCTTCTGTGGGGCTGTCACACTGACTTATATGAGAATGTCTTTCAGGATCATGCCTCCCATCTGGAATATAAGGTTCTGGTAGCAGCCAAAGGTCCCTCTGTGCATCTCTCTGTTTCTCTTCTCCTTGGACTGAGCCACAAATTGTCAGCTGAGTTGCTACTGAAGCTATTCATTGACCTACCTGGGATTGTGGAAAAAGCATATTAACCCACAGTGCCAACTCACCTCTTGCCAGATGCTCTACAATGGAAAGGACCAACAGAGGGCAGAAATTGCCAAACTCGGGAGCTTCTCTGTTCATATAATACAGGAATGTAATGTGCAATGGATCAATCATGTTAAATTGGGAGGGAGAGTGAGAATGTGTGTCAGCTGGAGTTAAGCTGAATGTAAACAGGGAGATTGGGGTTCGGTGGGTGAGATCATGTCAGAACACGGGGTTTGCATGAGAAACTGAAAGATTGGGAGGTGCATAAGAACACATGGATGCAACCGGGACTGTAACATTTCAGTGTGCGCACGTGCACGTCTGTGTGTGTGTGTGTGTAAGTGGAACTTTATGTTCATAGCAGAAGCCTGAGTTGAGTGTTAGTAGAAATTCAAATGAAATTCTATTAAGGACTGTGAGATTCAACCGAAACAAATATGTGTGCACAACTTAGGAAAGTGTGTGTGAGAGAGAGAGAGTGTGTGTGTGTGTATACACAGCATGACAGCGAATAAGAATGTGTGCTATCTTAGGTGTGCTCTTTTGGCCTTAATGGCATATGTATTTGCAAGTACATTTATTTAAGTCTGTATAACTAGGAATGCATATATGCCACCATGACAGTAATGAAGTGTGTGTGTTTTAATTAGGGCTGCAAGCATTCATTGATTTATTCTGCAGATTGATCAACTAGAGCTTTAATCTCAGATTAAAATTTGTCCCCTTTGATTGAGTGGCAGGGCTAAGACTGAGCGGCACACTGTTGTGTAGTCCTTGCAGGTGTAGCAGTTTCCTCTTTCCTGCGGATGGGTTTGCTTTCCAGCTGACACCCAGAGTTTGCAGATCTTTTTTCATTTCAGGGTGAAAACCCACTGGGGTTTTCCTGCCAGCTATATGAAGCACAAAGCAACTAAGGCTGACAGTGCTCATTTGAAAATCACATCAGTTTCTCTTTTAACTCTGGATCTTCCGCAGCACTTACAGGATTTTGAAGTTGTTCCTTTTTGAAGACATTTTGGTTCTGATGACTTTACTGTAACAGGGAATGCTCTGCACAAGAAAGAAAAATGTAAAGGATGATCAATCCTTCTTAATAGTGGTGAGCGGTAGCTTTTGTTGATTAAATTTTAAGCTATCTCACATTTAATAGGAGGCCATGCCTATCCTGCTGTATCATAAAAAGGCACCTGCGTTTTTGTGGTTTAGGTAAGGTGCAAATTTATTTAAAGACAATTGACAACCCTACTTTCAATATATTCACATATTTCAGTGTAAAGATTTCGTTAAAGGGTATGAAGAGACATTTGAGTTTGCATATGTAAGTATGAGTGTGTGCTATCAGGAATCTGAATGCTTGAGTAAGGAGTGTCTGTATAAATCAGTGGCAGCGTAGGTGAGATGGTGTTAATGGAAGTCTGCATGTGATTGCATGTGCTGGTGGGGTGTGAGAGAGAAATTGGCTTACTAAACTGTATGGGAGGGAGAGAACAGATTCATTTTTTGTAAGAATGTATGGCTGGGCTTGCTTACATGAGTCTTCTAGAGCAGTTACTTTGAAAGCGATTTCTGCAATGTTCCTGCGCTCCCCTGCTCCCTCTTGCACATGGTGTGTCTAGAGGACTTTGGGTGTTCCATGAGAGGCTAGTCCGTGGTCTGTCCTGGCTTCAGAGTGGTGGGTAGACTCTTGTAACATTGCAACTACTTCTAACATTCTGGCTCAGTGATGCTCTGAATTCCCTTGATTCCTTCCTCTTGCTTATCAGCCTCTCCCTTCCACCCACGGCCCTTGCAAGAATTACAAAGGGTTTCAAGTTGGTTTTTAGCGGTTGCCACATGCCAGGTATAGAAATGAAGAGGGGAAATGATATGCTTCTTTTTTGACAATCAGTATTGTTTGTTGGTTGGTTTGTTTCTTGGTTAGTTAACAGCAAAACAGGTTTGGCTCTTCAGGTTTGAATGGATACAGTAAAAAGCAACTACAAAGTAAGGAACAATTTAATTGTGTGCTGCCATTACAAAACCAGACAGTTGGAATATTTTCTGATGTACAACTTCAAAAACATTTATTGTCATTAAGACAGTCATTTATTCATTTTTAAAAGCAACGTGAGTCAAGGACTAGTAAAAGAAGTATGGCAATACCATATGGTTCAGTCATTTCTGTTTTTTTTTTTTTTAAATATTTTTTATTGCTTTGTTTTCCAAGGTCGAGATACATTGTCAATAACTCAACAAAAGCCGTTTTTTACAGAAAAGAAAGAAAAGAAAACAAATAGAAGCAAAGACAAAGCTCCTTCTTCCAAATCTTTTTTCATTATCCATTGGACTTCCCCACCTCCTCCATCTCTGTATTTTTATAATAAAGGTTATATAGCAAATTGTTACCTTGTTTCGTATATTATTCTACTTTCATCTAATTATTGATTTTGAAAAATTTAAGCTTTTCTCAATCATAACTCAATCATAATCATATCCGAATTTCAATAATGAAGCATGTTTTCCTCAAAACTTAGCAAATTCTCAACATTCAAATAATTTATAATGTTTTTGTAAATAGTCCTTAAATTTTCTCCAATCCTCTTCCACTGCATCTTCTCCTCTGTCTCGAATTCTGCCGGTCATCTCAGCCAGTTCCATATAGTCCATCAGTTGCGTGTGCCACTCTTCCAGTGTGGGTAATTCCTGTGCCTTCCAGTGTTTAGCTAGTAAAATTCTTGCTGCTGTAGTTGCATATAAAAAGAAAGTCCTATCCTTCTTTAACACTCTCTGGCCCACAATGCCCAAAAGGAAGGCCTCTGGTTTCTTCTGAAAGGTATATCTAAATACCTTTTTCAGCTCGTTATAAATCATTTCCCAAAAGGCCTTCACCCTCGGGCATGTCCACCAAAGGTGAAAGAACGTTCCCTCAGCCTCTTTGCATTTCCAACATTTATTATCAGACAAATGGTATATCTTTGCCAATTTGACTGGGGTCATGTACCACCTGTATATCATTTTCATGATGTTTTCTTTTAAGGCACTACATGCCGTGAATTTCATACTGGTGGTCCATAACCTTTCCCAGTCTTCAAACATAATGTTGTACCCAATGTCTTGTGCCCATTTTATCATGGCTGATTTAACTAACTCATCTTGAGTATTCCATTTAAGCAACAAATTGTACATTCTTGAAAGCACTTTCGTCTTAGGTTCAAGTAGTTCTGACTCTAGTTTTGATTTTTCCACCTGGAAGCCAATTTTTTTGTCTTTTTTGAAAATTTCTAAAATTTGGGCGTAATGAAACCAGTCTCGCACCTTCCCTTTAAGTTTTTCAAAACTCTGCAGCCTCCAAGTATCATCCACTTTTTCAATTATTTCACAGTATTTTGCCCAGCCACCCCCCATATTAAGAATCTTAATGGCCTTAGCCTCCATCGGTGACAACCACCTCGGAGTCTTGTTTTCAAGTAAGTCCTTGTATTTAGTCCAGACAATAAACAGAGATTTCCTGACAATATGGTTTTTAAATAGCTTATGAGACTTTACCTTGTCATACCACAGATATGCATGCCACCCGAAAGCATTGTTAAACCCTTCCAAATCTAGGACATCGGTGTTTTCTAACAAAAACCAGTCTTTCATCCAGCAGAAGGATGCAGCTTCATAGTATAACCTTAAGTCCGGCAGGGCAAATCCCCCTCTTTCCTTTGCATCTGTTAATATTTTAAATTTTATTCGGGGCTTTTTGCCCTGCCAGACAAACTTCGCTATGTCCCTCTGCCACTTTCCAAAACACTCCACCCTGTCCACGATCTGCAGGGCCTGAAATAAAAACAACATTTTTGGCAATACATTCATCTTAACAGCTGCAATTCTTCCCAACAAGGAAAGTTTCAATCTTGACCAGATTTCTAGGTCCTTTTTGATTTCAGACCAACATTTTTCATAATTATCTTTAAACAAATTCAAATTTTTCCCGGTCAGGTTAACCCCTAGGTATTTCACTTTTTTAACCACGTTTAATTCAGTTTCCTTCTGAAACCCATCTATTTCTAAAGGTGTCAAATTTTTTGCCAAAACCTTGGTTTTTTGTTTGTTTAACTTAAATCCCGCCACCCGACCAAACTCAGAAATTAATTCCAAAGCTCTTTTAGTACTAGGCACTGGCTCCTGTAATGTCAATACCACATCATCCGCAAAGGCCTTCAGTTTATATTGTTTTCTACCGACCTGTATTCCTTCTACCTGCTGGTCCTTTCTGATCAGGTTCAGCAAAACCTCCAGGACCGAAATAAATAGCAAGGGTGATAAGGGGCACCCCTGTCGTGTTCCTTTTTCAATTTTGAACTCTTCTGACACCACATTGTTTACTATCAATTTAGCTTTTTGTTCTGAATAGATCGCTTCAATACCATTTTGAAATGCCCTTCCCACTCCCATCCCTTCTAAATTTCTCTTCATAAATTTCCAAGATATGTTGTCAAAGGCCTTCTCCGCATCTATAAATATCAAAGCTGCTTTCGTATTCAAATTTGTCTGTAGTAGTTCCAAAACATCCAAAATGTTCCTGGTATTGTCAGACAAATGTCTACCAGGGAGAAAGCCTGCTTGGTCTTTATGAATTACTTCATTTAAAACTTTTTTCAGCCTGTTTGCCAAAATATCAGCGAAAATCTTGTAATCCACGTTTAGGAGTGAGATAGGGCGATAGTTCTTCAATTGGGTCTTTTCAGATTCTGATTTTGGTATCAACGTGATGAATGCCTCTTTCCACGATTCTGGTGCTCCCTTCCCTTCCATTATTTGGTTGCATACCTCCAACAATGGTTGAATCAGATGTTCCTTCAGTGTCTTGTAATATTTGGAGGTAAGTCCATCTGGGCCCGGAGATTTGCCTAATTGCATGTTCTGAATGGCACTTCCGATTTCTTGTTCTGTTATTTTGTAATTCAGGGTTATTTGTTTATCTTGAGTCAATTTTTGCAGGCCATAACTTTTTACAAATTTATTTATCTCCTGCTCTTCTTGATGACCTTGTGTGAACAATTTTTTAAAATATCTCTGGAAGCACTTTCTAATTTCCTCAGGTTTCTGGATACATTCACCTTCAACCTCTAGATTGGTAACAAAGTTCAGTTTCTGTCTCTTTTTCAACTGCCATGACAGTAACTTCCCACATTTGTTTGCCGATTCAAATGATCTTTGTTTCATCTGTTTAATCTTCCATTCTACTTCTTGATTCATCAATTTCGCAAATTGTGTTTGATGGAATTTTATTTCTCTTAAAATTTCTTTTGATTTTGGATTCAATCTCAACCTTTTCTCTCCATCCTTTATCTTCTCCAAGATCTTGTCTTTTTTACCATTCCAGAGTTTTTTCCTGATAGTGTTCTGTTGTATCAGGAACCCTCTCATAACAGCTTTACTTGCGTCCCAGATTGTTTTTTTCTCCACCGAGGTATTCAAATTAATTTCAAAATAGTCCTTCATCGTTTTTTGGGCCTTCTTCACAATCTCCTGATCTCTGAACAAGGAGTCATTCATTCTCCATCTAAAGGATCCAGTTGGTATGAGTCTCAAGTCCATTTTTAAGGCATTATGGTCGGAGCAAGTTTTGGGACAAATCTCTATTTTTTTAGTTTTAGGTGCCAGTCCTCTAGACACCCAAATTTGGTCGATTCGTGTCCAAGATAGGTGGGCCTCAGAAAAGAATGTTCCCTCTTTGCCTAGAGGGTTTTTTGTTCTCCAAATGTCAATCAAGTCCATATTGTCTGTAAGTTCGAAGAAAGTCTTTGGTAGTCTGCCTTCTTTAGTCAGGTTTTGGTTTTGTGACTTATCCATATGTGTGGAGACAACTCCATTCATATCTCCCATCAAAATGATGTTGTTGTAGTCAATATAGTCCAGCATTATCTCATGCAGTTTCTTGTAGAATTCTGATTTCCCATCATTAGGTGCGTAGATTCCTACTATCAGGAATTTTTCTCCTTGTAATTGTATTTCAATCGCCAAAATTCTGCCTTGTTCATCTTTAAATACAAATTTTGGCACTAGGTTCTCTTTTGCATATATCACTACTCCTCTTTTCTTTACTTTATCTGATGAAATAAATTCTTGGCCTAGTCTCTTGTTTATCAATACTCTTCTATGGAGCCTAGTTACATGGGTTTCCTGTAGGCATATAACATCTAGTTGTTCTTTCTTTAATATATGGAAGATCCTCTTCCTTTTTTCAGGGGAATTTGCACCATGAATGTTCCAACTAAGAAGCTGCAGAGACATCCTGGATCTGTTGTCAGTCAGTGGGTTTGTCTCCCTTGTTATCTATGTCTAGAGGTGGATCTTTTGCGTCAGGCGTGGGGTGTGACCAGTCACTTGCTGTTCCTTTTCGGAGGTCTTCCCCGTAGTCACTTAGGAACTTATCTTGCTCCTCTGTTGATCTGATTCTAACTTTCTTCCCTTTCAAGTTAAAAGATGATCCTTGCGGGAATTCCCACCTGTAGCGGATTGAGTTGTTTCTCAGCAGTCTTGCTAGGTCTTTATATGTAGTTCTTAAATCCAACAGCTGTTTTGGTATATCTCTGAAGATTTCTGCGGTCTTTCCCTGTACCACCAATGGATTTTTAAAGTGTAGGCCAAGTATGTTATCTTTTTCTTGCTTGTATCTCAAAATGATCAAGCAATCTCTTGGTTTATCCTTCCTGGCCACACTTCCCAATCTAAAGGCGGTAACAATTGTAAAGTCCTTCTCCTTCACCAGACCCCAGAATTTGGATATTTCTGCGGTCAAGAAGTCAACCAGATCTTCCTTTTCTTGTTCTGGGATATTTCTAATCCTAAGATTGCTCTCCCGGTTTTTCAATTCTGCCATTGACAGATAGGCCTGTTGTTCAGTGATCTGTCTACTCAGTGGTCTTACTTCCCCTCTTAATTCCTCTATCTCTTTTTTATTTTGGTCAGCTTTTGCATTCACTTCCTCGACCAGTCTTCGATTTTCTGTCGCCGTCTTCCCGATATCTCCTATCGCCTGTGTGTTCTGGGCTACTTGGTCTGTCAATTTATTAATTGTAGCTGTCACTTGGTCAAATTTAATCGCTTGATCATCGGCCTTCTTGTTTAATGCAGCCAGTTGCTCCAATATTTCTTTAGAAACAGGGTCTAGCCCTCCTGCAGCCATGTCCTCCAAAGCTGGCTGTTTGGATTTTTCTTCCTGCAAGCCTGTCACAATTGGGACAGATGATCTACGTGTCTGAACCGGCAAAGTTGCTTGCATTAATTCAAGCTGTTTTGCTCTCTTGCCAGCCCTTGTTTTTCCAGCACCACTCATTCCACAGCTGTCAAGGCTTCAAGGTCAAATTATAAATCCCATGGGAAAGGCAATCCAAAAGGAAAGTAAACATCCAACCATAAAAATTTCAAAACAACCCGCAGTTCTCAGAGGTTAATATTTCCACAATCCAGCAGGGGGAGCTCCCTAAAAGTTCAGGGAAGATGGAATTTTCCACCAGTAAGTTCCCAAATGGAGTAATGTCCAAAATAAAGGGAAGACCCTTTAAGTTCACATTGAACAGCAGAGAATAACGATTTTTTGTCAGAATAAGTGCAACAGTTCCTTTCTTGTAGCTTTCAGAATAGCCCAGTAAAACTTTGTATCTCTGTATACTGTCAACGCAGTCTGACAGTCTGATGTTACTTTGTAATCCAGCAGCCCGAGAGAGCAGGGTCTCGCAACTTTGTAATCCACTAACAATGGGAGGAAATAGCACAGTCTCTATCCACTTATAGCACAGTTATAGCTTATCTTTAACTTTAAAGCTTCAAATCTGAATTTGCAAGGTAAATTCCAACTTCTTTTAACCTCCTGTCAGCGCTTCAATTTTAAAGGGACTTTGCTCAGTACTTTAAACAGAGACGGAAGGCTGACTTCCTTTTTAGCGTCTCCCGTTTTCAGCCAAATTGCAAAGATTTTGTTGTTCCTCTTAAATAGAGTCCCAAATTTCTTACTCACGAGTATGTAGCTTCAAATTGATTAATCGTAGAAGAAAGGTCAGCGCTCATCAGCAGCAGCCGCGCGGCTTCACTTCCGCGGAAAGAGCGATGGATTCACAGCACCGCTACCCCCTCCACGTTCCGGAGCCCCTTACGGGGTCCCTTCTGCGCTTCTGGGGTCGCTTCTGGTACCCGCCGAATCCCACGGCCACGGGCTCACTCTACCCGTGGTTTTTCTTGCTGGGTCGTCGCTGTGCCGCAGCGCACGACCCTTTTCCGCGGAGCCCCCCTTCAGAGACTGAAGAGGACCGCCATTGCTGTTTCGCGCCGCCTCCGGAAGTCCAGTCATTTCTGGACTATGACATTTGTTAAAATGTTTGAGTGCTCCCTCCTGCGAACAAACATTCAGCTTGCATGTGAGGAAGGAGCCTAACTGTCTCTCTGTCATGCTAGCTTTCTACATGTTGGTTTGGGGTTATGGTTTGGCTTGGTTTTAACAAGGGCATTCGGACATTCATTCCTCCCCCTACATTCTGAAGTAGTACAGTTCTAGGAAGGCAGTATCACCTGATGCTTCCAAATGTGCAGTTCAGCTGCAAGAGCTTAAACACCAGAGATGAAACTCTAGATTGCTTTTCAAAATTGCAAATCAAATCTGAGGACAAAATGTGACTCATTGGAGAGTGGCCTGAATTTTAACTTGCACCTTTTTATGTGAAGGTAGCTTTGACTGAGAATAAGTCACTCTGCCTTCACCTAAAAACAACTTTGTTTCCATGAGTGAAGGACATGTGACACACATCCAGCCAGTTGTGGAATATGTTAGGCAAGCTGCATCGTGCTGCATTCACACAAATGGTGAATTATGAACTCACACTAACAGCGGGTGATGAATTCAGAAACACAGCCAATTCACATATAACCAAGTGACTGATGTCTTGGGGACCTCTGTGGGTGATGTTTACAAATGAAATAAAAGATTCATGTTGGAATTCATGAGTTGTAGATCATGAATCTAAAGGCTCATCCCAGCTGTAAGGGATCCCACCTGGAATTTGCATGGCCAAATGGTGAATGATCCAGTTTTTCCAGTTCTAAAGGTAGAGGCTGTACCTTCACTACTCTCCTTTTTGTTGCAGGACACGGGTGGCACTGTGGTCTAAAGCACTGAGCCTCTTGGGCTTGCTGATCGAAAGATAGGCGGTTCGAATCAGCGCGATGGTGTGAGCTCCCATTGCTGTGTCCCAGCTCCTGCCAACCTAGCATTTTGAAAGTGCACTAGTGCAAGTAGATAAATAGGTTCCACTGTGGCAGGAAAGTAAATGGTGTTTCCATGCGCTCTGGCTTCCATCGCGGTGTTCCATGTGCCAGAAGAGGTTTAGTCATGCTGGCCACATGACCCAGAAAGCTGTCTTTGGACAAATGCCGGCTCCCTTGGCCTGAAAAGCGAGATGAGCGCCACACCCTATAGTTGTCTTTGACTTGACTCAATTGTCTAGGGGTCCTTTACCTTTACCTTACTTGTTGCAGCAAAGCTAGAGAAGTGCAGCAGCCCAGCTGAAAGTGTGTGCAGGCTAGTGTCTCTGCTGTTGTGTTTTGTGGGTGTACACAACCATGAACAGGGATGCTTGTGCGCATCAGCTCATGTAATAGGCATGAATCTCATGTAGCTGTCGGTGTATGTAAGTGATTTTGTGAGTGCTTTCAACAATGTCTGATGTCTCTGTGGCTGTATCGGTGTACTTCCTATTGTGTTAGAACTAAGTGTAGATGTGCTTAGTCTACACAATCACATCAGCGTTTCCTAAACTTCCCAAATTCTGTCCCCCCTCCCGCCGCTCCCACTTAAAATTGAAGGCATACTTCACCTGTATTCTCAAAATGAGATATACATTTCCAGAACATTGGGGAAGCATTTTCCTTGGAATGACAGGTTATCCTAGTCAGTGTTCTTTCCCAGCATCCTTCCCTTTGCACACTCGCACTCAGGGTTGGGACTATGACATGCTTTTGGGATTCCCCACATTTGTCCACTCTAGTGCAGGCTGCATTAGTGAGTCTGAATCCTCCCTGACTCCCTCCCTCAGGAAGATGTTACTTCAGAGAAAGGATCCATGTTGCACAGAGCTTTCCTGCGTGAAAGGTAGAGAGCACAGGCGGGCAATCTGTGGCCCTCCAGATGTTGCTGAACTACAACTCCCATCATCCCTACCATTGGCTGTGCTGGCTGTGGCTGATGGCAATAGGAGTGCAGCAACCTCTGGAGAAAGCCACTGTTACCACTGTCTGCACATGCCCCTGTTTACGTGTTTTGTGAACTTGCAAGTTTATACATGTTGCCAAGGAGGCATGTTATCTGGAATATTTAATCCAGAGCTTGTTGTGCTCTGTCTGATTGCTAGGGCGGACACTGGCAAACAACAAAGCCACATTGCCTGGATCAGCAGGTTGTACTAAGCTTGTTGCTCTGAGAGAGAGAGAAGCTGATGGAGCTTCAGAATCTAATGGCTATTGTGCAAGGAGTGGAGAACGGTGCTAGGGCTCTGGCCTGCTGAACTGGAGGCCTTCAAGTGCCCGGAAGAATGCTTGAACACAAATGGCATGGGTTTGGACCATGCAAGGACAGAAGGATGTTGAGATAAGAGAGAAAGGAATATGTTAATAATGTTCTGAAGAGGGGGAAGGAACAGGTTTTGCCATGACCCAAGACTTTGGGATCGTCACAGCTATGTAGTGGGACACTTGGGACGGCTAGGTGCAGGTTTTGTGGATTTGTATGCTGCAGTCTGCAGATACTGCGTGGTGGGTTGATCTCTATCATTGGTTTCCAACCAGTGTGCTATGGCACCCTGGGGTGACTCGAGGAACATTCCGGGGAGCTCGGGGGGGGGCATCCTTTCATTAAATTGCAGCCCATATCTTTCTGCATTATCTTTCTCTCTGAGGAACATTCAGGGGAGCCAGAAGCTTTAACTTGCAGCCCATTATCTTCCTGAAATAAAACAGCGGCCAAAAAAAGTGGGGAAACACTTTTGCAAGACTGTTTATCTTCTTAAAATCTTTCCCCCACACCAACAAAAATCCTTCCCAGCTTCAGTAACGAACAGTTCCTAGTTTTACACAGAGGGCTTGAGAAATGCAAGAAATTAACAAAGTAGCTTGATAGTGTGTGCGCCTGGATGTGTGTGCGCTCTATACAGTGGCGTAGGAAGGGGGGGTGCAGCGGGTGGGGGCCACCCCGGGTGTCATCACTGAGGAGGGTGACAAAATGGCAAAAAAATATGTGTTTTAAAATAAATTTTTAAAAATTGGGCTCATGACACTTTTTTTGAAAAAAATAACTACTGCATCCCCCTTCCTACGCCACTGGTAGCTAGGTGAGGCGGGGGGCACTGGGCGCCACACCGCGGGGCCGGCAGCGGGCCTGAGCCACTTGTCTCTCCTGAGGGGGTGGCGCCGGGTGGACTGCCTGCAAGCTCCATGCTGCTTTTTCGAGCAGCGCAGGGCTTGCGTCTGCCCACCGCTTCAGCCACCCTACATCTGAGGGGGCGGTTGCGGAGAGGCTCCATGCAGTGCACCCTGCCTTGGCTCACCCCTTTCCCATGGGCAGCTCGCTTCACCCCTGGCTGCAGGACATGTGCACCGCACCGGCGCCTGAGCAGCTAGCTACTCCGCTGGCTCTATAAGGAGGTATTTAAAAATAACTCTGAAAGTGGGGAGTGTCTTCTGTGTTTCTCCTTCTATCCCCTGCCCCCGACATCCCTCTCCCTGCTTCTTCTTTGCTTCTCCCTCCAGGCAACCACCCTCCTCCTTAACAGTCACCCAGCTTTATGGGCATGGAGGGAATGTTGCAGGAAAGGGCCATGTATGCATGTGTGTCCTGTGCTGTGTGTTTCTCACTTGCCTTCCCTGCAATAACAACATATTTCTGCTTCTGATCTTAATCTTGTTTTGCCCTCTCCACCCTCACTTCCACCATGTGCACACTAATTTTTGGAAAGGCAGGCTGGGGCTGCCATGTGGAGTGAGTCAGCTCGGCCCTGCAGAGCAGTGGCGTTGGTTGGGGTCCTGTCGACACAAGCGCTCCCAAAATGGCGCTGGCAAGGGGCGGGGTGGAATGGTGCAGGGGCAGAACACTTACACACGTCCTGTAACGGAAGCCCAGTGTCAGCGGCTTCCACAGGGGATCCGCAGAAAGAATGTGGTTGGTCAAGGGAGCCGGGACTCAAAAAGGTTGAAAACCACTTCTATGGATCATTCAGGACCCTGGTAAGGATAAGGGAACCACAGGTCAGTTCCTTAAAATTCTCTCTATGTAATTTCAAAAACAGCCATTTCTACAAGATGGAACATGTGGAAGTTATGTTCCTTTGCAGTTCCTGAGTAACCCAAGAAAAAAACAACAACAGGGCAGCAGGACAGAGGAGGCAAAGGAATGGAGCTAGCTCAAGCGTGGTGTGGTGATCTATTCCATGAGGTCAAGCATACTTCAATCAAAGCTTAAAGCAACGTGTTTGAGGAGGGGGCTCACCAAAGATGAACAATGTGGTTTCTTGGGGAGAGATGTTGACTTCCTGAGGGAACATGATAACCTGAATCCAAGAATTATTAGACTGAGGCTGCGAAGGAATATTCCAAAGTCAACAGGGAATGTGCTAAATCACTGCAAGGTTGCTGCAGCCACAGACTGACTGAACTGTCCCAGCGGGCAAAGGTGAAGTCAATTGGGACAAGATGTTCCAAACCCATACCATGCTTGGACTTGGGTGGGGGTCAGAGGTGTCCTACATGGAAGCAGATGTAGGGGTCTTAATCTTTGGAGAAGCAAATGGTTAGTGATTAGGCTACTGGCAGAGCAGTGCCAGCCAGAAGGAACTTCTGGTCTCACTAGGGCAAAGGGAGACCAAGTAGTGGCTTGTGCTGCCTTGTGTTGGCAGTTGGCTGATAGCTTAGCCTCAAAATGAGGCATTAGCATACATCTAGAGTTCTTGCATCTTATGTGGTCACTTCCTCTGTGCTTGATACGAATCCACACTCACAGCACAATCTCCTGTTGAGCTAAGCTAAATGAACCACACAGTGCTGGGCTTGTGCTGAGTGCCAGCTGAACCAAGCACCTTCATAACACAACTGGTTGCTCACCCCCTATAAAGAGTATGGCAGGGGTCTCCAATGTGCTGCCCTCCAGATGTTGCTTGACCAAAGTCTCATCATCCTTCACTTTGGCTAGCTTGGCTGGGGGCTGATGGGAGTTGGAGTCCATCAACATCTGGAGGGTACCATGCTAGGTATTCCTGGAATATTGGATGCATCCAACATGCTTTCTTCATTCTTTAAGGTCTGGTTCAGCTCCTCTTGTGGCAGGCTAATTTGCCCTAGCACACAGTTGGCATTCAGTGGTGTATCCTACCCAGTGTGTATGTGTGTATTGTTATCTTCAGTCATACCTGTTTTGTGTTTTTATGTGCATTTCCGTAAGCATCATTCCAGTCTCACGCTAGTGCAGAAAGAAATCTCCAGTCACTTCCATGTGTACGTACTGCACACACAAGTCCAGTTTCCTGCATGTATACATGTTTGGAACCCACTGCCAATTGCAGCTTCCCAATTGCACATGGCCAAATAGATTCATGAACAATCTTCACACATCATAATGTATACATGGTGGTGCATGCAATCTGTACATGCGAAGGAAAACCTGGGAAGCGATTCTTGGTCATTGCATCTCAGTCTTATTTGTGTGTCCTTTCTCTGTCCATACAAGTTCTGATGGTTGCTCTGTTTAAATTAGGATGCAAAGAACACCTTACAAGGAGTCAGATTGTTACGTTACCAAGCCCAGTGCCATGTACTCTGCCCAGCAAAGCATGTGCTCTCCTGCTGAGCTGTGACACTAGTAGGGGCTCCTAATGAGGAAATAACGTGAATCACAACTGTTCTCATTTGGAAAGGCCAGGCAGTTTTTAGCCAGTGAAGTAGTGAAGCTTGAAAACACGCCAGCAGCTCTTAATATACCCTTACATCTCTGAACTGTGAAGGAACCAAATATGTTTGTAAATACCTCATTACTTTTTAATCCAGCCTTTAGGGAGGAGGCAGGCAGGGAGGGGGAGGCAGGAGGTGGAAGGCGAGAGGCATGGAGTCCACAGGTGGTTGTGTCATTTGGAGTTTGTACTGCCGTGTACTCGTGTCGTGTGTTGGTATGCATAACTATGCCTCTTTCCAAACATGGAGCCAAAGTTTGTACAATCCATTATCAACAGATTTTCTCCATGAACTCAGCCCCCTATTGCAGCTGATGGCATGAGAAGCGTCATTATGTGACTCTTTGCTGTCAAGATCCTGTTTCACTGCCTCCATTCATTTCAGGCATCAGATCATACATAGCATCGAATGGCATAAATCCCCACGTCAGTGGCAATTCCTGACCGGTTGCTGGAATGCTACTTGTTTCTGCATCTACTGTTGTGAGAAACACAAAGGTGTGTGTGTGTGTGTGTGTGTGTGTGTGTGCGCAGATGCCAAGGGTGTGCATGCACATCGATTTGTATGTGTGAGTACGTATGCATGTAGTTGCTAGGTGTGGCAAGAGTGTGTGCAATGTGTATGTGTAATTCAGACAGTACATGGCAGAGGGGACACGGGTGGCGCTGTGGTCTAAACTTCCAAGCCTCTTGAGCTTGCTGATCGGAAGGTCAGCTGTTCAAATCTGTGTGACAGTGGTGGTGAACTCCTGTTGCTCTGCCCCAGCTCCTGCCAACCTAGCAGTTCGAAAGCATATCAGCGTGAGTAGATAAATAAGTACCCCTGCAGCGGGAAGGTAAATGGCATTTCCGTGCGCTCTGGCTTCTGTCACGGTGTTCCGTTGTGCCAGGAGCATTTTAGTCATGCTGGCTACATGACCCGGAAAGCTGTCTGTGGACAAACGCTGGCTTTCTTGGCCAGAAAGTGGAGATGTGTGCCACACCCCTTAGTCGCCCTTGACTGGACTTAACTGTTCAGGGGTCCTTTACCTTTACCTTTACCTACACGGCAGAGGTTGCAGGAGTTGGCAGAGGCTGATGAGCTGGGAGGAGTGAGGTTGCAGGAGTAGGCAGAGGCTGATGAACTGTGAGTGCAGTCTGGGAAATCGGAGGCGGGAATTGCGACAACAATATCTTCTGCCCAGGGACTAGAGAGCTGTGCCTGCAGATGAGGTCAGATTACAGGAAGCGAGAAGGAACTGTCACCCCTCCTGGGGAATCACCCCCTGCCCTGCCACCCTCTGGACTATCAGCCATTCATTGTTGTCATTATCTATAGAATGTCTGTATTCTGTGAAGAAGCAACAGGCCACTGGACGACGGGTTGAGAAGGGGGCAGCAGCGAAGTCTACTTCGCCACGGCAGGGTTGCTCCCTTTGCAGTGGTACAAACCCACACCCTGCCCACCTTTGGCTGCGCCCTTGGCCAGGGTGAAGACTTCTTCATATTTTTATATATTTAAATTAAATAAATGAATAAATGAAAAACCGGAGAGAATTCGTTTTTTGGAAAGGGGTGACTTATGAGTGTTGAATGTGGCATCACTTTGAAGTTTTAGTACAAACAAGTGGCGTATAAATTGGGTGAAATAAAAGAAACATTATTATAATTATCACCATCATTATTATTATTTAGTCTATATATTGCTTAATTGCCAAGGTGGCTACTCAGCGGTTCACAAGTATAAAACCAGTTACAAAACATACAAACAAGCATCCATAAAATACACAATACAAATATACTTTTTATTTTTAAAAATGTTAACGTATCTAGACGTGGTGTTAGGAACATAACGAGCTATGTTACACCACCAGCTCAAGCTATTTCTCCATCTCTCCCAAAACTGGATCTAATCGGACCGGCAGCAACTTGGTCTCAAGGGTTGTCTTTTTTGGGGATTCTCGGTCTTATTCAGCCACTCAACTTCAAGGCGGCGCGGGCAAAGAGCTCTCTGACGCTCATTTCAAGACATGAGCAAATGGCTCCCAAATCCATGTGAACAGGTAAGGAGGGTGGTTGCGTGTGTTTTCACAGGCCTCTGCCATTAGATCTACATCATGCTGGAGCTTTGTTCACAGAGAAACACAAAAGGCTCTGCAAAAAGGTGTGTGTTACATTGTGCAGGCATTGTGGATAAGGATTTGGGGTAGTCTGTGCTTGTCACTTGTTGCAACACAGGAACTAGCCAACCAGTGCACTGCCTGTCCCACACAACAATCACATTGCACTGGTTCGCTACAAGAGCTAGTGCTTTGAGAGTTCTGGGGGTGGGGGGAGCCTTGCAGCAGATACAAAATGGGAATGGCAATCGAAGTATTTGCAGAAGCTCCTCCGATCCCCCTGCCCCTTTGGTCCTGCCGCCAGGCCATTTTGTTTCCAGAGGTCTCAAAGCACAAGCTTCTATACCATGGTTAGGCAAACTAAGGCCCAAGGGCTGGATCCAGCCCAGTTGCCTTCTAAATCTGGCCCAGATTTGTCTGGCTACAAAGTGATTGGCATACGCCCTTTCAGAGTTGGTTACATTGGTTGAAACCCTAAACCCAATTAGCTGGAAATATATTTCACTTATATCAGTGGGTCTTAGCTCTAACTAAACATGCTGAGATGGATTCTAGAGCATAGGTAGGCACACTAAGGCCCGGGGGCCAGATCTGGACCAATCGCCTTCTAAATCCAGCCCACGGCCGGTCCAGGAATCAGCGTGTTTTTACATGAGTAGAATGTGTCCTTTTATTTAAAATGCATCTCTGGGTTATTTGTGGGGCATAGGAATTCGTTCATCCCCCCCCCCCAAAAAAAAATATAATTCGGCCCCCCACAAGGTCTGAGGGACAGTGGACCGGCCCTCTGCTGAAAACGTTCGCTGACCCCTGTTCTATACCCAAGTTGTGTGTTAATTGCACTATTAAGCGAGCCAAAGTAGTCAATCTTTATTGTTATGATGACAAATCAGTCAGCATTAAGCAGAAAGCAGCAGAGGTGGGACAAGAGCAAATCAGATGGAAGACGCCATCGTCTGTGAAATGGAAGCCCTGAGCACAAGAAGGTGGTCACTATAGCTACCCTTCAGATATGTTGGCTCTATTCTATAGCAGTTTAACTGCCACAGTTTTCCCCAAAGACTTGTGGGAAATGTGGTTTGGCATTAGAAGAGGGGAGCTGAGAATTCTGTCTCGGAGATCCCTTGCCCATCTCACAGAACTACAGTTCCTGGGGTTCCCTGTGGAGCAGGAATGACTGCAAAGACAGTTTTAAGTTTTGTAGCGCAGCTGTGCCATAAAAATCTGCATCTTGTTTTAAAATAAAAACACAGCATAAACTTCAGGGGAGAATATAGAAGCCAACAAGCAAGCTTCCCAATTGCTGCTCTGACATATTTTAGTGTGGTGCAATTCTTTTGTGCTTGCGAGATGTTGTCAAATATTAAATATAATGCTTGTGTCAATTCCAAGATCCTCTGTGGTGCATATGAGCTTCTCTGTAGCCAAACAGATTCTTGCTGGTCCAATCTTCTTTTCTCTCTTCCAGCATTTCATCAAAAGGAGCTGGCTGTTGTTGTTACCGGTTCCTTTTCTCTATGCTCCAGTGGATTCTTTTCACCATGAGACCAAGTAGAACCATCACCAGAAAAGGGTCTGTGTAACCTCTGGCTCTGTGTCACTGATGTGTCCCTAGCTGGGCTAGACCAGCCCAGGAGATGAGAAGGGGGTGTGTGCAGTAATCTGTGGGACTTCGAGTCCATGGCTAGGTATGGAGGTGCCTCTTCGCATGCTAATTTTTGGCTGTGTACTCACCACACTTTATTCTATAAACAATGGAGACTGAGTACTTGCTTGTTTCCATGTACTCCGCACACAATCAAGATCTGTTGCATATTTTTTGCCCCCAAAGTGGTTTCGTTTTGGAAAGAAAAACGTGTTGCAGGTTGATTCTGCATTGCCCTGCAGTGTGTCCATTTGAAAAGAGATGAAAACAAATGTTGACAGTCCCATTGATGTCGGGTATATCGGTGTCTGCCCAATAGCACTGTGGGTAGGCAGACACCAAGAATCAACCAGCACTTCCTCCTCCATTCATCTTCTAGGGCATGGGTGGCAAGGGGGGAAAGTCCGCCTGTGCAATAATGGACATCTGGCTCTGCTCAGACTCCTGGCTTGTTTTTTCAACTCTGACTCCCTGGGACGACTCCTGGTTCTCCTCTGCTACCTCGTGTTCAAGCCTTTAACCAAGACACCATCAATTTTAGAAGCAACACATGCCAATCAATATTCAGTCTGCAGGCTGTACCTGCAGACAGCACACAACTGATCCAGAACTTTGCAGAAAGGAAGGGTGAGCGTTAATGTGGGATGAGTGTTAACGTGGGATGCACTAAAAGTAGTGACACCACCAAACATCAGAACATAACATTGGTCCCACTCATAATGCTCATCTCTGTTATGAAATGAGTGGCATTTCCGTCCCAAAAAAAATATTCTCCAAATTGGAATGTAAACTGGAATTTTTTTGCACATTGTTATAATTCAGCAGACATACCAAAAGCCTGTTGCTTTCCGTGTGCAAAAGCTACTTTATGTCAATCCCTTTTAATTCTAACTGAAGTTTTCATTGATTGCTGTGAATTATGCCACCAAACCCCTTGTCCAACAAAGCATTATTTCAGTTAGCATTTTCGGTTAGCATTTTCTTTATTTGGCTCCAACACCCAAAACCCTCCCTTGTTCCTAGGGGTGTTTGTATTGTGGGAAGGGGTGCGTTGTGTTTCCAAGTGGCTCTAAGCCACAACTGGTGCTGGGAATGACAATCCTTAAGGCATAATATGGTCTGCAACACACAAGGCCTTTTGGTGCAGCGTTGTTGCAGGACGGCAGAGGCTCCACTGGGCCCCGACAAGGGAGGCATGGCCTCGGTGCCCTTTCCTATCAGTGCCAGGGGGCGGAGCGGGAAAGCTTCCTTTGCGTCCGCTTCCTGGCCATTTAAGCAGGCCTCGCCTGGGGCCCTACCTGCCTTTCCTTCATCGGGCTCCTCACCTGCCCACCCTTGGTTTAAGCTGATAGTCAAGGACTTTGCTGTGGTTACCGTTTAATGGGGCCAAGTAGGAATTTGTCCACTGGGCAGATTGGCTCCAACCTGGTGGTTTTGCATACCTCATAGCAATCGTCAGAACTGGGTTGGGCATCGGGACAATCCGTTGTCTTGGATGGAGGGGAAGTTGTAGTCTGCGTCTGCCCTCCAAATACTGGGGTATCTCTTTAAAGGGATCCAGGGGGAGTGGTCATGTCCACATGCCCAGGTGGGGCCAGGGCTGAAGGCACTCCCACAGACGGCAGTCCCTGAGAGGGTCACCCTATTTGATGTAAGTCTTAGGAACCCCCACTTGGAGTGACCTACACATCACTTCCGGTGTGTGAGCTTGAAGTTGTGGCCTGTTTTGATCCAAACCAATCTTAGCGGTCTTCTATTCATATGGGTTGGGGACTGAGGAGCACAACGCCTGGACCTGCAAGGACACCACAACATCTTGAGCCGGGGGAGAGAACTCTCAGAACTCTTACTGAGTACGTGGAGTCATTCCTCAGCCAGTTCCAAATTTACTTGGTGGGAGTTTGTCGATTGCTGTGTGAAAGTGTGTTCAAGTTCCTTCTCAGATCTCCACTGTAGGACACGCTGTGGCCAAGTCC
This sequence comes from Podarcis muralis, assembly GCF_964188315.1. Classification (NCBI taxonomy): domain Eukaryota; kingdom Metazoa; phylum Chordata; class Lepidosauria; order Squamata; family Lacertidae; genus Podarcis; species Podarcis muralis. The sequence continues at coordinate 3,992,241 of NC_135656.1, forward strand.
CTTCTGTCTTTTCTAGATTCCCTTGGTCACTTTTCCAGAGTTGCGGAGGTGGTAACATCCTCTTTTTTCTTCTTTCCCCAAACCACCCCTATTCCTCCTGCTTTTTCCTTCAAATCAATGTGCCAGCATTAATCAAAACCTTAGTTTCCCAGGCCCATTAATGATGAGAAACATAACTGCAACAAATTAATTACATGTGGAAGGTACTGAGGGACGTCGCTATGAATCTCCCCCTGGAATGTCCATCAGACTGGGACAATGTATCCCTGTTCAAAGCCGCACTAGCAGTGACAGATAGAGATGATCTTCCCCCAAATGGCCTCTCTCTCTTGCTCTCTCTTCTCATCATCAGCTCTTGCGCAGCGCTTCTTGCTAGCTGACGCATCACGTGAAATTTATCTTCTTGCTTCCCACCGCGAAAGCTTTATTTCCTGAGCCCAGATGTTTGGTTTTGTTGTTGTTTTAATTAGATTCTGTTCAGTTAGTAGTATTGCCTCAAGCAAGTAAAAAAAGAAGAGGTGGGGGGATTAGAGGAAGGGAAGGAAGAGGGTTGTAGTGAAAGGAGGAGGAAAGGCTAGAAAGGGGGAGGAAACAGCAGTCTCAGTGCAGAGAGCATTCAAGGTGGTGAAGGAGTTATGGATCGCACATCCAGGACCTTTTGCTGGCAGCAGAAGTAGCCCTCAGTAGCCTTCTAATAGTGCTGTTAACTGCATATACACCACAGCAGTGCCCCCCAGATGTAGGTGGACTCCAACTCCCATCAGCCCCAGGCAGCATGGATGATGGGAGTTGCAGTCCAGGAAGATCAGGAGGGCCATAGGTGACCCAACTGCAGAAGAGGTGCAGCCAGTGGCATGAGCAATGGCAAAGGGGTTGTGGCACCTTTGAGGAGGAGCAGGGGAGCCTGTGGATCTTAAGGCCATAGCTCAGTAGTAGAGCTTCTGCTTTTTGCAAGTGGAAGGACCCAGATTTAATCCTGGCATCTTCAGGTAAGGCTGGGAGAGACCCCTGTCTGAAACCCTGGAGAGTCACTACCTGTCATTGTAGACAACACTGAGCCGAATGGTTCTGATGTCTGTTTCTGCCTAAGGGCTAGTCCACACTTAAAAACTTCCCTCTTGTGGCCTATCCCCACAACACCTACTCACTATGGGCCATACTAAAGCAAACAGTCTAATTGGGCAACGTCTAAAAGATATCGAGCATCAGAACAACCTGACCACGATAAGGAAATTCTGCCCTTGGTATGTTCATTTTCCACCTCTCCATTTTGAATCTCTGGCCCTAAATCCGCACAAACTTATTATCCCAAAATATAGACGTGCTTTTACACTTGCAAGACTGGATGTTTTGCCATCTGCGGTACTTGAGGGTCGATTTCAAAAGATCCCACCTGAGAAACGTCTTTGCCCCCGTGGAGATGGTAGCACCGAAACAGTGGCACATGTCCTCCTGTCTTGTACTCTCTACAAAGACCTGAGGAACGAGATCATCACCCCACTCATACTAACCATCCCAGGGCGCTCAACCACTGCCACAATGGCCTTTCTTCTATCAGATCAAAATGAGCAGATAACAGCAAAGGTTGCTAGGTTCATAGCAGGGGCAATCAGAATAAGGGCCACTAACTGACACCTGATTCAGGACTTTAAATTGTGCTCTTATATCAAATTTCCTTTTCTGCGTATACTGTAATGTTTTACTGTTGCTATGGCCATTGGCTAATGCGAATAAAGTTTTATCTTATCTATCTATCTAGTCCACACTTCCATTTGCCCTGCCACTTTCTCCCAGGAAATCCTGCTCTTTACTGCTGAATCAGAGCAAATGTCAATGGGGCTTTCTGTGGATTGGCATTTTCTCTGATTCAGCAGTAAAGAGCAGGTTTTCCCAGGGAATCATAGAATCATAGAGTTGGAAGAGACCACAAGGGCCATCGAGTCCAACCCCCTGCCAAGCAGGAAACACCATCAGAGCACTCCTGACATATGGTTGTCAAGCCTCTGCTTAAAGACCTCCAAAGAAGGAGACTCCACCACACTCCTTGGCAGCAAATTCCACTGTCGAACAGCTCTTACTGTCAGGAAGTTCTTCCTAATGTTTAGGTGGAATCTTCTTTCTTGTAGTTTGGATCCATTGCTCCGTGTCCGCTTCTCTAGAGCAGCAGAAAACAACCTTTCTCCCTCCTCTATGTGACATCCTTTTATATATTTGAACATGGCTATCATATCACCCCTTAACCTCCTCTTCTCCAGGCTAAACATGCCCAGTTCCCTTAGCCGTTCCTCATAAGGCATCTTTTCCAGGCCTTTGACCATTTTGGTTGCCCTCCTCTGGACACGTTCCAGTTTGTCAGTGTCCTTCTTGAACTGTGGTGCCCAGAACTGGACACAGTACTCCAGGTGAGGTCTGACCAGAGCAGAATACAGTGGCACTATTACTTCCCTTGATCTAGATGCTATACTCCTATTGATGCAGCCCAGAATTGCATTGGCTTTTTTAGCTGCCACGTCACACTGTTGGCTCATGTCAAGTTTGTGGTCAACCAAGACTCCTAGATCCTTTTCACATGTACTGCTCTCAAGCCAGGTGTCCCCCATCTTGTATTTGTGCCTCTCATTTTTTTTGCCCAAGTGCAATACTTTACATTTCTCCCTGTTAAAGTTCACCTTGTTTGTTTTGGCCCAGTTCTCTAATCTGTCAAGGTCGTTTTGAAGTGTGATCCTGTCCTCTGGGGTGTTAGCCACCCCTCCCAGTTTGGTGTCATCTGCAAATTTGATCAGGATGCCCTTGAGTCCATCATCCAAGTCGTTGATAAAGATGTTGAATAAGACCGGGCCCAAGACAGAACCCTGTGGCACCCCACTAGTCACTCTTCTCCAGGATGAAGAGGAACCATTAATGAGCACCCTTTGGGTTCGGTCAGTCAGCCAGTTACAAATCCACTGAGTGGTAGCATAGTCAAGACCGCATTTTACCAGTTTCTTTACAAGAATATCATGGGGCACCTTGTCGAATGCCTTGCTGAAATCAAGGTAGGCTACATCCACTGCGTTCCCTTCATCTACCAGGCTTGTTTTGCAGGGAAAGCGACAGGGCAAAGGAAAAACTGCTTGGACTCGTACTTTCTAGGCATGGGACAAGCAATGTGTGGATGAGCCCTAAGGCAGCTTCATCTCTGCACTTCCGCCTGCCTCTCTGGTTTTATTTTGTTCTCCTTGAATTAGTAGTTCAGAGGCAAAACTTCAGATGTATTTTTAAATAACAGCAATAGCAAAGCCTAAATGCTCCTAAAACAATATTGGGTCTGCATGTGTACTACTGGAGCGCACACTGGAGCATACATGCATCACTTAATATACAGAACCATGGACATAAGTGATGCAGAGGAGAACCCAGATCACTCACATCTAGAAACAGAAATATATAATAAAGCCTTCAAAGGGTATGAGCTGTGCTTGCAAACTGCCAGTCATATCCTGGTTTAGAAAACGTCAAAGAAGAAGTGAAGACTTGTAGTGCTAGATCACACTGTTCAAATGAAAATGCAAAGCATAAACCCCCAAACTGGCATGGATTCCTATAGTTCATTATTAATTATCATTATGTTTTAATGCAAATTAAATATACTTAAAGCAATCTAAAACAATATTTTACTTACCGGTAATAAAATCAACAAAGAGCAATGAAAACAACAATATTTGCAATTTTCCTACAGGTAATTCCATTTTTTAATTTTGCAGATGTCATCAGCATGGTACATCTTACTTTACAATCTTACGCAGTGATATATTCTATTTCTTTTTCAATAATGGAAGGTTCTTCACCATAGAATAATATTTCAGGCTGCAATCCTAATCCCATTTACTTGGATTAAGCCTCGCTGAATACAATAGGACTTCTGAGTAGCAATGTTTAGGATTGTGCTATTAATTATTCTTCATCTCACAGTCTCGGATAAACAAATATGTGTTGGAGATGGTTCCCACCCCCAGCTTCTTTCTTCTTTGTGTAACAAACAAAACCACAGCATAAATCAAAGAAGTATACAGTGGTACCTCGGGTTACGAACTTAATTTGCTCCGGATGTCCGTTCTTAACCCGAAACCGTTCTTAACCTGAGGTGCGCTTTTGCTAATGGGGCCTCCTGCGGATGCCGCGCTACTGGCATTTCCGTTCTCATTCTGGGGCAAAGTTCTCAACCCAAGGTACTCTTCCGGGTTAGCAGAGTTTGTAACCCAAAGCGTTTGTAATCCGAGGTACCATTGTATCAGTATTGATCCCTATAGTTGTAGCCTCCTCCTCCTCCCACAGAGAAGTCTGCAAATGTGCCTCCAGTGGTTATAGGAGATAAAACCGAAGACCTTACTGATCACCTCCCTAATTTCAGCATCCTGAATTGCTGTTGGGGTGGACTCACTGTTGGCACTCACTTGAAATGCAGCCAGTTCTGGATAAGGTCAGTACAACCAATGATTCAGCAACATCCACTTTGTGTGGGTGTCTCTATGGGAAGCAGAAAGGGTACTTATGGAGGGAGAAAGCAATAACCCAAGTTGGGATGGAGCCAGGGGGGTGTTGGAATTAAAGCCACAACTCTTGCAAGGAATGATCTTTAGTAGCTGGGATATGTTTGTGCAGTAACTACACCATAAAGCACCTTTCATCCTGAACAAGAGACCCCTGGGGCACCTTAGTGTGAATCAAGCAGTGCAAGAACATAAGAGCTGCCAGACAGCATAAGGGCAATGATCCATCTAGCCTGGCATTCAGCTTCTCCAATGGTAATGGAGGCTGGAGAGGAAAGGTCTGAGATGCAACAGGTGGTCTGTCCACTGTGGTTTATACCTGGTATCCAGGTGAACTTGAAAAGGGTAACAAAAGTGTGTGGGAAGATCTTCACTATTCAAATGCCCTCCAGGGTGGGGGACTTCCTGAAAGCTAGAGCAGTGCTGTGCACCAGGAGTTTCATTTGCAACAGACTGACCCAGACCAGGATGTGTCCCATCTGTGCCAGGGACTCAATGGATGTTTTGTCTGACCTAATGGCATTTGATTAATATTTGGAGAGTGCATCATCAGATGCTTGTTGTTGTTTAAACCTTAATATTATCCCTTCACTTTAAAGAAAGACCACCTTTTAGCAGCTGCTAAAAGAACTCAGTCAAACAAAGGGTTCTTTCAAAATTCTGATGGGAAAGGGAGAGAGCTTTTTACTCAAATAGAAAACTCATCACCACCAGATTCACCTTCCTTACGAATGGACCAGGGGTGAGGTGGGGGAGGCAGCTCCAGCAAGGTGGCCTTCAAAATGGATTAGGCCAATTCATGAAGAGACCATCAGTGGTTAGTTGCTATGAGATTCCTCCTCCTCCTGTTGACGTCTGAAAGCCAGACCATGGAGACAAGCAATGCAGAAGGTTTGTTGCCTCCACCGTGCTTTCCTGGTGGACTTCTCAGAGGTAATGGTTACATGGCTAGGATTCATGTTTTGAAACACCTATCAGATTTTTTTCAAAAACAGCCATAAAATCTTACACAGGTGGAAGCACGCAGGGATGAAATAACATCACAATCACAAATGAGAAAGAACTGCAGAGCAGAATAGGCTCAGAAACTCACAAAAAACGAACAAAGCAAGATGGAATCCTGAATTACACCCCCAGTTGTCACATTTCACATTGGAAGTTACATTGCAAACTTCAACTTTTCGTCCCACATTGAGCAGTTCCGGAGGAAAGCAGATCATAGCACTTAGTAGAAACTTCTTGAATTTCTCCTTCTCCAAACTTCTTTCCAAGTCTCTCGCCCCTGCATACACCTAGAAACACATACGCACAAAACCTACCATAGCTGCCTGTTTGATAAGCGAGTGTGGGGAGATTGCTTGCGAGCAAGATTGCATCCCACAAGTTTCTATGGCAGGGATTGGGAACCTCCTCCTTGACCACTGGCTGTATTGACTGAAGCTGATGAGAGCTGGATTCCAGGAGCATCTAGAGGGCACCACCCTGGTCTATGGATTGGGGAAACTAGCATGCTAAATGCCACTATAGCCACCTGCTGTGAGAGTATGGCGGAATCTACATCATACGTTTAATGCACAATTATGCCACTTCTCCCAAAGAATTCTGGAACTGTAGCCTTGTAGCCTCTGGAACCCTTGCAGAGCTACAATTCCCAGCATTCTTAACAAACTCTAGTTCCCAGGATTCTTTTGGGTAAGCTATTACTGTTAAAATATAAGAGTGTTTTAAATATGTGGTGTGGATGTGACCTAAGACTCCTTTGGAAGCTGCAAAGATGCCTCGCGATCCCCTCCTTCCAGCTCTACAGTTCTCTGATTCTCTTGTGGCTGCTCATTGACTCCCTATTTCAGGGTCCTTACCTGCTTCTTTCTTCTTCTTCTTTGGCGATCACTCATAGCCGAGTAAGATTGTCTTCCATAAACACGGTTTTAACAATGAGTCCATAAGTGACTGTGGAGGCCAATTCTGGACCCACACATCCTTCCACAGTGGGGACATTGGTTTCCGGGCAGGAGTTGATCACGGTGTGGATTTGCCAAGCGTGCCTTCCTCTTAACACGTTTCTCCCTTGTGTTCTGAGTTCGAGTGTCTTCAAAGCCCATGACACCTTTGGTAAAGACTGTTCTCCAACTGAAGCGCTCGCAGGCCAGTGTTTCCCAGTTGTCGGTGTTTATACTACATTTTTTAAGATTTGCCTTGAGACAGTCTTTAAACCTCTTTTGTTGACCACCAGCATTACGCTTTCCATTTTCAATTTCGGAATAGAGGAGTTGCTTTAGAAGACGATCATCAGGCATCCGCACAACATGACCAGTCCAACGAAGTGTGAGCATGACCAACTGTTGCAGCAGAGGTGCACAAGGAACTGCCTTCACATTTTCGAGTCACAGCAAGACTCTTGCATTTTTTATGATAGCCATTTCCCCCTTTCCATTGCAATTTCTTTAGAGCTCCATTTTATCATTCTTTTACCTGCCAGTTCATTGTCCATTGTTAAATAGACTTGAAACAGACCTGTTTTCATAATAATGCAGTGTTATAATGATGGTGGAGGAGGAATGTGGGTTTAATACAGTGGTACCTCGGGTTAAGAACTTAATTTGTTCTGGAGGTCCGTTCTTAACCTGAAACTGCTTCTTAACCTGAGGTAATGGGGCCGCTGCCACGTGATTTCTGTTCTCATCCTGAAGCAAAGTTCTTAACCCAAGGTACTGTTTCTGGGTTAGCGGAGTCTATAACCTGAAGCGTCTGTAACCCGAGGTACCACTGTAATATGGAAAGACCCTAAGGCTGTAATACTAAGCATGCCTACTAGAAAGTAACCTAATATGGGCTGCTGCTACTCAAAGTAAACACGTGGAAGGATGGGTGTGCTTTGTTGTCATAGTCAAGGGGGGGGGGATCTTTTCCTGTATTAGGCAGCTGGTGATCTGCTTTGATTTTCGTGCAATTTTTAATTGTAATGTAATTGTTATAAATCACGTTGATTTTTTAAAAAATCAACTTGCAGTAAGCAAATAAATAAATAAAATGGGAGAATGGAGTGCAAGTTCACTCCAATGTTTGAGGGATTTTATGCTTGGTTAGTTAGCTGTTTTTTTGTTTTGTTTTTGCAAATCTAAGGGTAAAGAGCATGTCCTCAGTGATGTAAAATATTTCTAGGGTTGCTAACTGCCCTCACCAAACAACATTCTAGTCTGCTGCTGTGCAGTTTGATATGCCCCCCCCCCCCATATCATCAGGTGAAACTTCTCACAGCATGGAGATAAAACACGATCCGTCGCCATTGTCATTTATCAAATTATCTCATTTATTTATTATCTCAGATACGTATGTAACACCATTTGAATCCACTAATAAATGATGCCCGAACACTGAGTTGCTCTTAAAAGCACAGCTACAGCGACAGCTTGCAAATTTGGCAACCCTTCGGACTTCAGTGTGTTCCCATTTTTAATGCCTGATTTGTAAGTAAGCCACTATAGGGCATCACTGATAGCAAGCAATGCCATATGTGACATTAATTGCCTCTCTGTTGAGGCTGTTGTGTTACCGCACCAGGCCTGAGCACACAGTAATGGCCTAACAACAATAATTAATAGATAATGCAGCCCTATTACAAGACAGCATGAAATCTCATGCTCCTGTACACTGCTCATCTATTGGCCCTCGCCCTGCAGAAACGCACACATGAATAATGACTTGGTGTATGTCATGAGAGGGGGAGAAATAAATGTATTAACTGAGTCTATGGTTTTGGTTGATTAAAGTCATCTGACTTTAGCAAGCCCACCAATTAATCAATTAAGTACTAAAACTCAGCAAAACCTCAACGCAACATGACACAATTTTCATAATTTTCATTGCAGACAGGTAGATTTCCTTTATTCAGTCAGTTTTAATCTGCAAGCAGTGCTTTGCTCAATGAATGTTTGCAGGCCTAATGATAAGTCTACACTATCCATCATTTTAATGGTACTTCTGTACTGAGATGCAGCAGCAAATGCAGGGACAGGAACTTAAAATGGGACAGCTTCCCACTTCCCCACCCCAAGAATTTTCTAAAAAGAAAATAAAAGTGGGAAGCTCAAGATTGCCTGACAGTCATTTTGTTGTAGGTGTTTTTTTTTGGGGGGGGGGGAATTCCATCTGGATGATGCCTTGAGTCACTTTCAATTCTTGGGGTCCTGTATCCCATGGAGATTAGAATCTGACAAGAGGATTTTGTTGAACTAGTCAAATAGGTTTCTTTGTAAGCCAATGGCCTTAGACTCAGATAATTGTTCTTCTAGCCCTGCACTGTCTACTCTGAGTTGCAGTGACTCCCCAAGGTCAAGGACTGGCTGAGATGGAATGACAAGAGACCTCTCTTGGGTCCTCATCATCCTGATTCAGCCAGTCGTTGACAGAGGAATCCCTTTCACCCCCCCCCCCTCACCCTTTTTACTGGAAATGCATTCTCCCCCACCCCACCAAAAATTGAAAGGGTCTCAGGAGGACACAGGAGGGCCACACAGGCTCCCTATCCCAGATTGAGGGGTTTCCAGACTTTTCCAGTACCTCTAGAACCCCTTCCACACTGTGCTTTCACCGACTGAAGAACCTTGCCTGTCTATCACAGATCTCCTGCAGGCTGCCGAGGATCCTGGAAACAGGTCATTCACTAGAAAGACCATCTGTTTGTGGGAGAAACTGGCCCAGTTAATCAAATCTCTCTCTTTGCTGTGTTAAGTGAGAAGTACACTTCAGAAGACTTCCAACATTCCAGTGTTTTGTAGGGGAAATCTCTCATTTCAGGGAACTGTGTGTGCCTTTTACTGGTTTTCTCACTGAGTAATCCCAATAACCTTTCCTGTATTTTTGTTGGAAGCTGCCCAGAGTGGCTGGGGCAAGCCAGTCAGTTGGACAGGGTAATAAATTCGAACACAAACACTCCAGGGTGACCCAGAACACAATTTGTGTGATTAGGTAATTTTAGCCTCTGGGCTTAATTGATGATGGTAGTACTGTATGCTGTACTTCCCTTACTTGCAAATGTGGTGAGCTGAGTGGGGGACCTAGACTTCTGGCCGAAAGTCCTGCCCAGATGGCACCACCAAGAGCATTGAGTCAATCAGGCAAACAATATGTCAATCGTGTACTCCTGACAGCAAAGACTTGCAGGGAACAAGCTACCAGAACAGTTTACATTGAGCCCTGCTCCTTCTTGCAGTATGAAAAACCTCCAAACAATGCAAGAAAACTTTTTATTATTGGCTGAACGTGTCCACCCCTTATAGGGGAAGGAACCATTCACAATGGCTCATAGGATCACGGGCAGCAGCAGAAGCAGCACTGGCTCCATCTATCACAAATCACTGCAAGATAAGAAAGAAAGAAAACTTGTAGGTGGGGGGGGGGGGTGGCACCACTGACTTCTTTCCAGCATTGCTGCTGGGGCTGAAGAAGGCTTGGATCAGCAGAGCAAAAAATTAAAAATGAAAGATGTGCAAACTGCTAGATCAGCAACTAGCACGCACACTTCACTGAGGAGGCTGGTGGGGGGAGGGGAGATTTGAAGTGAGCAGCAGCCTAGAATGTTACAGAAATATTGCGCTGGTAGGCTGCTTTGGCAAAAGTGAATTTTGCCAAATTTATGTCAGTGTCTAACCTATTGCTGAGCCAGTGACCTAAAATTGTAGGTATCAGTGGGAAAGTATAAAATACAAGAAGCAGTCAGGGGACCAGTTCATGTTTTGGGGAAGAGATTCATCATAAAGGTTCACATTGGGACTGGTGGTGCCATTTCACATGTTCATAAATGATCTGAAGTGAGCGGCGGGATGGCTGTGTTTGCCAGAGGTTATTCAGTTATGAAGGATGGTGAAAGCCAATGCAGATTGTGAAGTGCCCCAAAAGCAGCTTTTTGGAGAAGGGACAACAAAATGGTAAATGAGCTCCAGTGTCTGTAAGTGTTGCATGTTGAAATGAGACACAATTCTAGCTATGTATGTACTATTTACATGTATTATGTACACAGAGATGGGACCTGACCTAGCAGGAACTAACAAAGGAAGTGATCTTAGGGTTGTGGGAGTAACCCAGTTAAAACTTAGAAGAAAGAAAGAAAGAAAGAAAGAAAGAAAGAAAGAAAGAAAGAAAGAAAGAAAGAAAGAAAGACAGGCAGGCAAATTTCATGCTAGGGATTATTAAGGCTTGAAATTATTATTAGGGTTTGAAAATAAAACTGTCAGTTTCGTTGTTCCTTTGCACAAATCTATGCTGCCGCAATGTTGGAATACTACTTACAGTTCTAGCTGCTCCATCTCAAGAATGCCATTTCAGAGGAAGAGAAAGGGGTGACCAAAAATGATCAGAGCATTAAAGTACCTTCACTACATACAAAAGTTAAAATGGATTTCTTTTTTTGGGGGGTGGGGTGGGGATTTCTATACAAATACAGCTGCATCATACCTTACCTTTTCTATGGTGGAACATTTGGTTCTTTGAGTCAGAGGCTGGGGGAAACCGAGCAAAATTCTGCTCTTCCCATTGCCCAGAAGTACCGTATGTGAATGTGCATTGTTGTTTATGCACAAACAGTGTGCATAACTGTATGCATTGTTGTTTATGCACAAACAGTGGCGTAGCGTGGGGGGTGCAGGGGGGCCCGGCCGCACCGGGCACAACATCTGGGGTTAGGGCAAATCCACAGGTTAGGGGGCGCAAATCCACGGGTTAGGGGGCGCAAATCCATGGGTTAGGGGGCACAAATTACTTGCCTTGCCCCGGGTGCTGACAACCCACGCTACGCCACTGTGCACAAAAGAGATAATGTGGTGTACACAGGGAAGTGACATCTGGATGGTGTTTGAAATAGCTAGTATCAAGGGAAGAGCTTTGGAGCATGAACTTGTCCACCATGGGGGTGGGACCTACTGGTTAACTTAAAGCAGGGCTGGGGACCCTCAAACCTAGGGGTCACATGTGGCCCTCCAGACCTTTCCCAAGGCCACACGCATCTCCAGCTCTGCTTTACACCCTCCATGAGTGTTTCTACCTGTCTGGAATGTGTCCATCAACTCTGATGAAGTTTCTTGCTTTTCCTGGATGGAGAATAGAAAGGGGTGTGTGAGAGTGAAGAAACTAGGTAGAATTCATATTAGCTGGTCTCTGATCATAATAAATTAACTATCTATCATCTATCTATCTATCATCTATCTATCTATCTAGTGTCACTTTGCAAGAGGTTTGAAAAGTGGGGAAGAAGGGGGACCAGCAGAATCCTTGGTGGGCTGCCCGCAACAGGCTGTAACAAAGGGATAGGCTGCATGGCTGCATCCTCTGTTTGCAGACCTAAGCCTGCTGCTCCCAAGAGAGGAGCAAAGATTCATCTTGAGATGCCAATGCTGGAAATCCCTCCACTGTAGATGCAGGTTGTACATATGTGTAACTAAACCATACATCATGAAGACACCACAGTCTTTGATGTGCCTCATTTCTGAAGGAAACACAAACCCTGGATGAGCACCAAGACTGCTGGAATCCTGCACCATTCAGAGATTGGAGTGTCATGTAAAAATACTTTGCCCTTGTGCCAGGATGCGTCTCTAGTGCAGTACAATGGCTCAAGATATAAAGACCTTAAAACACAAAGAAGTAACACCTGAATGCTTGCAACTCCATTGTTTTGGGCGTGGAGTGAGATGCTTTAATGTGGTCTGTTTGTTGGGAATCTTCTTACACTGACAGGAAACTGTTGGTTTCTGCTTTCCTTCACTGTGCAGCGAAAGGGCTTGTCACGAGACAGGTGTTTACATTCCACAGTCTGTACTGTTGGAGTTTCTCACGGGAAAGGGAGACTGGATGTGACGTACACTGGTTTCCTGTTTTTCACTGTGTGATTCTCTCCAAGCTGTCGAGGAGAGAGGATGCTTTATCTGCTCCGGCAGAGGCAAGATGTCTTTCTGTAATATATCTGCTTTGAACTGTAAATAAAGCAATATTGAGTATGTAGTACACACTCCTCATCCTTCCGCTGGCACGGAACTCTGCTTTACATCAACACGTGGTTATGGGCCCAGAGGTCGAATCGGAGTGCCGGCAAAGGATCGGAATGCAGAGGGACAGATCGGATCGGAATCTGCTCTGCGCGTAAAAGTGATTGATGAGGTATGTACTACTGCTCCGGGCAGCCTGCCAGCTTCTAGTTAATGGCTTTATGGCTGGACTTTGAACTTTTAAAGCCGTTTTGCCGGGAATACGCAAAAGGCTCCCAGGCACAAGTTACTATGCTGGGGAAATCGAAAGTAACTTTTAAAAGCGCTTTTGGAATGAAGCAGCTGCAGCAGTGACGCAGCAAGATTTAAAGCAGCATATATAACGCTGAAGGCTAATGCCAGAGTCATGATGGCCCTTCAGGATGCTTGTGGGATTCCTAAGCTCAACAAGAAAAATTATGCGGACTGGGTTCAGTATGCAGAGGCAATTCTGCGGAAAGAGGGTTTGTTTGAGGTGATTACAGAAACCCCCCCAGCTCCGGTTACAGATGCATGGAAAGCTAAGGATTCCAAAGCACGGGGAACACTTACATTGATAGTATCCCCAGAAGAGCTCTGTCTATTGCGTGATAAGACCTCAGCCAGAGAAATTTGGGAATCTTTGAGAGAGGCTCACTTAAGGACAGAAGCTGGATCTACTATGTTTTACTTTAACAAGCTGCATAATATGGCTCTTGCTGAAGGTGGAGATGTGCGTTTACATCTGATGGAGATGCAAAATCTGAGACATGAGCTGCAACAGAGAGGACTCAACTTTCCAGAGGCTGTGTATTCTTTCATGATACTACAATCTTTGGGTTCAGGTTGGGAGTCTGTTGCAACCCAGATTGCTGTGCAGCCAACAGCTCAGCTGACAGTGGACTTTGTTACTGCCGTGATTCAGAATGAAGCAGATCGCCGGGGTGCTAGCTGCATGGGCAAGGGGGAGTCTTCGCAGACGTCATCCCATAGTGCAGTGGAACCACCAGATGGCGCCAAAGCTTTGAAGGCAGTGAAATGCTACTCGTGTGGACGTCTAGGCCATATGAAGAGGGAATGCAGATATCCCAGGGCCAAGACAGAGCAGCGCAGCGAAAGCTCATCGCGTGGAAAAGGCCGAGGCAAAGGCAAAGGTCCAGTGTCTAGGACAACGCAGCACAAGGCTATGGTTTCACGCTTCACTCCAAAGGTTGCAGAGGTCCAGAAGACGTCTAGATCTTTCTTCGTTGTTGATTCGGCGGCGACCCACCACATGTGCAACGATAAAAGACTGTTCGTGTCTTTTACACCGCAGGAAGGTGCGATTCACCAGGCGGATGACCACACTATTCCCAGTAAAGGCTACGGAACTGTTGTTCTTCACAGTTTGGACTTATCGATACAGAATGTCCTTTACGTGCCAGACGCCAAACATAATCTTCTCAGCGTTGGACAGCTGATTGAGCGGAACATTGACGTGTCCTTCAAGAACAAGAAGTGCATCATCACAAAGAAAAATGATTATGAATTGCATGCTGAATATGTTGATCGTTTGTTTGTTTTGTATTATGATGATGTTGTGCAGGATGACACTTGTTGCATTGCAGGTTCTAACAAAAGTTTGCATGCAGAATGTATTCATGATTTTCATCGAAAATTTGGTCATTTGCATTTTGAGGCAGTATCTAAAATGCCTGCCTTGGTTGAAGGTATGACTATTAAACCCTGCAAGTACCACATGAAGTGCAAAGCATGCGCAGCAAACAAGGTGAAAATGGCTGCGAAAGGTAAGGTGTCTAGTAGGCAAACTACGGAACCATACCAGGTTATTCATGCAGATTTGGTTGGACCACTATCGCCCTCTTTGGGTGAAAATAGGTACTTCATGGTTCTCATTGACGCATTTTCTAGATATATTTTTGTGTACAATCTCAAGCAGAAATCAGAGGCTTTTCCTAGGTTCAAGGAATTCTGTGCTTGGTTGGAAAATGTGCATGGTAAGAAGATAAAGACTCTTTTCAGTGATCGCGGGGGAGAATTCACTTCTCAGCAGTTTGAAGCTTTTCTGACTGAGAAAGGAATTCAACACGATTTGTCTAGTCCTCGCTCGCCATGGCAGAATGGACTTGCGGAACGGGCAAATCAGACATTGCTTCAAGGGTTAAAAACCTTGCTGCATGATGCCAATCTTCCAGAGAGTTATTGGGCCGAATCTCTCTCGTGTTTTGTTTACAGTTACAATCGCAGGTTATCTTCAGCGATTGGTTGTACCCCCTATGAGAAGATGTTTGGCAAGAAGCCATACATCAAACACATGAAAATTTTTGGTTCTGACATGTGGGTTCATTCACCACAAAACACCAAGTTAGACAAGCGTGGATTGCATGGTATCTTTCTAGGTTATCAGAAAGGGTCTTACAGAATAATGATGACTGACTCCAAGACAATTAAGCTCACGAGAAGTGTTGAGTACAATGCAAAGTGGGGGGAGAATGTGGGAATTTTCCAATGTTATCCTGATGACGGTGATGAGACTGAGGATAGTCAAAAGCAACCACAACAACCCACACCCACTGATGAAGGTTCTGAGTCTGAATCTGAAACTGAATCGGGTGATTCAGAGGATTTCAAGAGTGCGAAAGCCTCTATGCGACCCTCTGAAAGCTCTGATCAAGAATTGGAGGAACCATTGTTCACAATAGGACGTTTTTCTCCTAAGAAGGAAGAGGAGAGTGTTGAAGACTTAAGGCTAATTCGTAGGTCACAGAGAGCCACAAAGGGCAAACCTCCAAAGAGATTTGCTGATGAGTTTGCTACGATAGCTGTAACAGCTGTTAAAAGCTCCAAGAAGGTATTTGAACCTTCAAGTTTCCAAGAAATCCAGGGTTTGGATTCAAAGGAAGCTGAGCCATGGTTAAATGCCATGAAGGCTGAGCTTGATTCCTTAGAAAGGAACAAAACATGGGAGCTAGTTCCAGTAGTTCCAGGAATGAAACTACTTGGAAGCAAATGGGTCTTCAAAGCGAAGACAGATCAAAATGGCAAGATAGTCAGACACAAAGCCAGATTGGTAGCCAGAGGTTTTGCACAGGTACCAGGTGAAGACTATCACGAGACCTACTCACCCACAGTGAGGTATGAAAGCATTAGGCTTATGCTCAAGCTAGCTGCAGAGGAAAATCTACACATTAGTCACCATGATATTAATACAGCTTTTCTGTACGGATCTCTAGATGAATCACTTTATATGCTTCCACCTGATGGCGTACAGGTAAAACAGGGATTTGTTTGTGCTCTGAAGAAATCCCTTTATGGTCTCAAACAAAGTGCACGGTGTTGGCACACGAAACTCACTGAAGTATTGTTTTCTCTAGGTTTTAAGCAAGGGAAAGCTGATCCATGTGTATTTGTCAAAGAGGAGGGGCAAAAGAAACTGTACTGTTTGTTTTATGTTGATGATTTATTATTCTTTTGGAAAGATGTCGCAATGTACAATAACGCCCTAGCTCAACTGAAAGAGCACTTTGACATGAAAGATCTTGGTGAGGTAAACAACTACCTATCTCTGGAAATAGAGAGAGATCAAGATGGTAACATTCTAGTACACCAGTCACGGAAAATTGCTGATGTGTTAAGCAAACTAAACCTGATGGATGCTAACCCTGTAGACACACCGATGACAACAGGTTATCAGGTAGATGACACTGAAGAAGCATTTTCTGACACTACACTGTACAGAAGTGTGCTAGGCAAGCTAAACTTCATTGCCAGATGTTCAAGACCAGACATTGCTGTTAGCTGTAATTTGCTAAGCAGACAAGTCAACAATCCTAGTGTCAAGGATTGGAAAGCTCTGAAACGCATAGCGCGGTATTTGAAAGGCACTATGCATTACAGACTGAGATTTAACAATCAGAAGTCTGGTGGTCTTGAGATATTTGCAGATGCAAGTTTTGGAAGTGACACTGCAGACAGGAAAAGTACGTCTGGAGTTTGCTACATGTACAATCAAGGTCTGTTTGATTGGTCATGCAAGAAGCAAACAACAGTTAGCTTAAGTACTTGTGAAGCTGAACTGAATGCACTGTCTTATTCACTTAAGGATTGTGAATGGTTAATACAATTGTGCAAAGATATGAAAATTCCTGTCAAATGTCCAATCCAGGTTTACCAGGACAACAAAGCATGTTTGGCTTTGCTGAAGTCTGAAGGTTGTAAGCAAAGCACAAAGCACTTGCAATTAAAGTTGCAGCATGCTAGGGAATGTATTCAGAAGGGACTCGTAACGGTGTCCTATATGCCAGGTAATGAAATTCCTGCTGATGCATTGTCCAAGATTGTATCAAGAGATCAACACTGTACCTATGTGCAGAAGTTGGGTTTGTACTGATATTGTACGAACACGCTGCCCAGTGATGTTCACAGAAAGGGGGAGGATGTTGGTTTCTGCTTTCCTTCACTGTGCAGCGAAAGGGCTTGTCACGAGACAGGTGTTTACATTCCACAGTCTGTACTGTTGGAGTTTCTCACGGGAAAGGGAGACTGGATGTGACGTACACTGGTTTCCTGTTTTTCACTGTGTGATTCTCTCCAAGCTGTCGAGGAGAGAGGATGCTTTATCTGCTCCGGCAGAGGCAAGATGTCTTTCTGTAATATATCTGCTTTGAACTGTAAATAAAGCAATATTGAGTATGTAGTACACACTCCTCATCCTTCCGCTGGCACGGAACTCTGCTTTACATCAACAGAAACAACCACAGAGTAGCTGAAATTCAGGGAACGCCTGCATGAGGTTTTGTTGGGGCTCAGATGGGCTGATTCAAGAAAGCTGATGGAGCATCGTGGTTAAGAGCAGGTGCTGTGAAAAGCAATTCTGCCATGAACTCACGGATTATCCTTTGGTGAGGCGCTTGTTCCCATCTTAAGCTACTCGCCGCCCTGTATTATGGACGTAATAAATACTGCAGCCACTTAAACATTGCCATATGGAAAGAAACCAGAGGGACAATATCACCCTGAAAGAGGACAGAGTTTCCCCCCACAAAATTGGCATATAGAAATGCAATATATCTATCCATAATGGAGAAAGCTTTGACCAGGTGACCTATGTGTGCCTGCTCAGGTACATCTTTTGAATTTGGCCAACTAACAGGAACGCTTCCAGGGGAGCAGGAAAAGTAAGCCCCCTATAATATGCAGAAACAGTAGGGTTGCACATCTTTTTATCCGGCAAAGACCTGTGCCTATAACAGTCACGTGACAGACAGAAATTGAACAGGTGCAGCCTTCCCCTGCATGCCGATGCAGCAGTGGCAGAACCTGTATCGATTGAATTTCTAACTCTCAAAGCGACGGAAGCTTGGACAGGGACAATATATCTGTGCACGAGCAGCTGTATAATCCTACATGTGGCAAGGCAGACTGTGTACGTATTAAATTCAGTTGCTGTAATAACAGGCAATATATAGTTCTGAAACTGAGCCCAGCAGCAACCCCCCCTTGTTTACAGAATTGCAAATTCCCCTGACACGTTACTGATGCGTATACTTTCCCTTTTTTGCGAGAGGAGAGAGGGAGCTTCTGTCCGTTCCGCGGGTTCAAATGCAAGACAAGTACGAGCTGCTACGCGCAGCCTGCAGGGCGATCCGCTCGGCTGACTTCCAACCAAAGCGAGAGAGGGAGAACTACATTTCCCATGATACCTTTTGAACCCGGTAGTAACTGGCAGTGGCGGAGGGAGAACCACGTGTTTCCCTTTCTCCAGCCCACCGTCCTCCTTTCAGATCTTGGAGACTCACTCAGCGTGAGCAACAACTAGCAAAACAGTTTGGGGCTCTTGCACTTTCTGCACCTTAGGCTGCCATGCTGCCTTTTCCCTTTAGACACTTTGCTAAGGTAAGGCGTGGGGTGCGAATGGCAGGAGGTGGGGAGGAGGTTGGATCTGCTGGGATCTCCTAAGTTGAGTGTAGGGAAGAGATGCAAAAGGAGAGTGGGGGGGGGAGGGGTTTCCTTAGTCCCACGCGCAACTTCACAGAAGTGCTTTGCAGGTCAGTGGCCGTGGATGTTTGGAGCCCCTGGGCGAGTGCGCGTGGCTTGACTTGTAAAGTGGAGCTGACCTGAGCGACACCTCCATCCTGCCCCCTCTCTCCTCCCTCCCCATATGCGGGGCGCCAGGAGGCCTTTCCCTAGACAGTTCAGTTCTGGAGTGTCTGGGGAAGTGGTTTTTTTGCTCCTCGAGTGAGTGAAGATCTGTCCTCACTGATGGCATTCTCCACCGCCCCCCCCCCCCAAATGGGACTGTTAAGTCGTGCAAGTTTGGAGAGGCAAGCTTCTTGGGTAAGGAGTTTATATACCCGCCTGAGGGTTCAAAGCCAGGGATCTGATAGCAGCACCGATCTGTGCGCCATTCTGCAGCTCAATTATTATTTAATTCTGGCTTAATGGCTCTTGGATGCGGCACCGAGCGAGGCGAAGAGTTATCTTGACGTTCCCAGACTGCTGGGAGAGGTTTCAGCTGATAATAGAGTCTCGGTCACGCTTTGCTGACTTTTATAGGCTAATTTTTGTAGCATCTCTTTCCCTTTCTCACTGTCCTATCTGACATTGCAGCTTCGAGGGAAAGAAAGGGAAATGGGTAGAAAGAGGCCCAGGTTCGGAGTGGGGGAAAGTGGAGTGGGAGGAACAGGTACAAACGCAACTCGGGCAGCTGCTTTATCACCTTACCAAAGTCTCTTTGGCAGAGGCTTCTCTCTGGCACCAGATGCCATTTGATCTCTTGAACCCAGTCAATAAAATGACATGCCCCCTGAAAACGGCTTCCTGATTCGCAGGCTAAAGATATCTGCATTGGGTAACATGATTACAACTCAAAATTAAAAGGAAAGAGTTTCTACAGCCAGTGAACTGTAAATATTTTGTAAGCCTTCTATCCAGCAGTCAGAAACAAGTTTGTGCCTGCGCTTTACAAGAAAAAACAAACAACCTCTGCAATTTGTAGAATCACATTTTGCTTAGAAAACGATGATGGTTTTAAAATGATGCAGGGAGTGTTTCATTCATAGGCCAAGATGCATTATTGAGTTTTCCCTCCTTGCTGATGCAACCGAGATGAGCCGGTTACATCATCTGCAGAGGCGATTATGAGTTTTAGATGTTTTTTCAAAGTACAGCCTTTTTTTATTAAAAAGAAAAACTGGCTCCTTTTAAATGCTGTTGGCTGGCATTTGTGTTGCCTTTCTTTGAAACATGTGGGAAAGAAGTAGGAAAGAAAAAGCAAACTGTGTGTGTGCACATGCAACGCCCCCCTCCAAGCTGGATTTGCCAACTCAGCATTCAGCAGCAGGAGGAGTTGTTGTGTCTGCTGTTCTGCACAAATGAAGCTCACTTGACCATCTGCAACGTAACACCATAACAAAGCCCGCTCTGTTTCAGCAGCCCTTGAAGCAGCTCCTCCTGCCACCTCACCACTCCAGCTTTTTCTTTCAAGAATTCTCACTGTGTTGCTTTTTCAGTGACGGAAGTGGCAAGAAATTACTCCTTTCCCCAAACTCCACATGTTAATGCAAGCAAATGCTATTCTGTAGGTCCATTGGGGCAACGCGGAAAGAGGCTGATAAACTTCAACTATTTGCTGCTTTCTAGACTTCTTTTTTATATATGTTAGTTGGTTGGATGATTTATCTGCCTGCCACCCCCCAAACTTCATAATCTCCCACTGGGCTCAACAGCTGCCTTAGATTACAGAAGGCTGTAATATAAATTCCTCAGCACCCATCTGGTTTGCATGATAATAACCTAAGTTCTGAAATGGACATAACTGCTAGGGAAGGGGGGCGGTGAGGAAGCCCCAGTTGGCAGCTCCAAGATCTAACATGGCATAGTGGATGGAGTCTTGCAGCTGGGCTGGGATGTGAAATCCCTGCTCAGTCACGAAGCTTGCTTAGTGATTTTCGGCTGGTATCCATAGCCCTATTCAGGCATTATTCTCTGTGTCAGCCTTCCTGAACCTGGTGCCCTCCAGATGTTTTGGAACTACAGCTCCCATTAACCAGAGCCAGTGTGGAAGGCATGTAGCAGGGGCAGAGGGAATGTGTAGCTCTCCAGATACGGTTGGACTACAAGCCCCATCGTTCCTGAAAACTGCCCATACTGGCTGGAACTGATGGAAGTTGGAGTCCTAGCAACACCTGGAGGGCCACAGGTTCAGGAAGGCTAACATGGAGGTTCCTGTCTGGATATGGAATATTGTTGCAGTGAGCTTTTTGCAGTCAAGAGACCATCAGATGCTCCAAGACTCATGGTTCTTTTTGTGAACCTCTATTGGTTTGTTTTTTTGAATGGTAGGGAAGCCGGTGAGTGCCAGTAAACTCTCTGTGTATTGCTTATGGTGGGACTTCATCCCAAATCCAAGATGGCTGTCTGCCTCTAGAATGAGGAGGCTTATATTGCACAGGCGTACTTTCCGCATGTGGGATGATACACAGTGAGAGAGAGGTTGGTTGGAAAACACACACACACACACACACGATGGCAGGTGGGGAGAGAAATCTACACAATTTTGCAACATGTCACCTATTGGCTATAGACCTGATTTAATGGCAACCTTTCATAAGAAAAAGGCTCCTACTACTGGTGTCAAGCAGGTCTCATGGGATACGCAGTCAGGGTCTCCTAGAAATCCAACAGGTTTGATGTATTCTTTGCTCCGGTAGAGCAGGTGCCTGGATTGCAACATGCGCAGCCGAACTTCCAAGATGGATTGTGCCCTTTGTTCATTCTAATGTGTGGAAAGAGCACCATTTGGACCCCCCGCTTGAGTCCTCAAAATACTTTAGGATGACCAGGCTAATATAACCCTTTCTTTCTTTCTTTCTTTCTTTCTTTCTTTCTTTCTTTCTTTCTTTCTTTCTCCCTTCCCTTTTGCCAGCCCTTGCGGAGATGCTGCCAGGCTGCGGGGAGTTTGCGGGCCCAACACAGCAAAGCAGCTGCTGCATCGGCCAAGGAGACGCCAGGCTGGACCGGGCAGGAGAGCTTGGCCGAGAGTGACCCTGAGATGTGGGCGCTGGTGCAGCAAGAGAAGGATCGCCAGTGCCGGGGTCTGGAGCTCATTGCCTCAGAGGTGGGTGTCTCCTTCTTTAGCCCCGGAGTGCAGCACAAAAGGGTCTTACCCTTTGGCTGGCCAGTGCTGTCTCCTTCCTGGTAGGAGATCTCTCTTGGTCCTACAGGCCTTGGGTCTGATCCAGCAGCTCTCTTACACACTTGGGAGTGCTGTAAGAGTCTATTTAGCCCCAGCCCCCTAAGCCACGTTTGGCCCTTGTGTCTTCAGGCTGAATGCTTGACTACAGCTATGGCCTTTTCCAAGCGTTGAGCGTTCTTTCTTACTAAATTACAGGGGGAGAGGCTTCCTTTAACCTCATTTGAAGTATGCAGTTCGAGAAATAAATAGTTCATGAGGACTAGCTGCTGTGTTTTAGAACCGGGTTTTGGTTTTACAGTAATTCTTCCCTTATAATTTAGTTGCTGTTTAATGAATGATGTTTTATATCCTTCTTTTTATTGTGTTTGATTAAGTTTGGGTGTTGGCTGCTTTTGAGCTCATTAGTTTTAAAGTGCCATAATAATTTGAGAAATAAATAATAAAGCACTTGTAATGCACAGTTTAAATGCAAAATGTTTAAAGTCAGGACTGTAAAAATATTTCAGAATCTGAGGTTTCAAGAATGAGGTCTTTTTAACAGGGCTGGAAAAGTGTCCAAAGGAAAGGAAAAAACGCTTTGGGATTTTCTACCCCCTGCCCCAACCCCTCTGCTTTTATAATCTTTATAATCTTTACCTGGATGTATGGGTGATGAATACAAAGGAAAGGTAGTTAATCTGGGTTCATGAATGCAGACTGCATAGGGGTTGGATCCAGATTAGGTCATGCTTAAAGCTAGACCCACTGACATCAATGGAGCTTGACTCCCATTCATTTCATTGGTTCTGCTCTAAGATTGACTAAATCTGGATCCAACTCACAGGTATGATCTTGTGTATATGACATGCATAGCTGGCCCAAGGCATTTTGCTGCCAGAAGCCAAGGGCAAGAGGCTTCCCTCCCCTACTCTACATACAAAAGCTGATTGACTGGCAGCTCAATCTTCCTTCAGTGCTGGCAATGGGACAGCCTTCTCCACCACAACTTTAGGCATCAGGCTAATTCCAGGAGCACAGGGCTGGCAGTGTAGTGCACACACAGCTCTGTCCTCAAACACAGGGGAGCACCAGGAGGGATCAGAAGGAATGGCCAGAGAGGCTGTTGCTGCCCCCTGCCCAGCGCCTCACTCTGGCTAATGCTAGGGCCGGCCCTACTAGCTTTAGAAATGACTGGAGTGATAAAATAGCGTAAGCTAATGAAAGGAAGAGGGATTCTAATCTGACATAGAACTAGTCTGAGTTTTTCATTTTTGAATCCAGATCCTGGTGTATGGGCAGGAGGAGATGTCTGACATTTCTCTGCATGTCTTCCTACCCACTGTTCTGATCATCACACCCCCAGCTGCTACTTGGCCCCAAAGTTGCACCTCACTGTGGTCCCAGCCTGGATCAGTCTCTCTCATCTATTTGGCCTTCCGCTTCGGATGCAATTCTTATTTCTCTTTTCAAAATGACAAGCCTGGATAGACTATTGCAGAGCAAGACTCATTATCTTGTTTGGGTCTTAGTTATATCTTACTGCAAGGTGAAAAAGTTACTCCATTTTTATTCACCTGGAAAGAGAAGCATGCAGTCTGAGGAACATGGCATAAGAGGGATGGAATGTTTTTAGCTCTCTATCTATTGCTTGAGTGTGATTCCCTTCTCTCTCTTTTCTCTCTTTACCCCTCCATCTTTTCTTTTCAAAATACTGCTTATTAATTTTGCACAAATTTTAGAAAACAATAAAATACAGTAGAAGAGAAATGGCAAATCACATTTTGATAAACAGTAGATATAAGTAATATTGATGACTTGTGTATCTTATACTTCACAGTAGGAATACAGACATAGGAAATGAGCTAAAAAGAAAGAAAAAAGGGGGTGAAAAAATATCAATACAACTCTACAAAAATCATACTATTTTAGCACATTCCATATATCAAGGAGTATGGGAAGCTCTTACCTTTTGAAACTCTTTCTCCCAAATTCCAGAATTTCTGCAGCCGAGCTGCACTCGAGGCTCTTGGATCCTGCCTCAACAACAAGTATTCAGAGGGCTACCCTGGCAAGAGGTAATGCCATTGTTTAATAGTGAGACAGTCTGGGTAAAATAAATCAGTAATGGGTTGGGATGGAGGGTCCTGAAAGTGGGTGAGCAGAGACCAGTTTTGATGGCCTGCTGGCCTGCAGACTCTTGCAGTGGATAAAAATGATGCAAAGATGTTAAAAACTTCTCACGTAGATATCACTGGGGCTCGAGTTGCGGAGATGTTAGGCCTGGTGCCGTCAGTTTTTTGGGGGCTGCGGATAAAACATGAGGGCAAGAATGCAGGAAACGCACCCTGAGAGTCAGGGTGGCACCGTGGTTAGTGCTGGGCTAAGACCTGAGAGACCAGGGTTCAAATCCCCACTCAGTCATGAAGCTCACTGAATGACCTTGAGCCAGCCATAGTCTCTCAGTGCAACTTACCTCACCGGGAGAGTGGGGGAGAACCACAAACATCGCAGAAAAGAAGTGCCATTAAGGAAGAACAGCAAGGGGCAAAATAGTGGTTGCCATTCGATGGGGGAGTGGTGGCCCTCCAGATCTTGTTGGGATTCACAGCCCCAACCAGCATCTCTGTGGGCCCTTAAATGTCAAAGTCGTGTCACAGGATGAACCTAGGGAAGAGTAGCTCACACTGTAATGTCTAAGGGTACCAAGGAAGAGGGATGGAAGGGGGTGAAAGGGGGAATAAGCCAAAGGAAGACGTAGCATTAGTGGGAAGGAGCTATGGCTGGGCAGGGGAGAAGGTGTACCAACTGCGTATGAAGAAAAGTCTTCTTTTCTCTTCTTCCCGAGACTGCCATGGATAGCTTGGGGCTTGTTTCTCACAGTGAAGAGACAGAACGCAACCGCCACCGAATTGTCCCGGTGCGCCTGGTGTTTGCTTGATGCCTGGAATGGTCCTCCCT
This sequence comes from Podarcis muralis, assembly GCF_964188315.1. NCBI lineage: Eukaryota > Metazoa > Chordata > Lepidosauria > Squamata > Lacertidae > Podarcis > Podarcis muralis. Next base: position 4,016,900 of record NC_135656.1, read on the forward strand.
TGGAAGAGGCCTGAGTGAAAGAGATTTGGGCAGGGCGCATCTTGGGCCTGAGCTGTTGCCTCTTTGAGTGGTTATCACCCACAGAAGCATGTTAGGATGAAATATTAGGAGTGACGAGAGGCGGGGGGAGGGGCATTTTGTCATCTGGGAAAGGAATATGGTAATGAAGAGGCGGGCGCATGAAAAGTCAGCTGCGGAGCACTGGGCTGGCAGCAGGAGGCTTTGCTAGGGGATGGTGGTCTTGGCAACTTCCTTTATACATTGTGGCATGAAGAGGAGAGAGAGGGGTCTCTCTTTGTTTCTCAATGTCTTCTTCTCTGGTTCAGAGATAATGGTGACACCAGGGCAACGGATGTGTGGGCTGTTGATGTTTTAATTCTGCTTTCCCCTTTGCATCCTGGTGCAGGTATTATGGTGGCGCTGAGGTGGTGGACCGCATTGAGCTGCTGTGTGAACGCCGGGCCCTGGAGGCCTTTGACCTGGACCCTGAGTGCTGGGGAGTGAATGTCCAACCATACTCTGGATCTCCTGCCAACTTTGCTGCCTACACAGCTTTGCTGCAGCCCCACGAGCGACTCATGGGCCTGGACTTGCCTGATGGAGGCCAGTACGTTCGAAGTGGGGTGTGGAACTGGGAACTGGCATGGCTAATAAAGGCGCAAGTGAGGAAGGTGTAACTGAAGGATGGGGAGGTAGAAGGAGCAGGACTGCAATGCTGACACAGTGGGTCTTTGTGTGGGGTTCAGGGCATTGTGGTTTTTCTTCACATGGTGATAAAATCCTCCACAGGATAATGGTCCCCTGACAAAACGAAATTTGCTGGCCCTTAGTCAGTTTAATATAGCAATTGGTTTTTCAGCTTTGTGTCTGTAGAAGCTTCTGGTTCCTTTCTCTCTCTGGTTTGTGGAGATTTTGAACTTGTATTTTTGGGGGGACATACTTTGCCTCGTGTAGTTACTAGATCCTACTCTGCCACATAGAAAATCCTGCTTGGAAGTGACTGTCCTACTTGAGGGCGGATAAGTAGTTAATCTGTGGGTCCATTTGGGTGGGAAGGTTCTTACTTGGTCCCATAGTCAGAGTTCTGCTATGACTGGGGCTTAGATTATCTCCTGACAATATGTCTTCCCTATTCTTGCAGCCTAACGCATGGGTATATGTCTGACATCAAACGTATCTCGGCCACGTCCATCTTCTTCGAGTCCATGCCCTACAAACTGAATGTGAGTGAACAGAAATGTGTCCCATCCTTCCTTATTCCAAAATACCCCCAAAGCAGCTTATATTCATAAATGAAATATAAAACTGAAACTTCTTGTTCCAATAAAATTCAGTCCAATCGTTAAAACAGCAGTTTAGCAGGATTTCACAGACAATCATGGTGCTCATAAAAACCATTTTAAAGCATTTTAGAAGAAACAGTTTTACAACCAGTCATGGTATGAGTGGTTAAATAATCAAAATTTAGCTTAACCTTCCAACTGAAAAGTAGCTGCAGGAGGGATTTACACAAATATAGGGCCACCACCAAGTAGACCTTGCTTGTAGTACTTGCCAATCTAATTGATTTCAGCGTGGGGAGGCTGATGATGATGATAATAATGATTTGCCTTCATTATTATTCTGTGAATTCATTATTATTCTGTGCAAGCCAGAGGCGGGTTGAGGGCACCGTTACACTTCCTCACTGAGGGATGGGCAGCCAGGCAACCCCAGAACGGAGAAGTTTAAAGGAGCCACCTGCCCAAGCGGGCAGCCAAGGGAGGAACAAGCTCCATCGGCCCCTCAACTGTATGAGGGCCAGCCAGAGTGCAATGGCACCTGAAACGGCTGCTGCTCCTGAGTCCCTCTGCTGCCAGCGGCCGGCAGCAGCTTCTTTCTCCCTTGCGTGCTGAGCGCTGGTGGCAGAGGGACTCAGCAGTGGCAGTTTCACCCACAATATACTTCCGGGTGAAGCAGCCATTGCGATCCAGTCCTGGGTGCTATATCCATACACCATGGGTCAGCTGATTGTTGGGCATTGGTGATGGTACACAGGGCTTTGCAGTCCAGCTGATTGACTGTTCCTGCAAAATCTCTTTCTGCTCAGCCATGACCTTACCTGCCCCACATCTGATGGCGTTTATGATGTCAGGTATGGGGCAGGTGGGCATGACTTGGCTGAAATGGCCTGGCAGTCAAAGGGGGGGGGGGCTGTTGAGCCTGTTTTAATGATGCATTTACTATTGCTGTAACCTGTCCTGGGACCTTCGGGTGAAGGGTGGATGATGGTGATGATGATGATCTAGGTGCCCTCATAGTCTTCTCCCCTAGCTAGTTTTTTTTTGCAAACAAGGGCCAAGCTCTTTTAACCACATATAGATAATGCTTGGAAGTAATCCTTTCAGGAATCTGAGAAGAGGTCTTCCATAGCCTGTGTAGCTTCTTGTTCCTCTTCATAACTATCCAAATTAGAATACATTATGCACAGTGCTAAAGAATGCAGATTAAATCATGTAAAGAAAAGAGTTGAAATTTGGCAGATGTGCTCAGTTTGCGAAGCATGTATGGATTTGGATTTCTTGGGCACCTGTTGTTTTAATACTGTCAAGATGGCTCTGTGCTATTCCTTCAGCCTCTCTTATCTTTAACCTCTCACTTCTTGAGTGCACTTTGCCCACTGATTATCCCTTGCACAAGATTACGGGTGAAGGAGATAATTTCACAGTTCACTCACATCCACTTTTCCTGAGTGGCTCTGAAGTGCAGTTGCTGTTTTTTCCCAAGGCAATGTAGAGAATCCTCTCCTCTTTTCTAGTGTCAGTTCTCTGTGTGCCCGACCACTTGGCTTGCCTCTGCCATGCTACACAAAGATGCCTGAGGTTGAGAAAACATGCTGGCAACAATGCTGCCTTGTTCTGGGAAGGAGAGGAGGCGGCGGCGGCGGCAGCAGCCTCTTTATAGTTCTGTATTCTCAGTCAGTATTGGCAGCCAATAAAACTGGTTGTGGAGAAGCTACCTGGTGGCAAAAAAAGAAAAGATCTCTGTTCTGATTTATTTATTTTGAAAATTATCACAAATATAATGTAACAGCATGCAGAATTCAAAACTAAGAGTCTAAGTCCAGGGTAAGCTTGGGTAAGCATTAGTCTTAAAGAGCCTTTTTTTAAAAAAAGCTTTTCTGTTTAATCATATCATCAATGCATACTGTGTTACAGTCAAGCACAAGGTAATAAGAATAAAAATAACTTAAATATTTTAGCTCTGGATCGTAGCATTTTTCAAATTGTGATGGTTTTTATGCAAATCCCAATTTCTTATCTATCTTAAATTTTGAATTGATTTGATGATAATTTAACCGATACAAATTCTTTAATCTCTTCTATTTTTCTCATTTTTGGCTCTCCTTCTGAAAAGTCTAACAATTCATTATAGGTACCCAGTTATCACTCATATTAATTTTTTATTTGCTTGAGCTTCTATTGGGGATAACCACCTTGGTGTTTTGTTTTCTAGTAAATTTAAACAGGCATTTAAAGGTGGTTGCTATTATTTATTTCATTTCATTCATGAGTCTCTTCCCATGAAGCATCTGAAAGTGATTTCACATTACAGTAGAAAGATCTGTTAGAAATTTCATATTGTATTCTGGTCTCTGCCTCACAAGAGACCCGAGGGAGGTTATTCCAGAGAGTGAGCCGTCTGGTGGAGAAGGGCTTTCATCCATGTTGCCACCAAGTGACAATCTGCTGGTCATGGACTCCTCAAAAGATCTCAAATATCAGCTGGTCTGAACCAGAGAAGGCAGCCTGCTAGGCATCCTAGTCTAAAGAATCCCAACTTGACTCACTGCAGCCCTTTCTGGGGTTTCATAGCCTGGGTGTTCCTGCAGCCATCTCTGTCTTAGAAAGGCAGGACATCAGACTGTCTGCAGCTTCAGCCAGCTACAAGCATCTTAACAAGACACTAGGCAAGGGGGCAGTTGAGTTGTAAGATAACTCGTCTTCATATGTGGGCTGGATTTGTTGCAGCCCATTGCCAACCCCTGCTCTATGGAACGTTTCTCTCCTGTGTGTGCATTTATGGGTGAAGGGAGAAATATTGGCTTAATCCCCATGCATTAACCCATCACTTCCCTCCCCGCTCCCCACTCTGCAGCCAACAACAGGATTGATTGATTATGATCAGCTAGAAGTAACAGCCCGACTCTTCCGCCCGCGTCTCGTCATTGCTGGGACCAGTGCCTATGCCCGCCTCATTGACTACGCCCGCATCAAGAAGGTAGCCCCTGGGTGCAGTGGGAGGGCAGGCAGTTGTAGGGCTTTGAAATGCACCCCTGTTCTGTTGTAAGCCGCTTGAAGCATGTTTTGGGGGGGGGGTTGTGTGGAAAAGCAGCATACAAATAAAATGACTGAATGAATAATGTTTATTCTCCCTACCCCATAGTAAAATTCAGTGGAAACGTGAGTGTTAGGGCTCAACTGGAACCTGTTTGCTTCTAATAGTTTTGGATCTGCAAGTAGCTGGACCTTCAGTTGGCTTTGGGCTGGAGTGCAAGGGTGCTTGTTCCTTTTGCTTGCGAGGCATGTGGCAAGGAGCGTGGGAGCAGGAGACTGACCTGTTCTTCTCTGTCAGGTGTGTGAAGAGGTGAAGGCCTACATGCTGGCTGACATGGCCCATATCAGTGGTCTGGTGGCAGCCAAAGTCATCCCTTCTCCCTTTGATTATGCTGACCTGGTCACTAGCACGACTCACAAGACACTGCGTGGAGCGAGGTGAGCATGACAAGGACGGAGTGTAGGGTGGGGAAGCATCAGTCCTCATCATTTGGGGGGTGGGAACCTGATGCCCTCCAGGTGGGCTCCCATCAGCTCCAGCCAGCACAGCCAATGAGCAGGATGTTGGGAGTTCCAGCTCAACAACATCCAGAGGGCACCAGGTTCCCCCACACCTGCTCTTTGTGAACTCAGCGGAAGAGTGTGGGCTTTGCCCGCAAGGTGTTCCCCACTGCAGGAGGAGAGGGCCAGAGGCTCCTCACTCATTTTTCATCTCTTTGGGGGTTGTGAAGACCCTCTGTGTTGCCTCAATAATGGTACTTAATCTGCTCGGGAACTGTGAACATGGCTAACATGGTCCAGTTGTGAAATCTCTCTTGATTTGCCTGCAATCTTGTGCCTAGGGTAATTAGAGGGCAAAGTGCTCTCTGAGCGAGAGGTCAAAAACACTGGAGTTAGGACTTTTGGCAAAAGGTGTTGGGGAATATAAATGGAATTCTTCGCATAATTTTTAGTTTTGCTGGTTATGGGAAAGGCAAGGACTGTCTGCAGCTATTGGAAACCCTGTTCAGCTTCCTCTCTGGTTTCTGAAGCTTCAGTGGGCATTGCCCTAACCCTAACCAAAAAGCCTTGTACACCTGGGACCTATATCTGAGGAGCCCTAGTGATAGATGTACTTTCCTGTTCACACTTCCACACTCTTGTCACATGCAGGTCTGGACTGATCTTCTACCGCAAAGGTGTCCGTTCCATAGACAAGAAGACTGGCAAGGAGATTCCCTACAATCTGGAAGAGAAGATCAACTTTGCTGTCTTCCCTTCTTTGCAGGGAGGGCCCCATAACCATGCCATTGCAGCTGTCGCTGTGGCACTGAAACAGGTGGGGAAGGGGAATAAGAGCCCTGCATACCCTTTTGGACAGGATTGTCAACGTTAACTTGTATCACCACTTCGGCTCCCTCCGTGGCCTGAAATGAGCAACATTGACTCTTGGTTTCCCAGCAGCCCCTGCAAAAGAAAGCTGTTGATTGGCTAATCAAGTGCATTGCTCAGTGCAAATGATCTGTACCCCATAGTAAGCTCTTCTGTCTCCTTTTGAAACCCGCCTTCCCTTCACGCTTTGGCATTTGTTGTGTGCTCACTTCTTGTCTCTCTTGTCCTGCCTGTTTGCTTTGGTGGTCTGGACAACCTTTCTCTCTTTATCCTGCCCTGGACCTCAATCCTTCTTTCCATGGTCCTGATTCTGAAAATTCAGCTCATGAACCAGTGAGCCTGATATATATATGCTGTTCCATCATGTTCTCTTATGTCTGAGAGGAGCTACCTTTTAATCAAAAATGTTGCATCACAGGAGCAGTAAGGGCCCTTTGCTCCCCTGTCCTGCTGGAGTTGGGGCACAAACTCCCCATTTAGGGGTAGGCACCCCCTGTCCCGCTACTCTCCTAGCAAGCTTCTGTCCTCTATATAGTCCAGTTCATTGGCTCTCTTAATTCTGCTAGGAGAGGCTAGATTCCTGCATCTTTTAGAAGATTAGCTTTGATTTCTTTTTATTTCATGTTTTGGTATACTGCCCTTCCTATCCAAGGGTAGTTCCCTCTAAGCATTTACAATGCTAGACAATGACATAAATATAATGCTACCCAAAAAAAGAATTGAAAGAGATGTACTTTACAAATTCACCACAACTTCAGAACCAATTTGGAAAGCAGAATGGGCAACTCATTGTTTAAAACATCATTTTCTTTCTTCTTGGTTACATTTAAAGTGCTTGAGAGAATAAAAATGCCATAGCCTAGTGCCTAAAAGACAACAATGTAGGCACCAGATGAACTTCTTTGCAGAGGGGATTCCACAGCTGGGTTGCCACTGATGAAAAAGCCCCCTCTCTTGTTTCCAAGAGCGTAGCTATCTCTGTTACAGTTCTAATAACTAGTATTGGTAAACTAACTAGTATTAGTTTGCCAATATTGTGCCAGCTGATTGACTGCCCTCCTTTTGACCAGTTAAGTGCCAGTGTTGGAGAGTGTTCCCTAGAACAGGAAGGGGGAATATCAGGCTCAGGAACTAAATGTGGGTGTCTAAACCCTTCTACCTGTGCTGTACTTTTGTACTGTTTTATTGTTGTTAGCCGCCCTGAGCCCGGCTTTGGCTGGGGAGGGCGGGATATAAATAAAATTTATTATATTATTATTATTACCTGACCTTTGGGACACTCAGGCCATGCCCCCACCCCCAGTCCAAACACCCCTCTCCCCATTCCACAACCCTCACCAGCCCTGAGCCATGCCCTCCTTGTTCAGCTTTGCCTGTCTGGAATATGTCTCTGCTCCCATCAATCAGCCCGGGCACTGAGGTCCAGCTCCGAGGGCCTTGTGGTGGTTCCCTCCCTGCGAGAAGTGAAGTTATAGGGAACCAGGCAGAGGGCCTTCTCGGTAGTGGCGCCTGCCCTGTGGAACGCCCTCCTGTTAGAAATCAAAGTGCTAAACAATTAAACAACCTTCCGCAGAAATTTGAAGGCAGCCCTGTATTGGGAAGCTTTTAATGCCTGATATATTGTGTGTTCTTTTATATTTTTTGGGAAGCTGCTCAGAGTGGCTGGGGCAACCCAGTCAGATGGGCGGGGTACAAGAAATAAATGGTGATGATGCCCTTGAAATGTGATAATGCCTCTTGCTTGTGTGGATGGAGGAAGACGTGTGTCTTCCTGTGGCTTTTTTGCATGGCTGTATAAAGGCCAAAGTAATGCGCGTGGCTCCAACCACTTTTACTTCTGGTCCCGGCACTCAATCTTGGCTCGTGGCCCAAGGAAGTATGTCCGTCTGGCCCTTGTACTGAAAAAGGTTCGCCCTCCCAGCCCTGGAGTTCTGGGCTTGGAAGAAGCCGAGAGAGTGTTGCCCCTGCTTCCCTGCGGAGTGACAAAATGCTGCAAGTTGTGCTGCTTAAAGGAGAAGTGCTGATTCTGGCCCACTTTGCATCCCTTTTTCCGTTGTAGGCCAGCTCACCCATGTTCCGGGAGTATTGCCAGCAGGTACTGAAGAACGCCAAGGCCATGGCAGAGGCATTGCTGCAGCGAGGATACACTCTGGTTTCAGGTATAGTGAGGAAGCTGTTTGCTTCTGAGCAGAAGCACACAACCAGAAGAGTCACATGGCGGAAGCTTTTACTGGGCTGTACCATTTCAGATTGCAGGTAGATGGCACATTTTAGGCATTCTCCTATATTAAAAGCTCCCAGCGTATACAGAAATTGGTATGTAGGGGAGAAGAATTCTAGGCTTAGTCATATCTCTGATATTCTAGTTTAATGGTAGGCACAGGGAATTTTTAATATGGGATGGAATTCAAACATGTGCTTCCCCACCTGTGGTCTGAAATGGCACATCCCAGCCAACGCCGTGCCATCTGACTCTTCTGCTTGTGTGCTTTAGCTCTGGGTCTTGACTTTATTTTGGTGCAGTGGGAAGGGAAGTGTTGGGGTAGGTTAGCCAGTGAGTAGCACATATGGAGATGTGAAAGCCTGTGGCTGTTTGCAGAAGCATGCTATTTGGAATGGGTGGAATAAGAAGGGCTGTGGGAAAGTTTTAAATGCATTTTGACCAGTGACTGGAGTGCTGGTTCAAATCCCTCCTCTGCCAAGCACCATATAGTAGTCTCAATCAAGAGGATATCTTCACCTTGGAGATGTGAAAAAGGTGCTCATATAGGACACTTTTTTGAAATTGCTGGTGTTCAGTTCCATGAATCGACCTCTAAAGCAGGGGTGCCTTGCCTCTAGCCCTCCAGATGTTGCTGGACTCCCTCTCCCATCAACCCCAGCCAGCATGGCCAATGGCATCTCACAACATCTGGAGGGGCCACAGGTTAAGCATCCCTGCTCTAAACACAGTACTGCTTCTTCTACAACCAAGCAGTATATAAATTTTATGAAATGAATAAATAAAAATACATAGGATAGTCTATGAATTCAGTGTCACAGGTTTTTTTTTGGGGGGGGTGGGATAGGAAAAGGTGGTCACTAGGATGATTAGATAAATTCATGGTAGATGGCTCCATCAACATGTCCACCATAATGAAGAGGCTGTGTCGGCAAGCAACTATGAATGTCTTTAACCCAGCAGAGTAATTCTAATGATCATCATAACTGTTATGAGCTGGACCTATTATTTGAGTGTTGAGAATGGATGTGAGTTAGGAAGGTTATACTCTATCTCTATCTCTATCTCTCTGGTTAGGTGGCACTGATAACCACCTGGTACTTGTGGACCTGAGACCAAAAGGCATTGATGGGGCCCGGGCTGAGCGGGTGCTAGAGCTGGTGTCCATAACAGCTAACAAGAACACCTGTCCTGGGGACAAGAGTGCATTGACACCTGGTGGCTTGCGGCTTGGTAAGAACAATGACTTAAATAAAAAAGTCAGGTGCATGGCTGTTTCTGATGTTCAGAGCTGCATATAATTACGCTGAAATAATCCAGATTCTGCCACAAGAAAAGCTAAAGTTTGCTTTGAGACGCCTTCTTTTTAAATAATATCAATTATTTTTGCTCAGGACTGCTAGGGAGAAAAACAGTGGGAAGGGTATGGAAATTTGGGAATAGGCGCACTACTCACTTTCCATGGATGCATCTTGTGAGCGCTGAAATCAGTACTGGGCCCAGATTTCAGCAAGTTCAGAATCTTACTCATTTAATAAAAAAACAACTTTCTAGCCCTTAAGGCTGCAAAAATAGGTTTGAAAGTATCCCAGAAATTAGAGTGAGGAAAGAAAGTTCCAGTATCTTGTAAATTTTTGCCCTTAATTAGTATAATAAATTAAGCAGAGTAAGCAAATCGCTATAAATCACCTCATTTCCAGGTTCTTGTTTTCTTGGCCCAAATTACTTCATTCATTCATTCACTTTTAGTGCAGATTGTTTATACTAATGGGGAAGGAAGGTTGAACTGGGATAGGACACTACAATCCATGAGGACTCTTCTCTTCTCACCCCCTTCCCCGCGGTGTCCTCCCCAACACACACCTGGAATACCAATTGCAGAAAACGGTATTGGTAGGTATTGGTGACGTTTTTGTAGGCAATCCGTCAATATGATTAAGAAAGAGAGTAAGGAGCATGGAGGTCTTTGATCCTTGTCAGGTCTCTGTGTGTGTCCTTCTCCTGCTTATGAGCTTTCGCACTGTCCAGGGTGTTTATTCTTTCAAAGAGAAGAGCTGTTCTCTTCCAATCCCTCACAGGGGCACCTGCACTTACCTCCCGGCAATTCCGAGAAGGCGATTTCCAGAAGGTGGTGGAGTTCATGGATGAAGGAATCCAGATTGGGCTGGATGTCAAAAAGAAAACCTGTAAGTTGTTGGTGTGTTATGGAAAAGCTAGCAGGTTGAATTGGGATGGGTTGTTTGCATGTTGCAGTTACTAGTCCATGTTGACTATCACTAACTCGAGACTTTGACTTCTTTAGTGGGACATCTGGGTGATCTGTTTGATAGACTCATTATATTCAGGGCTCCCCCCCCCCAGCTGGAGCTCACAGGAGCTCAGCTCTGGCACCTCTCAGGTGGGTGCCATTGCCATTCTAAGACAACAAGGGAGAAGTTTACGGTGAGCTCCGGCACCTCTTTTTCTAGAAAAACAGCACTAATTACATTTGCTGTTTCTGAATGATGGATTTCCTTGATTCAGCTGAGACCCAAGAGGTCATAGAACATCCTCTGAAGGTCAGCCCCCCGCAACTGCTTTATTGGCCCTGCTCTGTGCCTTTTAACGCAGAGAAGTTGAGCAAGTCAAGATTTTTCCACCATGTGTCTCTATGTAACCAAAAGTTGGTTAAAGTGGTAAAATGGGGGTTCCTGATTTCTCAGGCTTGGCCCTAGACTGAGGAGTGAGGACATTCTTAGATAACTGAAACTCCTCCCTCTGTGCCTCAGTCTCCCTGTGTTTTTGCAACTCCTGGTTTACTTATATTCCTGCTCTCCTTCTTTTCCCACAGCCAAGCTCCAGGACTTCAAAACCTTCTTGCTGGCTGACCCAGAGACGAAGCAGCGCCTGTCTGACCTTAGGCAGCGAGTTGAGACCTTCGCCCGTGCCTTCCCCATGCCTGGCTTTGATGAACGTTGATGTCATGCCCAACCAGAGACTGTCTGATTGCCCCCAGATGGGCGGGGCTTGCCAGAGGCCAGGTGCTTTGGGTCCCTGTAGTCCTACCTCTGAGAGCCAGCCAGCAGGTGCCCCTTTCTGGAAGGGTGATTGCCTTGGCCACCTTTTCTCCTTCTCCCAATGCACATTTTATAGTGACTCAAAAACAACTGACCTCCTTTCCGTTTTATAGCAGGACTAGTCTCTGATCCACGGTACCTGTGTAATATTTTCGCCTGCCCGCTATGCAAGATGGGTTGTAAGAATTAAACAGCTTCATCTCTCTCCCTTGACTAAACCAAAACAGAGCATTTTTGAAACTACCTTCTGATGTCATGCCCTTTGCCATCCATGTTTGAGAGTGTTTATGTATACATGTGTACATGCTCACAGTACCTTCTCTGCCCAGAAGCACACAGCCAGCGATATGAACATGCACACTTGTGGGCTTCTAAGTACCATGCAGGCAGAATTATGCTTTGTGAGATTGTAAGAAGAGCCTTGCTGGATCAGGCCAAGTGCCTCTGGGAGGCCCAAAATAGGACCTGAGAGCAGTCACTCTCTCCTGCTGCTGTTCTCCAGCGCCTGCTGCTCAGAGGCCTGTGCCTTCCATCCTGGGGGTCGGCTCAGATGACTTTAAAAGGAGATTGGACAAGTTCATGGAGGACAAGGCTCTTGGTGGCTTCTGGTCATGATGGCTGCATGCTACCTCCCGATTCAGGGTCTGTGTGCCTGACTATGTAAAGAGAGCACTTTTTCTGTTAGTTATAGAGCTTTAACATTAGCTTGTCCAATGAGAGCACAGAGAGGAGTCATTTCCTTTGACATGGTGAAGGCAACATGACTTGTTTGTTCCCTGAAATTCTGCTGTGGGGAAATGGTTCTCTCAATGCGCCCTACAGGAGCCAGAGATGCAGCCTCTGTATCCAAGTGGTTCTTGCAAGTTTCCCAGCATGTTGTCTCCTTGTTAGGGCATATGTAAGGCTGCTTTCGCAGTGTCAATATTGCACAAAATATCTACTTGCTGTAGGTTTATTGTGTGAAAAATTGATTCATGGACTGGCCCTGTTTTATTAAACAGGAGCACATCCAGCCCCTCCCCCCCCCCTCAATGTGACTGTAGGTAACTTTACTACTTGGTAAGCTGGTCTTCTCCTAAATCACTGTCTGTTCATTTCTGGTTGGGTGAAGAAGTGTGGTTTAGGTATTTGTTCTGACCAAGTGGCTTAATGACAGGATTCTACATGGTAAATGGACCCCCCTCTTCCCATCCACTACAGACAGGAAAGGAATTGAGAACACACTCGTAGAGGAGAACTGCAGAATATTCTCACATGCCAACGCATGCAACCTTTTAAAAGCTGCAAACATAACTCCCAACTCCTGCATATTTTCTGTTTCTCAGAATTAGGCTCCTTGCTTCCTTCTGCATGCTGACTCTGCCTTCTGTAGAGGGATGTTTCTTGTGGAGAGCACTCACTACATGAATCTACTAAACTAGATTTTATTTGGATGAAGGATGGTGAACACAAGCTTCTACTACATGAATCTACTAAACTAGATTTTATTTGGATGAAGGATGGTGAACACAATTGCAGTCCAACAACATCTGGAGGGCCTGCGCTAGAAGGAAGGGCAGTTGCTGCTGCATGCCTCCCTGGGGAAGTAGCAATCTCTGGCCATCTATTATTTGTCCATGGGGCACAGTTTGTGTGTGCATGCATGTCCACAAATACAGTAGTAATGACATGTGGTGAGAGGGAGAGATTCTTTTCTATAGTGTTCTAGAAAAGCATGTTTCTGGGCCGAGGCTTGCTGCATTCCTGAACTTGAGTCTTTCCTGGTCCTGCGCACTGGGATCTTTGGTGGCATAAGGTCACCAGTAGGGACCATGAGTGTGTGTGTGTTTTGCTACCCAAAAGTAAACAGTTTTCAAAAGAATTAATCTCAAGCCACAGCTTCCAGCATCTGTGTCTTGCTCAGTGTGTGTGTGTGTGTGTGTGTGTGAGAAACTTTTGCCCTTGGGGGGGGGGGAGGAATCTGCATATAAAATTTGGAATACAACACAAATTGCATGACTGGGAGCATCTCTTGGCAGCATTGTTCTCGTTTCCTGCCCAACCCCACTCCCCCAATTTTCTCCTCATCTTTTAGATTAATGGTCAAAACGGCAAACAATCCCCTTGAGACAGTCTTCTCTCCCTTTCTTTCTCCTACATGCTTGGGAATTCCTTCTGCTTATAACTAAATCAACCTACTACATTTGTTTCTAGTTTTATGGAGGGAGTGTATAATTCACCAGAAGGCTTCAAGTTATGGGGAACTGTTCTCTCCTCGCTTCCTCCAGCCAATGGCAGCTTGTCCTGATGATTAATTGCTCTCACTGGTGACAATTGGTGCCTTATTTCTCATTTGAATGGATCCTGCTTTAACTTCCATTTGTTCTTGTTCAGTTTCCCTCTGCCACTGCTTGCTTTTGATCACATAGTTTGGTTTTAAGCTTATTTTTGTGTGGTGCTTCCCAACATACAATGCTGCACACATGTAAACACAGGAGATTAGTGGGTGTACTATGGTTAGCTGTAGTGACATTCCTGGTAGGTGGAAGCATGTTACTGTAGATAAACACATTCACTGTCTTTCGGATGGGGAGGAGCACACTGTACCAGTAAAATTAAGCAGACATGCAAGTTTTCCCTAAGATAAGAGGCCCTCAAGAATCAGGTCTAGGGTGTGTGTGTGTGTGTGTGTGTGTGTGTGTGTTTGTGTTTGAAATCCAACGTTCGACAAATGTGTGTATCTTATGCAAAAGAGTAACATGCACCCATTACACTGCCAAATTCATTCTACCTACAGAATTTCCTAATGTTCAATTCCCGTGAGGGCCCCAGGACTGCGAAAGGGGCCAGTTGCAGGGCCTCCACCACCACTGGAGGCAAGACTCACGGTGCTAGACCCTAGACTCACGGTGCTACAGTTCCCAGGTGGGCACAGGATGCAGAGCCCTCATCGACTCAGGTTCCTTGGCAGATTTTCCAGATGTAGAGTTTCCTGGGCAGAAATTCAACAGTTTAAGCCTTTACTTACATGGAAATATAATTATGGGGAAATGTTCACTGTGATTGTGCTTTCTCTAATTTTGCATTTCGCCACACACCCATGAGAGCCATTTTGTGACTGCTGCCCCCACGACACTCTCAAACAGTGCCAGATTACCAAAAAGGCAGATTAGGCACCAGCCTTTTAGGGGCTCCATGACAACGGATCAAGTCAAGCTCTCTTCGTTCAATGTCATCCCACCAGAGCGAGAGCATGAGAAACCTCCAGGTACAAAGCTTTCTGTGAGTTAGTGTGTCATGAGTTCCACAGACTCCAGATCCTAGTAGAATATTCATGAGTAGTAGGAGAGAATTTGCAAGGGCTTCTCTCCCCCCCCACGCGATTTCGACTGACTAGGGACCTCCACTGGGTTTAATCTGGCAGTGCTCTCAAAATGTGCCTCTTGGACCATAAAGGTTGGTGGCTTCTGCAATGAAAAGATAAAGGGCAATTGTATGAAGATGCTTAACACGGCCACATTTTATGTCTTGAGGTGGTATATTTATGCTGCTGGCACTGTTAATCTTAAGCTCAAACATTGATTTTTCATGTAACCTGTTGCAGAGGCTTGTCAAATGCTCACCTGATGCTCAAGCACTGCAAGGAGCGGAGGTTATTAGGGAGATGCCAAAATATTACAAGGGGCTCTGCTTTGACATCATACCTCATGGCTTCGAAAAGCTTGTTCTTAAATCAGGTTGCAGAGATGGCAAAGTTTTTGCAGTATTGATCCAGGAAATGTAGCCTTTAATGATGTTTATCTTAATTGGCAATATAACATTGTTTAGGAGGCAGACCCCAGCAAACAAATGTGCATATTCTGCCCCTTGAGTGAAATCGACTGCATGAAAAATGAACAGGGAGGCAAGATTTCAGATTCAAATGAAGAGGTTGAACAGCATGGACATCTACAGCAATAATGTAGAATTGTGGCTTGTAAGGTTGCTAGGTTGCAACCTGGAGAACAGGCTTCTTTCTTTAATGGTCTTGGAGAAAGAGGATTCAGCTGCAGCTTCTTCCTTCGCTGACTGACCTCTTTGCCTTCCTTTCTCACCCACGTGCTTCGGGGAACAGTCTTCTTAAATCAGTCAGGGCTAGAGAATCTTGAGACTGAGCCCCATTTTGCTGCTGTTAAAGCTTCCTTTCTCAGACTTCTAAGAGGCGTGCTGAGGCACACTGTTCTCTTGGAATTAAAACAGAAGGTAGACTTACACCAGGACTGGTGGGACTGGCAGCAAACTATTGCAGCGTGAAGTGCTTCTGTTTAGGTTGCCAGCCAGGCATACCATCTTTCAGGATACTCCATTCAATTTCACTTCCCCAAACACCAGTTCCACGACCACTAATATGCTCAGTCCTCATTGGACGGTTTTTCAGGTCCCCACCTTTAGGCATTAACTTGAGAGTTTTTGTACTTCCGCAAGCTTACAAATACCTTCCTCTTATGTGTGTGGATGGGGCTACTTTCACTACATAAGGATCGGCATTCTGAGGAGTTCTTCCTCCAAAGAATCCCAGGAACTGTGCTTCACCCTTCACTGGCTATAATTCTCAGCACCCTTAACAAACTGTAGTTCTTACTTGGGGGAAGCCATGTGCCTTAAATGTGCAGTTTCCTCTGAGGGCAGATACTTTTGCTGCCTCTCTGCATTTAGTGCAATTAGCTCACTCCAGATGTGAAAGCACAGCAGAAGGACTGAGTCCTAATAGTAACAGCTGCCTTATACAAATATAAGCCATAAGTTCATCAAGCTCAGTACTGTCTGCACTGACTGGCAGCAGCACCCCCAGGATTTCAGTCAGGTGCCTCTCTCAGTCCTACCTGGGGATGCCAGGGATTGAACCTGAGACCTTCTGGATCCAAAGCAGAGGCTCTGCCACTGAGTTGTGGCCCTTTCCCTGTTAAAGATGGTCTGTCCATTTGACCTCTGTATGGGAAGTGGGGAGGGGTTCCATCCTGTCTTTGGTCTCAGGCAGCAAAATGTCTAGGATCCTCACTGTCCTTAGGGCTCTCCACACTTGCATGAAATTAGGCCAAGGGGGTTCTTGAGATGCAGGTGTACCACAAATCCAACTTAATGGTGTAACATTGGAAAATGTTGATCATTTTTCCTACCTAGGCAATTATCTTTCCACAAGGACCGACATTGATGCCAAAATCCAGCATTGCCTGAGCTCTGCGAGTGCAGCTTTCTCCTGCATGAAGAGCAGAGTGATTGTGGACCGGGACATTTGCAGGGAAACCAAAATGCTTGTTTACAAAGCTATTGTACTACCAAGCTTACTGTATGCTTGTGAAACATGGACCACTTATAAATGCCATCTCCAACTCCTTGAAAGATTCCTTCAACTGTTTCTTCAAAATAATAATAATTACATTATCACTTGGGAAGATAGGCAAACTAATGTCAGTGTACTGGAAGAAGCAAAGATCACCAGTGTCAAAGTAATGATTCTTCAACATCAGCTTAATTGGACTAGTCATGTTGTTCAGATACTGTACCTGATTATCGTATTCCAAAGCAACTACTTAAAAATGGATAGCATAATGCTGGTGGACAACAAAAGAGGTTTAAATATGCTCTCAAGGCAAATGTACTACAAACACTGGCATGTGGTAAACACTGGCCTGTGAGCGCTCCAATTAGAGAATAGCCTCTACCAAAGGCGTCATGGACTTTGAGGAAGCACAGACTCAGGACGAAAGGGAGAAATGAGCTAAGAGGAAGACACATTTGGCAAACCCTTACAGTGAACAACTCCTGCCCGGAAACCTGTGTCCCCACGGTGGAAGGATGTGTGGATCCAGAATTGGCCTCCACAGTCACCTACGGTCGGTCACACTGTTAAGACCATATTCATGGGAGATAAACTTACACCGAAGTAGAAAGAAGAAGAAGCCCACTTCTGAGCTACATTGAGTCAGCATAATCTGTTCATCATCATGGTCCTGTCACCTGAGTGGCAGATCTGAAATGGAAACCTGAAGTGCAGACTATGTGACACCCTTGTCTTCCACCACCCACCCCTCCATCGCTATGGTTGCCTCAGCCATACCTGGAATTGTTAGGGAGGTGCAATCAAACAATTCTCTAGGAAAAAATTGTGCCCCTTTGGCAGGGCGGGGAAGGGGAAGGGGAAGGGGAAGGGGAGAGACACAGCTAGGCTTTGCCAGCCCAGTGTGTGGGGATGGTTAAGTTTCCTACTCGCTCCCTTCTTTCTCTGCTTGGCCTGCAGCCTGGATGCTTTTCAGAGCGTTTCTGACGCTGCCATCGCTTAAACCAGCAACAAACTCTATTAGCTGCTACTGCAAATTGGATTTGTTCAATGCGATTGGATTTTGCCTCAGGCCTATGTGGCTTTGTTTGGGTGCGGGGAGTGGTGGAGAGTGGGGAGGAGAGGAGAGGAGGGCGGAGGGCGGCAGCAGCCACTAATAATAGTGACTGTTGCATTTGTCTCCACAGTTCAAGCAGAACAGTAATCTGCTCCTAGAGGGCTGGATGAAACAATAGATTTGGGGAGCAGGACGAAACCACAGGTGACTGCAGAGGCATCAGGCAGTGGTGTTTCCTACTCTCTTCCCAAGCATCCTTTTTAGAGCTTTCACAATGTGGAGCATGGATGAAAGCAACTGGTGTGTTTTTTTAATAAAAAGAACCTGGTAATGCTTATCAGTTCTGCTGAGGACCAAAACAGAAATGATGCAGAAGATCTGTGGTTGCATCGCCTGACATTCTCGCTCCCTGCCCCCACTTTAAAACAGCTGGAGTGGTGGTGGAGCCCTTTCCTCTCTGCAATGTTTTCCTGGTAAAAATTGCCCTTTTCCAAAACGTTTTAGGCTCCCTCAAGCTCCTGCTCTGGCTAAAAGCAGAGCTCCATTTCCCCCAACTGCTTTAAAGGAAGAGCCAACTGTGGTCACATCCAAAGCATTTTAATCCCACTTTAACATTCATGGTCCCCCCCCCCCCCGAAACCTGTAAAGTATAGTTTGTGGGATAATCAGCCTCATATAACCAATATGCTTAAGTCTAATTAATGCACAAAAGGATTAAGACCATTGAGTAAGCTGTCCTGCATGGCTTAGCTCACCTTGGGAGGGATTAGGTAATCAAGTGTTTGATCTCTCCCAGTCTACCTGAGGAGCTCAGTGTATGAGGTCTGAGCTGCTTGCTCCAAGCTCAGCCCACATGGCCCTAACAAGCCACTATTCAGTTCCTATATCAATAATTTAGGGACTATCACCACTGTATAACTAAGCCAAGTTTTACTGCCTGTGCATGGATTTGATCTTTGTAGAGTTTGTAAATGAACCATTTTTAACATACCAAACAAGAATGCTGGGATAAGAGGGAAGTTTTGGAACTCATACAGACATATTTTAAAGGTCTAACAGCCTATATTTCCATTCTTTGCTTTGCTGCATATTTTGTGATCTTAAATCTCTCCTGGGGTTTTCTCACTAAAGAGTACTTGTCTCAAACCTGTATCCTGGCATCCAGGAATTCTCCTTTCTATATAATATTTTTTCCCTGCACCAACAGTTTGCTAATGGTGCTGAGAGTTGTTAGGGGACCCCTCACAGAGATGCAATTCCCTGCACCTTTAAAAAACTACAGTTCTGATTATTCTTTGGCAGTGGCGTAGCGTGGGGGGTGCAGGGGGGGCCGGCCGCCCCGGGCGCAACATCTGGGGGTTAGGGTTAGGAGGCGCAAATCCACGGGTTAGGGGGCACAAATCCACGGGTTAGGGGGCACAAATTACTTGCCTTGCCCCGGGTGCTTACAACCCACGCTACGCCACTGTTCTTTGGGGTAAGCCATGATTGCTAATGGTGGCATAACAGTACTTTAAATGTATGGTGGGTGTGGACCTGTGAGAGAACTCATCGTGGCTTTCCTGTGCCATGTCTGTTTTGGCTCCTTAGCTACAGGTGGCATCTGTTACGTGTCTTCAAAAAGCCCCATTAGCATCTGCAGTGCTTCCAGTAGCTGCCTGCACAGTAGCACGTCCTGTTCTCAGATCTGGTTTGTATTTGTTTGTTTTTTCTTGGAGACAAACCAAAGAACACAGAAGGGAGGCAGGCAGCACTTTTTGCAGAGAGTTAAACAGCTGCTTGAAAAAAGAGGATTTCTGCTTTTGGTCTGTATGCTCACATTCCACTTTGGTAAGCAGGTTGTGCAGGTTCTTATATTTGCTTCAAAAATCCAGAACCCCAGTTTAACTGGAGGTGTCAGTGGCCCAAAGCAAATATGTATGTGTATGTGATGTGTCTGTGTTTGTGGTGAACATATACCACAGAAAAGTAAAGTAGCTTTCAGATGTCCTGTTTACCAAGCATTTGTCCTGTTTGCAAAGAAAGTATAGATGGCACCAGCTATTTATTGAGCCTTCATTCCAATTTCTTTGTGGGGAGGTTGTTGATGGTGTTGCCCCCAAGTGTCATTCCACACCTCCCAGTGCATTTTACTGACACTTTGCTTGTTGCAGAAAGTCCAGTCTTTGGGGGCAGTTGGTTTGTTGTGCAAAGACTTCCAACTCAGCCTTAATTTCATAACCTGAATTTTCTGCTATGTGACTGAATCCCATTTTAAAATAGCAACAGTCTGTAAGTGCCCTAAGGGTGCTTCCAGATGGGTGTTTTATGATCAATGTTGCTCATGCATGCTTGGTTTGGTTTGGTTTCCCCCCACATCCACACAAGGTCATTGGCATCAAGATTATCTGGAATTTCCCCCAGATAATAAGTTCTTGCCACCTATTGGCAATATCTCAATAAAACATAGGTAATAGTGAGGCCTCATCTGGAAGCACTCCAAACCTCTTTCAAAACACTTTCAACTCTCTTCAAGAATGCATTTCTTCACTCCAAGCCTAGTTGCTTCTAGAGGTTGGAATCACCTTTATTTTGGACTTGTGTGATGTTTGTGCTTCTTCCTTCACACGAGTGGTTCAGAACAAGTGCCAGACTGCTTGCATTTGCCATATAAAATCCGTATTCAAATTCCTGCTCAGTTAAAGGGCTACTTGGATGGTCTTTGGCAAGTCCCTCTCAGGCTAACCCAGCTGGTACAAGACTGAAGCTGCTCTCTGGGCGTCTTTGAATGAAGGTGGTCTACAAATAAATAAGCTTTCTTTGGCTTTCTGGATTTTGGCTGGAGAGGCAGCATCTGCCAAAAACAATACTCACCCATCATTGCACAAATTATTATCGCTCAATGCTTAATTCTTACATGCATACATAAGCAACCTCCAAAGGCATCTACTTACCATTCAGGTATGTAGTTCTGCATTCATGTATGTGTAATCAAGACTGCTGTTCTTATGCATATGGGGCAGTATCCAGTGCACTCATTCCACTAGTGCAAGGCTTTATGCTTTTGCAACTGTACATTCCGCTCTCTCCTCTCACTGTGCATGCCCTGCACCCTCCCCAAACAGATTATTTAGCACTGCATTGGCTAATACCCATAGCATGTATTTGCGTTGTGTACACTGTGTTCATATACACACAGAGAAACATGAGAGAGGAGAGAGGAAATGTTGGGGCTTAATTTGGTTGAATACAAAAACTGGGACTTATTTCTGCTTAACCCACATGTGTAGAAATGGGTTGTGGTTACTTGGTAAATGAAATGCACTCTAGAGATGTTCTACAGTCTTTGTGACTGCTTTGCATATTCCAGGGCTGTATGTCTTGGCACAGAAAACAGATTTCTGGCCCTGGCGCAAATAAAATAAAAGCCTGGTTATTCACGTGTAATACTATATAACAAGGCGCACCAACAGGTTAAAGAACAGTTTCTACCTGTGGGCCGTGAGGCTGCTGAATGGAAGACAGCAACATTGCAGCTGACGTTCGGAGTTGGTGGTCGTACGACAGCACACAGAGTGTAACAAGGACTGAGAGATTGTGGGGGGAGGGGGGCTCGTTGAGTCTCACTGTAAGCAAGTGGTACAGTGACAATAAAGTATTTCTATATATTCTATATATGCTATACCAGTACCTCTATGATTATCCTTTGAAACATAGGTAGAGCAGTCCAGATCACCACAGTACCTAACTCCACCAACTGCTGATGAATCCCATGAAAATGTCCTATACCATTTACAACTTGTGTTGCACCATTCCTAATGAGCCTTCTTCCACCAAGCCAGTTCCTCCAAACCAGGAGTTGCCTGTCTTATGGAGGGCACCTCCCCAAAGGCCTTGGTAAGCGTGATCGACTCTGGGGTCTATTATTTGGTGCTGCCCTTTCTCTGTGGGAATAATACAGTTGAGCGTGGGAGACAGGAAATGCAGCAAATTAGGTTCAGCAGGGGCATTCACAGGAAGGGGCTGGGAAACACTGAACCAAGAAGCCTCTTAGGACCCAAAGGGAACACACTTTGTTCCATTCCTTCTCATTTTCTCCCTCCACCTCTTTTAATAAAAGAGCTGTTTGTTATCCAAGGCGTTTCCTAGAGAAAGAATGGGCTAATATTTTGCTTTGCTTCTGCTGAATGGGCTGTAGATATTTTATTGGCCATCTGTAGTGTGGCACCAGCGAATCAATACATAGGCAGGCAGGAAGCAGTAGCAGTAGCATGTGTGCAATTTTAAGGCATGTACACAATTTAAGTGAAAGATGGTTAAAGACTCAATGTGAGAGCGGAAGATGTGACTGTGCAGAGCAGCAAGTGGTTCTTCCCTGGACATGGCAGGAGCTGGAAGATGGCCGTGGCACCCTCAGAAGTCTGGGCGATCTTTCTTCAGGGTTTTGTAGTCCGTGGAGACAGCCATGAACTATGGAAGAAGGTGTTGCTGATGATTGATGGTTTGCTCTCTTTGCCCCATTGGAATTACTATGGCATGATGCGTCATCCCTCAATGCCCACTCCCCAGCCTTTCCAGGGTTCTGACTCTTCCCACTCCACCCTACACTTGACATGGTCCAATTGGACATTTTCTTCATTCTCTTGTTTTTTAGCTGGGGTGATCAAAACACGTAACCTCCCACATACCTTGTACTGTTCATTAGGACTCAGTTTATTCCACGGTTCTGGATTATTCTTCCTATCCCAACTGAAAGGGGGAAAAGGAAAGGAAAGCCACATATAATAAGTATTACACATCTGGATAGTGCCATTGAGTATATCCCTCCCACCCTGAGGCAGCTTTGATTTCTTCATCTTTTCTCCTCATAGTATTTTATTACGAAGGATTCATCCAGTCACATTCACATCATTTAAAGCACAGGGCGTCCCACTGCAGAATCCTGGGATCCATAATTTGTCCTTCACT
This sequence comes from Podarcis muralis, assembly GCF_964188315.1. Classification (NCBI taxonomy): domain Eukaryota; kingdom Metazoa; phylum Chordata; class Lepidosauria; order Squamata; family Lacertidae; genus Podarcis; species Podarcis muralis. Next base: position 4,039,164 of record NC_135656.1, read on the forward strand.
AATCTACAACTCCCTTAACAAACGATGGTTCCCCAGTGGTTCATTGTGCTTCAGATGTGTGTTGTCTCTGACCGCTGCTCCTCTGAGGCTTCAAAACTCTTATTAGCCCAAGCACTGGTATTCCTAAGCTACAAATAACACGAGAGGACAGAAAACCAGGCAGGGTCCTCTCTTACTTTGATGGGTTTCTTGGCAGTGGTAGCCAATGTAGGATTGCTCTGAGGCATCATGGAAAATTTAAATGGAGCTCAGTAGACTTGGCTGCCTGATGTAGAAGGCCCAGGGCAACTGCAAACACTGATGGGTCCTGCTGTGGGACATGAGCTGAGCAGCTGCCCCAGGATGCCACATGCTGGTGTTGGTCCAGAAATTACATTACAGCCTGGCTCCAACTACCTAACACCATGGTGCTTTTCTGTGAAGGGAGTCTCTTCTCTTTTTTGACTTACTGTATTACTTGTGAGATGTATAGAAGTGAAAGCTGGACCATAAAAAAAGCTGATCGTCGAAGAATTGATGCTTTTGAATTATGGTGCTGGATGAGACTCTTGAGAATCCCATGGACTGCAAGAAGATCAAACGTCTCCATTCTTAAGGAAATCAGCCCTGAGTGCTCACTGGAAGGACAGATCCTGAAGCTGAGGCTCCAATACTTTGGCCACCTCATGAGAAGAGAAGACTCCCTCGGAAAGACCCTGATGTTGGGAAAGATGGAGGGCACAAGGAGAAGGGGACGACAGAGGACGAGATGGGAGGACAGTGTTCTCGAAGCTACCAGCATGAGTTTGACCAAACTGCGGGAGGCAGAATACACAAGATGAAACAGTCAAATCAGTCATGATCAAGTGGGCACAGGATATTGGACATAATATTATGTTTGCTGACTGGGAATGGTTGTGGACCACCGGTATAAAATTTACGGCATGTAATGCCTTAAAGGAAAATATTATGAAAATGATTTATAGGTGGTACATGACCCCAGTCAAGCTAGCAAAAATATATCATTTGCCTGATAATAAGTGTTGGAAGTGTAAAGAAACTGAAGGTACTTTCTACCACCTTTGGTGGACATGCCCGAAGATTAAGGCTTTCTGGGAAATGATATATAATGAAATAAAAAAGGTACTTAAATGTACCTTCCCTAAGAAACCAGAGGCCTTTCTTTTGGGCATTGTTGGCCAATTGGTGTCGAAGAAAGACAGAACCTTTTTCATGTATGCGACAACAGCAGCAAGGATACTGATTGCAAAGTACTGGAAGATCCAAGATTTACCCACTCTGGAAGAATGGCAGATGAAGGTGATAGACTACATGACATTGGCAGAAATGACTGACAGAATCCGTGAACAGGGGAAAGAGACGGCGGAGGAGGATTGGAAGAAGTTTAAAGCTTATCTAAAGAAATATTATAAAATTAATGAATGTTAAAATGTCGAGGTTTTTGTAAGAAAAGGAGATTACAGCGACAAAACATTAAGTTAAAGAAAAGAACAATAAGGGATAAATTTATTAAAATTAAATTTAGGATTTGCTGAAATAAGTTTGGAAATTGGGATGTAGAAAGGGGAGGTTTGGGGGAGTCGGAGAAGAGAGGTTTATGAAAAAAAGGAGAGGAAATTATACATGTTTGTTTGTTTCTTTATTTGTTTGTATTGTTTATAAAAATGTTGTAAAACCAATAAAAAATATTTAAAAAACAAACAAACTGCGGGAGGCAGTGGAAGACAGAAGTGCCTGGGGTGCTCTGGTCCATGGGGTCACGAAGAGTCGGACACGACTAAACGACTAAACAACAACAACAACAACACAACAACATTACTTGTGAATTGGTTGGAAGGTTCCAAGTCCCATGTGTAAAAGACATGAGATCAGTGGCGGGGAGTGCAAGATCTTCCTTATGAATTCACCTCACATGTGGTGATAGTGGCAGAAGTAGCACATGAGGCCAGAAGCATTTGATCTTGTCTGCTGCTTCTGGCATTGTTGGTGCTGCTCATATACTTCTAAGCTTATCAGCATGCTAATGCCTGACCACTGCTCTTGCTGCTCCTCATCCTGTTTCTGCTGTTTCCCAATACAGTGGTACCTCAGGTTACAAACACTTTGGGTTACAGACTCCGCTAACCCGGAAGTAGTACCTCGGGTTAAGAACTTTACCTCAGGATGAGAACAGAAATCGCTCGCTGGCGGCACGGCGGCAGCGGGAGGCCCTATTAGCCAAAGTGGTACCTCAGGTTAAGAACGGTTTCAAGTTAAGAACAGACTTCTGGAACGAATTAAGTTTGTAACCAGAGGTACCACTGTACGAGGTGAGCAAGGAGGCTGAGGTCAATCTGCAGCTGCCGTCCTTGGAGGACTGGGGCATGACAGGTCTCTTTTAGCCACCATGAATGGGCTTGTGAATGCTCCTCTTCCAGCATGACTGCAATGAGGAAATTGGAAGTGTTTGCTCCACTTTTTAACTAATCACAGGATTGTGCCTGAACCTGAACAAACTGTGGTTAGTCTAAAAAATGATTTATGAATTGAAACAAGCCAACTTCAAGCCTATGTTTTCAATAAACCATAGTTTAGCCATAGTTTAAGGTTCAGACATAATGCTAAACTGTGGTTAACTGAAAATAGAAACAAGCACTTTCATTCTCCTCTCCTGTGGTGAATGAAGGGCACTTTGTACATGTTCAGAGGTGCTTCTATATACCCTATGGCATACAACTGAACCCTGACATGAAATCTGGATTCTGGAGCTAACCATGAGTCCTGATTTTCAAATTTAGCCTTACATGTAAGCTTCTCAGGACTTGTCTTTAAATGTTGTCATGTACATTAAGAAAAAGTGTCATGTAAATTAAGAAGAATAAAATGTCTGTTGTTGTTCTTGCAAAGGACTAACAAGTATCTCTCATTAAAATGTGGCCCAGATACAGTTTGAAACCAGGTCCTCCAAGGCCCACACTGACATCTGCACAACCATTTTCTCTTTCCATTGAGTGATAAGAGACCAAGGCTATGGTTCTAGCTCCCAGGATTGGGGGTTGGTTTTCAAACATCTGATTTGGTTGTGGTTGCTTTTATCGAGATGTGTACCCTCATATAAATAATGTGTACACACATGAGGGTCCCTCCTGTGAATACACATCTTCCTGCTGCCTTCTGTAGGGGGTGAAGCACCCCCCTTTCCCTCCCCCCCCCCTCTTGCCACAATCACAGACTCTTCAGGGTGTTTGGGTGTTTAGCTGCTGACTCTGGTTCCTTAGCAAGTAATGCAACGTGCTAACAAGATGATGGTTGTAAGCCACAAACTGCCAAGTCTTGTTACAATCCTCTCCTGTCGACTGCACTAACCATATAATCAATGTGGAGAGAGAGATTTTTGTTTCGTTTTTTGTTCAGAATTGCCTTTTGAGGCATCAAAGTATTAAAAGTGAACAAGAAACCATTTGAAAATCTTAGTTCAGCAACAAGGTGGGGGATGGGGCAGCTTCTGCAAGGTCGGGCTAAGACATATTGCTGCCTCCCCCACCCACCAGCACGTAAAGCTAGCTAAAGAAGAAAATCCCACAAGTGCCTCTCCACCGTCCCAAGAAATGAGAATGCAGCCATTATTATTCTTTTGCCCTGATAGGGGCTCAAATCAATGATTAACAATTTCCTGCTCTGTCATTATGCTAGGGTAGCCATGTCAGTGACCTATGTTACAGAGAACCATCCTCTATTTTGAAGGGTTATCAGAAGATGGTCTGCTCTTTGAAGGTGTCCTCTCTTTGAGGACTGCCCAGTCCTGGTCTAGTTTAAATAAAAGGAACTTTTAAGAAGAGAAAAGAGGAGCCCTGAAGCTGTCCATCAACAATCAGGAGCTCCTGGTCAGCCGACTGAGCAGTCACACGAGTCACCTGGTGTCATCTCAACCACAGTGATAAATGCATTTCCCTTCTCTTTAAATCACATTTATGATTTCCAAATTTGTGCCTATACATAGAAAGGACCACATGCAAATCTCATGCACGTTGGTGTCTTCTATTTGTGCCCAAGGGTAATTTGACAGTGGAACAGCCTGCCAAGGTTACGCATAAAGAAATGTTGGGGCAGAAATAGTGCTTTAGCAATAGTGAGCTCCATATGTTCTAGAGCTAAAACACAATTCTGCATAAATGTGAAATCTAATTTATTTTTTGGGGTGAGGGTACAGAACCATTAAGATGTAAACCGGCAATGAACCTTTCTGCCTGAACCGTGGGTGTGAAGTGAGTTCATTGCATCAGTGATTGCCTCCACAAAAGACTTGACAATGCTGCACAGAGTGGAGCACACAGAGGAGCATGTGGGGCACCCCGTGAGGCTGAAAAGAAACGCACAAAGATTCAACAGAACCAAGGAGATAAGGAACTATACAACCTTTAGAAGACATCTGAAAGCAGCCCTGTATAGGGAAGTCTTTTTTTAATGTTTAATGTTTGATTATGTTTCTATGTGTGTTGGAAGCTGCCCAGAGTGTCTGGGGAAACCCAGTCACATGGGTGGGGTATAAAATAATAATAATAATAATAATAATAATAATAATAATAATAATAATACTGAGGAATGTTGGAGGGTAGGGTTAAATTGACCAAGGGGGTCTGAATCAGTAAAAGCCAGTTTAACATGTTCACATGGGCTGACTCTCCGTGAAAGGCAGGAATGGGGAACCTCCAGTTGTTGCTAGACTCTAACCTTCATCAGCCCCAGCCAGCCTGGCCAATGACTAGGGATGATGGGAGCTGTAGTGCAATACCCCCTGGGGGGCCACAGATTTCACTGTCCCTGGTCATAAGGTGCCACACATATCCACTGAGCTTTCTGACATGGCTCGGAAAGTAGAATAATTTAGAGCCAGCACTGACAGATCCTGCAGATTGTGAGGCAGTAAAAAGAAGAAAGTGGGGGGTGGGGAGCAGAATAGGTGGATGCGAAGCATCATATGATGGAGTGATGGGGAGATTTTGTGGGGTTTTTTTGAAACATTAGACTGAATGAGTCAATAGAGAATACACTGTTGAGAAGAATCACACAATAACTAAAATAGAGAGAGCTAAATGAAGCCCAGGAGAAGATTTCTAGTGTAGTTGTGCGAATTTATTCCATCACAATGAAAAAGTTAATGAAAAAACACGATGCTGAGTATTTCTGAGTTATCCTTTGCCCAGTGTAACTTTGCGTCCGTTGGTAGCACCAGATCACACTTCCACTCACCTTTTGAATGGTTTCATGAACTTTGTGGGTGGCTGGGGAGTAGTCTGGGATACCTGAAAGACACCTGCCCAACCTGAGGGCAGAGGCAGCCCTAGACTATCATGGTAGATCAAGTCAACTATTCCCCAATCCCAGTATGTCACCCCTGGAACTGACCAACAACAGTGTCTTCAGAGAAAAATATACAAGACTTAGTCGTGTGCATTCATTTCAGTGGTTTTACTCTGATAATGGCTTAATTGCACTCAGCCCTATCCACATTCAGCTGCATGTGCATCGGGTCTATAAAGCGGCAGGGATCTAACTTGTCTGCATGCCCATAGAATACCTTCAGTCTATGGCGTTTAAGGGTGAAGCCAACAGATACAAAGAGGCTGAAAGGCAAGGTGGGCCACTCAAAGTGATCCTGGCCCCTTGCCATACTCTGTGCATGGATCCAAGTGTAAGAACCCTTACCTCATGGAGTAACTTGCAACTGCTTGAATGAATGTTCATATGCTATAGTCTGCTAGCAGGACGTACTGGAATTGAATGGTAGGATGTGAAGAGGGAAATTATATTTGAAAAGCTAGACTGGTGTGCTAGCATGGAGTGTGCCAACTTTGGTTTAAGTTAAAGATGGCACCCTGGGCTGGTCTCAAGGCTGACCAAGGTGGGCAGGCACTGTGCATCAATGGGGAGCTAAGACAGATTCTGGAAAACTGAGGGAGCTGGGTACAACTTGGCTAAATGAGGGTTTCCTGGCTTTTTGGAGGCCAGGATGGGTTACCTGACAAAATGTGGTTTTACTAGTGGTCATTGTGGTCAGGCCAGTAAAATGCTGGCAGACTGGCAAGCCTCATTTCTAGATTTTGGTTTCTCATTTATGCAGGGGGACCAGAGAGTAAATATGGTAAAATAAAATATATTAAGGTGCTTAGATATTATGGTAACAGAGGCTGTTGTAAGCTGGGTAAGGTATAGACTTGAGGAATGGCATTTTAATGCATATTTACCTGTCAGGCAATGGCCACAGATCGTGGTGAAGTGCCCGGGGGAAATAACCTGCATCTTTCCATTTAAATGAATATCCAGGACAACGGCTGACATGATATTGAGGCCTGACAGGAGATGGAAAGCTGACTGTCAGCTGCAGGCCTGTCCTCTTATAATGGGGCAGCGTTAACTCTTTTCAGGTCAACACTGAGCCTAACTCACCATTTAAAATATAATACAATCTTAAAGCGGAGGGAAGATTGTGGGGTGGGGTTTACTTCATTTGAAGCTATAGATGGCAAAGTAATCCCTGCTTTGGAAGGAACTGATAGGATGGGAAGACATTTTAAAGAAAATAAACTTGGCTTCAGGAACATGGTGCGATTGTTGTTATTGTTGCTATAGTGATGACGACGATGGTGATGATGATGATTAATCAGCTCCCCCTTCCTCCAAGAAGGTCAGAGGAAAATGCAAAAAGATAAGACAGTGCGTGCCTGCAGCTCACAGTGCAAAATATACAAAACAAAAGGAAAAAGGAATGGGCAGGGAGGAAGAAAAGGAAGCTTTATCTCATATTACCCTTGCAACTGCCCAATGAGGTGAGGCTGAACAGAGAAATAGTGGCTCGTCCAGCACTCTGCCCAATACCCAGCACAGGCCCCCTGTATTAATTTATTTTCATTTCTTCTCACTTTGAGTGAGTAACAGCAGTCACCTCTAGGTGATCAGCTGTTGCAGGAATACAGTTGTACACCCCTACACTCTGTTGACTGCAACCAGGGCTGTGCCATTCTCTTTTCTGTCCTTAAAACATAGCTGGCCTTTTAAGGTTACAGAGGAGATGGGAACCATATGCAGATCACACAACCACAGACTCACATAATTGTAGATTTGGAAGTGATCCAAAGGGCAGGGGCGGAGGAAGGGGGTGCAGTGGGGGCGGGCTGCCCCGGGTGTCACCACTGAGGGGTGTGACAAAATGCCGGGCGACACTCGCTACGGGGCCTGCAGCGTGCCTGAGCCATGCATCTCTCCAAACAGTCTGCCCGCTGCCTGCCCCTCAGCTGTAGGGCGGTTGAGTGGGAGGAGGCAGGCAGACTCCTCAGAGGCCCCGTGGAGTGTCCTGCTCCAGCTGGCCCCGCCTCACGGACGGCTGGCCCTGCCCTTGGGCGCAGGGTATGCACCCTGCCCCAGGCGCCTGATCGGCTTGCTCCACCGCTGTCTAAGGGTCATCTAGTCCAACCCCTTGAAAATGCAGGAATATCTACCAAAACATTCCTGACAGATGGCCATCCAAATTCTGCTCAAAAATTTCCAATGAAGGATAGTCCACCACCTCACACTGGAGTCTGCTCCACTATTGAACAGCTCTTACTGTCAGAAAGTTCTTCCTGATGTTTGGTCAGATTTTCCTTTCTTGTAACTTGAATCCATTGGTTCGGGTCCTGCCCTCCACAGAAGGAGAAAAGAAGCTTGTTCCATCCTCCATGTGACAGCCCTTTAGATATTTAAAAATGGCTATCATATCTCTTCTCAGTCTCCTCTCTTCCAGTTGGCTCCATCAACTGTTCCTCATAAGACTTTGTTTTCAGACCCTTTATTATCCTGGGGCGGATCTACATTCATGGTTTATAACATTAAGAAAGAGTTAAGGCATGGTTTTCAAAACGTAAGGGTCACATTACATTTTGCTAAGAATGCTAAGAATGTGTTATTAAAACGTGACACCAGAGGGCATTGCAAAGCAACCAGGAACCAGGCAGTAAGAGGAACTGTTGTTATGGAGGAAGAACGTTAAGGTAATGAACTTAAAAAAAAAACAAAAAAACAAAAAAAACAAAACAAAACAGTATGCCCTGGGACGTTTTAGAACAATATAGCTAGTATTCTTTTAATAATGTTAAAAAGGTCAGTGTAGATCCTACCCTGGTCACTCTCCTCTGCACACGTTCCGGCTTGTCAATGTCCTTCTTAAATTGTGGCACCTAGATATGGACACATTATTCCAGGTTTGGTCTGACCAAGGCAGAATTTCTGCTAGAAGTTTTGGAGCTACATATAGTCAAAACATGTCGGTATTGGATTTGGGACTCTAGTAGTAAGCCCCTCCCTGACCCACATGCATTCAGTTGTATGCATAGACTCCATGTAAGATGCCCAGTTATTTAACAGAACAGGTCGGGGTGGGGGGCTGTTACCACAACCCCACTCCCTCCATGTGCTTTCACTGTACTCAATTTGAATGTCTTGTCTAGTGCTACAAAGGACTCAGCATGTTGTCTGTGTAAAACAGGGCAGTACTCCTCTGATTTTCCATTCTGGCCTTAGATTCACTCATTATTGGACTAGAAGGGGAAATAGGGTGCTGTGGGTTAAACCACAGAGCCTAGGACTTGCCAATCAGAAGGTCGGCGGTTCAAATCCCCACGATGGGGTGAGCTCCCGTTGCTCGGTCCCTGCTCCTGCCAACCTAGCAGTTTGAAAGCACGTCAAAGTGCAAGTAGATGAATAGGTACCACTCTGGCGGGAAGGTAAACGGTGTTTCCGTGTGCTGCTCTGGTTCGCCAGAAGTGGCTTAGTCCTGCTGGCCACATGACCCGGAAGCTGTACGCCGGCTCCCTTGGCCAGTAAAGCGAGCTGAGCACCGCAACCCCAGAGTCGGTCACGACTGGACCTAATGGTCAGGGGTCCCTTTACCTTTACCTTTACTCAGGATTTAAGCTTAAGGGCCACAAAGTCTAAGGCTAGAAAGAGACAAGGAGAGCCCAGTCTACAGCTGCTACAGTACTGCCTTGTTTGACACAAGGCTATGCTATGAAGGCTGTGTATTTCAGTCCCTGCTGTTGGTTCTAGACAGGATGAGGGTGGGACAATCAGGAGCATTATGGGTGGACAGCATTGAGGTGGGTGATGGCTACAACTTGAGCAATGATTTGCAGGCAAGTTGTGAGATCCTTGCTCACTAATATCTTGGGATATTGTGGAGTATCCCAACTTGCCTGGGTCTAGCTGGAGTAGGTGATTGCAAATCATGATATACCCAGTGGGTAATTCAAATTCTGAATGTGAAAATTTACCTCAGTATTTTAGAACACGAGACACTTTGGCATTTCCTGACTGCTTTGATTTTGGCAGGTATCAAATGTGAAATTTCATCAAGCTGTTAACTGTCAAACACTAATACTACCACATGACATCTGTCAAAGACAGGCAAATATCCATATGTCAGCTATAATCAAATACGGTCAAATATTATTTATCACATTTTTATCCCAACCTTCCTCCAAGGAACTCGTGGTGGTGTACATTATTCTCCCCACTGCCTCACCCTTGTGATAACATTATGAGGTAATTCTGAGAGAATACATGGCCCATGGCCATGCAGAGAGCATCGTGGCTGAGCGGGCTTTTGAACCCTCATCTCCCTGATTCTAATTTGACATTCTAACCATTACATGATGTTGGCACCAAATAAAGAAATACTATTAAAATGCTATTGCATGCCAACTGTCAAATATGAAAGACCATTGTACAATGGCTCTCAAAAATTGTCCAGTACTAAACACTCAGATCAAATACAACCAGGTGTTGTATGTAGATATAAAATATTCAGAGGAAGTCCAGTAAATATTTGAATATTCAGAATACTGTGACTATTTTGCATACCAATTCTCTGATGAGATATTTTCAAGCAAATTGGTTTCAGCTCCTACTACTTGTCTACTAACTTCCAGTCAAAATCTCTCTCCCCCCGCCCCCCGCCCAGCAGTCCTTACTCTGAAGCAGTCACAGCTACCTCACACAGGGTGTTAAGGAGAACAAGGACAAGATCTCCATGTGTGAAGCTGAAGAGATGGAATTAAGCCTTCAAAATTAACACTAAAAAAACTTGAGAGACTCCTGTGAACTCCTGTAGCTATGACAACTGGCTGCTGGGGAGACTGCCAGGCATGGAGCCATATTAGAACTCCAGCTGCTTGTAGCTGTGGATCCAAAAGGAGGAAATGAACCGAGCACGTGGGTCCCCTGGAGAAGCCACATTTGCCCTCCGCCACACAGGCACACGCGTGCCTCTCTCCAGGATATTCGGTAATCTGTACGGCTGGTCTCACATGTATAGATATTTAGGTATCTGCCTGTCAGTGAACAACAAACGAATATCCTGCCATCCCATCTCAGTCTACCAGATTCTTTAAAGTGTTTCTCTTTCATTCTGTGCACCCAAACACAAATCCTTTTATGCTAGGGATTTCCAGCCTTTAAAAATAACAAAGCCACCCCATCCTAAAGTTGCACCTTATACTCTGAGCTGCTGATAAATGAATCTGTCAATTTAGGTTTCTCTCAATTTCCCATTTTTTCCAAGCTTCAGTTCAGTCTGCCTATTTCCACAGCAGATTTTTCCTCTTTAAGCCCCACAAAAATCAAGCCTTTTTGTACAACTTTCTCCTAATATGCACATTTTTAATGAAATTTTGCCCAATACATACATTTTCCTAAACATTGCTTCATAATTGCTGTATAGTTTACTTATTTTCACACTTGCCCCTGATGCACAAATATTTGTATGCTTTTTTGGCATTAAAGATCCCAAATTTTGTAGAAGCACAAAGAAGAATTGCAAGGTATAGTTGTGCTTCAGTTCACATATTGGTTCAGGAAGTATGAATTAGGCAGGTGCAAACTGAAATGTGAATCAAATGAATTTCTCCACATACTGTCCCACCTCTGAGCTCCTCTGTGGAGTCTCCTCAGTTATTAATGGTATGAGTTCACAGGCCACCTTAGGTCATTTTTTGCCTCTGGTTTGTTTTGTCCATCTAGCTAAGATCCATGTGTGCCTCCTTCTTGTTATTTCTTCCATTGCTGGTTGTCTTATCCATGTATTTTCAAATTAAGTTATGCTGTTGTGCTTCAGAAGAGGCAGGCAATTAGAATTTCATCACGAGAGTGACCTGATACCAAGCAGAGCAGTGCTCTCTCTTGTATTCCTAATAGATATATAGCAAAGGAAATTTCAACAGGTCCAGCTTGGCTCACCTGTGCAGCGCTGGGAGATGAAAAGCTGACCCCTACCAAATTCCATCTTCTAAACAACTATTAAAAGTATAAGTAGGAGCTCTCTTCTCTTTTGCATCTGGCTACCCTAAATTTCACTAAACCTGACCACAGAATTTACATCCCTCCAGCTCTCCTGTTCGTTCCATTGGGATGGGAGAGAAATTCTATTCGGTTTGCATTTAAAAGTGAACTTTCTGAAACAATATGCAGACCAAAACACAGCCATCTTTTGAAATTCACACTGTTCCATATTCTTCTGTGTGGTTCTCCAACCAAGTCATGTGCACAAAAATGCATATATTCATGAAAATAACATAGAAAAATGCATTATATTATGGGAAATTGGTTTGCAAAAATGTGTATATTAGGCAAGACTGTGTACGAAAATGAATATTTTAAGAGACGTTCACACTAAAATGCTGATGAATTTTCATGATGAGGTTTTAAAAAACCAAAAGTTGATGTGGAAAATTTGAGATCTGAATGTAAGGTTGGAAAAACCTTTTCAATCAAGCTGTATATAAACATTGTGAAATAAATAATATAACATAATAAATAAAAATGAGACACAGAGAAACTGAAATAGACAGATTCGGTCACCCCTTCATTCCAGTCTGGCAGTATAGGCTGGTCCATTAAGGAAAATGGGACCCTGGACCACCAACCTTAGCCTGCCCCCATTTGCCTGCCTCCTTGCTTATATCCATTCCAAGGGATGGCACTGCCTGTCAGCCTCCCCCCTTCTCGGTCTCTGTCCTTGTAGAACTCAGCAGGGATGAGGACATTGGTTCTGTCATTAGTTCTGTCTCCACCTTCTGTTGACCTTCCACCCTACCAGACCCAATGGGCACCAGGCACCAGTGGGCCATGTTTTTCTGATTAGTTGTGTATATATTTTAATCCCTATGGTCATTGCTTTGTTTATCCACGCATTCCCTCTGGACTGCATTAATCCAGCTCTGCTTGCTCAGTGCCCATGAGGAAAAGGATCCCCAGAAATGGGGAGAGTTGCTGATGGGATCTCTGTGGTTGTTTGTGTTGATATCGAAAATGATTACTGATAAAACTCTTGCAAAGTGCAGAAGTGTTTACCACCTTTAGTGAATCTGTGAGTTGTCATTATTAGTCCCTACAAAAGGGAGACTGGGGCTGAGAAACAGCAACTTGCCAAAGGCTAACCTTGCAATGTAATGACAGAGCTGGGAATTATACCCGTGGCTCCAGGACCAGCCGCAGATGGAGAAGAAAACCTGTAGAGAGGAGTAGCCCCATGTGCTGCTGCGCCTATTTTGCCACAGAGGCTGAAGGTGACTGTACTGATGCCCCAGGTATGATTTGCCCCTCACACCTCATTGCGGAATGAGCGTATGGTCCCTGCCACTTGCTTGTTCATCCACCATGCCTGTGGACGTGGCAAGAAGACACTATCTCAGACCCTGTGGTGAGAGCATCAGCAGCTTGGGTTGCCCCCAGGTTCTGCAACCTCCTGCTTTCCCCCAAAGGTGAGATTCCGTTTCTTCCTTCTGGGCAAGGTCATGGGAACTAGGTCAGAGGCTGGTACAATTATGTGTGTACCAGTGACAAGACCTATGCAGGTCTTAGTCACAGATCTCCCCCTGTCTCTTTCAAATCTATAACAGGGCTGGTCCAACCATTAGGCAGAATAGGACAAGTGCAACAGGTGGCTGTTCCTCCCAAGGCTCACAGCCATTCTCGTTCGTTGCCACTTAGTCTGTCCTGGGTCTCCTAATGTGGCTCTCTATCACAGATGTGGTGCAGAATGCCAGTGCTGAAGTAAGAGTCAACAGCCAACTCAGTCAATGTAGAGGGCACCATTTTGTTTTTTGCCTCAGGCAGCAGCATGCCTTGGGCGAGCCCTGAACCCATCTCTCCCCACCCATATTTCTTCCATTGTGTCCTTCCTCAGCCCTGTCCCAGAAAACACTGCTGTCAATATACAATAATAAGAGCAGCCTACCACCACAGACAAACCAACCAACCAACAAACCAACATCCTTCTCCAGAATGACCTGGTGCCTTTGGCAGCAATGCAACTTGATCTGCAGCATATGAAACGTTCCATGGCAAGGAGCTAAAGATGGTCACCTACTAATGTCTGTGGTGATGTCCTCCTACCACTCCCTACCTTGGGATGCGGGTGGCACTGAGCCTCTTGGGCTTGCCAATCAGAAGGTCAGCGGTTCAAATCCTTCTGATCGAATACATAGAGAAGGTTATACCCAGCAAGTGTCAGTCAATTTGGGAGAGGAACATCCTTAGCTAGTCTGCTCTCTTCTGGTACTTTTAAGGATTTAATGTGGGAAAGTATGGTATTGGCTCTAATTCCAGAGTGCCCAACTCTCCTAGCAAGAGGAATACATGCTGGTCATTTCTGCACTACAATCATCATGGAAGTCCTGGAGGTAGAGGTAGAGGTAGAGGTAGGGCCAGGGCCAGGGCCAGGGCCAGGGCTTAGAGCCAGGGCCACGGCCACGGCCAGGACCAGGGCTAGGGTTAGGGCTTAGAACCAGGGCTAGGGCCAGGACTTAGAGCCAGAGGAATATTTAGCATCTTCCTGAATGACAATCCCCAGGATTCTTTGCAGGAAGCCATTTCTTTAAGAAGGTATCAAACTGCCGTAACAATATTTGTTGATTCTGCTGCAACTGACAAACACAGATATCTCTCTGGTATAAAACTGATGCAAGTTTGTAGTTTAGACATGCCTATGAGCTGCTGAAGACACACTGTGGTTCAAAAGAAAAAAGATAAGATGATGGTTTGACTGTAAGGAGAAAGGGATTGGTGGACCAGTGCTTGAGATCTTTCAAATCCTGGAGATAGGACTATGAGATTTCAAGAGACACCAGCTAAGCTGGTGGGGCGGGGCGAATCTGTCCTTGTCATTTCATCTCCTAAGGGTGATTGTTGTTGAAACATTAAGTATCTCAGAGCTGTTTTTCATTTTAGCTTTGAGGTATTTGTGAACAAGCAGCTCATGATGTGGGTTGGGACGGGGAGAGGTTAAGCCCAAAAAACAGTCCTGGAGATCAAGGCCAGGAAAGTTCCCACGAGAAACTCTTTCCCACACACTCATGAACTCCTTCCTGCTCCTTTAACACTTTGGCCCTAAACAGGAAGCAGGAGCCCAAACTTTCCATGTGGGAATCAGGCACTGATGATAACAGAAGGCCCTTGCATTGACAGGGGCAGAGAAACCAAATCTGGATGCTTCTACTTCATCCCACATCCGTGCTTGGGGTTGTTTCCAATGCTAGTCCTACTCAGATTAGATCCATTTAAATTAATGGACATAAGACATTTATGCTTCATTAATTTCAATGGTAGCAACCCTTGGGTTTTATTTTTTCCTTCATTGCTTTGTCCAGAACCAGCAGTTAGTAGTGACAGACTTTTGCTGGGAGGACTCAGAAACTGTTAAGGGGATTAGCCTCAGTTTCCACTACACAGAGAGGGCAGGGGGCATGAGAAAGAGAACCACCCTAGCACAGGGGATTTGGGTTCAGATCTACACAGATAATAAATAGAAATTGATGACATGAGTGGTGGAAATAACCACCTTTGCCTTGGAAGTCCCTCCCCCTATTCCCTGGCTTTTGAAGCTGACTGTGGTTACACAGTGGAAAGGGAAAGCACACTGTACATTCTCTAGGACATGGTCTTCTCTTGTCTAGGGGCGCAATGGGACTAGGAGGGCCCATGGAGGGCCCTACAAAAATCCAGAGCTGGCTTTGCCAATGCCTGTTAAGAGGCTGGTGAACATCCCCGGACGTCTGTTCAAGTGTTGTGTGCACAGCTCAATCCCAGGCACAGGGGCTCTAGAGCTGATAATTGCTTTGCTAAGTGCCCTGGGCAGATGGTGTCAAATTGAATCAATGATAGTTTTAGCAGAAGCAAACAGATATTATAAAAGCATTAGGCATCTTCAAAGGGTGACTCACGGTGCACTTGCCAGAGGCGCAGCGGCCTGGTGTTTGGCAGGCAGGCATAGGCAACTGAGAGAGAGGGATGAATAGCCATTTGCCCCTTTGCTGTTCCTTCCTCCATTTTTTTCCAGGGCAGTTTTGCACAGGTGCAAACTGCAAATCCAGCCATTAGTTCCACCTTGGCTATTTGCCAGTGTGCTATTGGGGAACTACAGGGTCCCAATAGCAGAATGGAACAACCACTTATTGGGACTGTGCAAGGGCTTGCAATGGTGTCAGTGCAGGTCAGTCACACCCACTGTATAGACTCTGCCCCGCTGCAATGTAGAAAGCAGTGCTGGAATGATGGGGTGGGGAGATGTAGGTCTATAGTTCACACATGTATGTTGCTTGATTACTATAGGACATGTACAAAGCCTCTTTCACTTACCGCTGAGCAGCTGAGCAGGGCTTCCTTCCCAAGGCAGACAGTACATCTAGTATACCTGAAGGAGTGTCTCCACCCCCATCATTCAGCCCAGACACTGAGGTCCAGCGCCGAGGGCCTTCTGGCCGTTCCCTCACTGTGAGAAGTAAGGTTACAGGGAACCAGGCAGAGGGCCTTCTCGGTAGTGGCCCCCGCCCTGTGGAACGCCCTCCCATCAGATGTCAAGGAAATAAACAACTACCCGACTTTTAGAAGACATCTGAAGGCAGCCCTTTTTAGGGAAGTTTTTAATGTTTCAAGTTTTATTCTGCTTTTAATGTTCTGTTGAAAGCCTCCCAGAGTGGCTGGGGAAACTCAGCCAGATGGGTGGAGTAGAAATAAATTATTATTATTATTATTATTATTATTATTATTATTATTATTATTATTATTATTATTCAGAGGCACCTTTTGCTTTCAAAATTAAGCACTGGCTAGACCTTCTTGACATAATTTTGAGAACATGGATCTATTTCTTTAAAAACTATTGAAACATATCCTCAGCTAAACATTATGCTAGAATTACTTGGTCACTTCCATCTATGTCTACTGACATCACCCTTTTACGATCGCCAAAGAGTCTTCCAGGTGATTGTAAGAGGTGCTTTGGCGATAGTTAAAGACTGGTGCCAAAGCACCTCTGGGAGGCTATGCCTGCAGCCACAGGAAGTGGTGGCAGCAGTGTGGGAAGCGGTGAGGGAGAGAGGGGGTGGGTGGGCAGGCAAGTCGTGGCAGGGGAAGGGGGTGGGGGGCATGGATGTGTAGCAGCACCTATTTTTTGGGGGGGGGACCACTGGCTGCACCTTCCATTTCTTCTGAAAAATAAGTCTCCCTGGTCTGGGGGGGGGGGGGAGTGGGAAGAAGCGCAGGGAGAATTCAGGATGACCATGATTGAATGATGGTATTGTGTGGATGCCCTACCAGAAATGGGTGAACAAAGCATTACAAATTCACACAGGTCTATTAATAGCATCAGGCCTATTACTATCTGTGTTTTATTTATGTTTTGCAACTATCAGTGAATGATCTGGAAATGTTGTTATATTTTATTCTGAAAACTTTGCGAATGTGAGTCGTTTTGAGCCTGGTTTAGCACAGGAGAGTGGCATACGAATAAACTGATGATGATGCCTGCGACTATGCTGCGACTAACTCATTCTCTTTGCAACCGAGTAGAGATCTCCCTCCAGAAACGTACCTGACGTCGGGGCTGTAGATGGCCAGCCTCAAGAGGTAGAGGGCAGCGCTGCCCAGTCCGAGTCCAATGAAGCCAATGAGGGGGATGAGCTGAAGAGAGAGAGATGAAAAATACGTAAATAAAATGAATATTTATCAGGGAGACTGGGGAGTTAAAGGGAGCCCTGACACATCAGGAGATTTACAGGGAAAATATGGCACAGCAATCGTATAGCCAAGCTCTAGTACACAGTGTAGCTGTCAGTTTGAGTGACTGAATTAAAAGAGGGGGAGAAAAATAGACATATCTAGGGGAGGAATTGGATCTGGGGATGAGAAATTGCCTGCCAGTCCCCATACCTCCCAGGATGGGGGAGAGCAAGGCCTCTTAACACTGGATATTGGCGCATATTGGTGGGTGAGTGGGGAAGTCTAGGGGCAGTAGAAGGAAGCATGTATTTTCTCCCTCTGACTGCTGAGCCCTGAGGGAGATGGTTATGAGGGGCGTTTTGTCAACAGCGATGTAACTGATGGAGCTGTGGTTGCTATTTGTGGGAGATGAGAAGATGAGCACCTTTGTCTGGTAAATGAAAGCCATTATTTATTGTGATACACTTAGTATCTTCACTTTTGCACTTCTCCATCCAACTCAGATTGATTTTTATCAATCCACTTACCCATTCTTGACCTCTCTTGTTCACACTGAGTTTTCTTCCTCACACCCCAATCCAATCTATCTTCCTTCCTTCCTTCCTTCCTTCCTTCCTTCCTTCCTTCCTTCCTTCCTTCCTTCCTTCCTTCCTTCCTCAATGTCATTTTCTACTTAACCACCTCATAGTCAATCTGCTGTTCTCAAAATTAGTGGAGAGCAGTAAAAAGATGGATTTATGCTTATTTATGGTACAGGCATTCCTATAGGAATGTCTCCTTCCACACAGTCCTGCCATCCATTGAGGACAAGGAAGTGGGCAGCCCTTTAGCATATCCTCCCACTGTCTTAAGTGTCATTGTTGTGAAAGTGTGGTGAAGGGCCTTGCCCACTGTGGCACCCAAGACATGGAGCATGTTGTCTGGTGAGATCCAACTGGCTTCCTCTTTCCAGGAACCAGTTTGTGGAATGAGGTTTAATTAACACAGAATATAGGGATACGACCTTCTGGAGAGGAATAATCATTCTAACAATTTCAGCTTTCTTTCAACTTTTTTAATATATAAAAAGTTCCTAGTCCATATGGTTACAACAGTCTGAAAGTACGTGGTCAATGCATGGTTAAATCTTAAATGCTGATATAGAGGACATGGTAGAGAATGTTTTCTTCTGGTCAGGAGGCATAGCTGCCCATGTGTTTTGTAAAGAAATATTTTCTCTTTGCTTGCCTTGAATATCTAGTCAGGGTCACAGTTGGGCCACCAACTGAAGCTGAAGGAAGGTACTTCATGACACCAGAGCTACTCGTGCCTTGAGTGACCATAGTGGATCCAAGAACCCCCAAACTGAGCACCAGCCTCTTTAAAGGGAATGCAACCCTACCTAAAACAGGTTGACCCCACCAGTACAGTCAAAAGAACCAGGTGGAGCTTCAGTTTAACCAGCATTTATCCAGTCCATCACTGAGTCTAGACCATCCAATGCCTCAGCTGCAGATGCAAAGGATAAATAGAGAGGTGTTTCATCTGCATAGTGATGACAATGCCGTTCAAATTCCCGGACGATCCTCCTCAGTGGTTTCATGTAGATGTTAAACAGCATGAGGTATAAGGCTGACCTTTGCGACACCCCACATTGGAGGGTCCATAGGGTGGAGCATCACCTTCTGGAGATGTCCATCCCAAATACTCCCAGCTAAAGTGTTCTCAACTAATCGAGCTGGGCATTATTGGTTGATGCTGGTGGTTTGGAATGGGGCATAAGGCTCGACACAGATGACTGCTGCTTTTCAGAGTGTTGAAAGTGATATGATAGAGTATGGTTGCTTTTCATATTGTGTACCCCATCCCAACTTTTGCAGATTTGGGTAGCGTCACAAAAGCCTTTAAAACTGGTTTGATCAGAGACTACTGTGGAACATACAGCAAGGGGAACAATCCTGTTTCCACTATCTGGTGCACTATTGCTTGCTTTCCAGCCAAACTTGATGTCCAGTGCCAAATACTTTGCCTGCCAATAGTTTGATTCTGAGGCTGTTTTCTACAGCAACACTTCTCTCCAAATCCCTACAACACACGTGCACACCCACATACACAAAATGTTTACGTTTGCTTGCCTCTTGGGCTCCAGCTACCATCCCTATTTAACGAAGCTGCCCTGAACGCCAACAGCTTTTGTATCCAATTCCAAGGTAATTTCCTTCCTAGCCTGCTATATGAATCCCCAGGAGGCTGAAGGTGCAAAGCCGCAATCCAAACAGATACAGCAGCCGCTTGACCTTTCCCAAATTGCACTGGCCCCTCATGCCCAGCTAGATGTTTGGAGCATAATGAACCTCTGTGTCTCCCCCCCCCCCCCGCCCTCTAAGAAACAAATAGCCAGGAGTTTATAATCCTAACTATTGCCATAGAAGCAAATCAAAACATTGCCTACCCCAGAACACAGAGTGGAATCTGGGAAGTAGAGGGGCAAGGCGTTCACATAAATATGAGTTTTCTGATTGATTACGGGCTGTGATCTTTGACAGGGCTAGGAATCCAGGTACTGAAAACTCTATCTGTTGGGATATATATCCCAAAGATATTTTGTTCTAAGATCTCCCCAACGAATGTCACTTCACATAATTTTCTCTGAGGGTTGATGTAACACAAGGGGCGAGAAAGGGTTGGGAATAAGGATTCATAGGTTTTATTCCCATCGTGGAATATTTTATTCCAGTCCAGAAAGGGCCATGGCTCAGCAGTAGAGTACCTGCTTTGCATGCAGAAGGTCCCAGGTCCAATCACCAGCACCTCCAGGTAGGACTTGGAAAGATCCATTCCTGAAGGAGCATTCCTAAGCAGCCACTGCCATGAGCTCGATGGACCAATGGTCTGACTTGCTATAAGGCAGGGCAGCTTCCTGGGTTCCTATCCATTCTTAATCTCCCATTGGGAGACTTGTTGGCATCCTTCTGGAATCTGGAATAATTTGGCCACCATGAACCCCACAACTTTGCTTGTGACCAGGCAGCGTCCCATTCATTTCCCCATTTTCTTTTAACATTTCAGCATGCTCAGTCTGAGGCACGGCTACCCTCCCCACCTCACACCCTTTGGCGCATCCAACTTTCAGCAGACGCCAGGTGCGATTCAGGAGGTTAGAGTTGTCGAGAAATAATGATTTTCCTTTTTTCACATTGTGTGCCGGCCCCATGCCAGGTGGACCTGGCAGTGGCTTCTAGCTGAAACACACCGGATAATAAAGAATGACGCCACAGTCCCAGGGACTTCTGGCACCTCTGCAGAGAGCCAGGGATTACAGACGTATTTCACCATCTGCTGCTGGCGTCTTCTGGGTTATTAATTCTGGGGGAACATCTGAGGATGGGCAACTCACTGGGGATAAACGTATGAATTTGGCTGCCACTGGGAAGAAAGCTGCTGTGGCACTATGGCAGTGGGCATGTGAGCCATGCAGAGGATAGCAGACCATTGCACTGCTGATAGGTTTTCCAAACGGCTTTCCTGTTCTCCAGGATTTCAGAGGATGCAAGTTGTTCCACCTCAACCCACCCCATTCAAAAGCCTTTTGAAGTGTGAGTTCCAGAAAGTATCTCAGAAAATGTTGTGCAAACAAAGCATGAGGGCCGCTTAATATTTAAATTTAGCCATGAGCCTCTCAGATTGTCCTCTTCTGTGTTTTCTAAAGGCTTAGCAAAGGGTGCTGGTTTTTAAGGGATCCAACAAGATAGGAAGCTGGTGGTAGTAGCAGCCACAGTGACACTGCTCCCTATATTAGTTCAGGAAAAAGGTGAGGAATAGGCTTGTACTGTATAACATTATGCATGGCATGGAGAAAGAGGACAGGGAAAGGTTTTTCTGCCTTTCTCAGGACATCAGAACTCGGGGGCATCTATTGAAGTGGAATGTTGGGATATTCAGGGCAGGCAAAATGAAAGGAAGTCCTTCCCACAATCACATAGTTAAACGAGTGAATTTGCTCACACATGAGGTGGTGGTGGGCACCAACTTAGATGCCTTAAAAATAGGATTAAAGAAACTCATGGGGGAGAAGGCTACCTATGGCTACTAGCCAGTCAGAGGCAGCATACGTCTCCATCCCAGAGGGGAGAGTACTGTTGCGTTCAGGTCCTGCTTGCAGGCTTCCCACGGGAATCTGGTTGTCCACTGCGAAAACAGGAGGCTGGGCTAGATGGGCCACTGGCCAGATCCAGCAACAATCTACAAATGTTATTATGTGATGCACTAGTCAAATTTAAAAAATAAACTTAAATAGATAGATTGATAGATGATAGATAGATGATAGATAGATAGATAGATAGATAGATAGATAGATAGATAGATGATAGATGTCAAGGCCGTGGATAAGCAGGGCTGCTTTACTTCAATGTGAGGTAGGTCTAGGTTTGCCATACATCACAAAAATTCCTGACATGTCCTGGTGTCCGGGTGTAAAAATGGCATCATGGGGGAAATGGCGCCAGGAGCAAAATGTCAGGGAAAACCCAGATGTATGGCAACGCAATGGAAAACCACTGTATTTGGGGGGACGCGTGTGGTGCTGTGGTCTAAACCACTGAGCTTCTTGGGCTCAGAAGGTCGGCGGTTCCTGCATTCTTGTGAGGATGTGACTGGAGTACTTGTGCAGGTTTCTTCCTGACTCCTCTTTTTGCATGTGTTCAGATGTGTGTGTGCCCCCCCCCCGCCAACTTGATGGAATTACCTAATGCAAATTATGAAAAAGAAAATGAAAGGGAATGAAGAAAAGGAAAGGTAGAGAGGTGGGTGGGAAGAGCAAGTACAATTTACTATGGCACTAAGACTTGTGTTTTAGTGACAGAACATCTGCTGTGCGCGCAAGAGGCCTCAGGTTGCATCCCTGGGATCTCCAGTTAGGGCTGGAAAAGACTCCTTCTCTGAAGCCCTGGAGAGCCATTGCCAGGCATTGCATACCTGCCAAGTGTCCCATTTTTACACATGAGGTCATGGTGGCCATTTTGGGTGCTGTAATCTTGCTTGCTCTCATGCTGCGCTCTTGCCCCCCCCCCCCAAGCATTGGGGAGAACTGTGACCTTGTGCAGCAGTCAAAAATGTTTGTTTTGGGGCACCACATGAGATTACGCCCCCAAAAAGTGCTTTGAAGGGACAAGAACACCGCACGCTACTCATCTGGGAGTGTGTCCTGGGACTCGACTATACAGCTGCAAATAAAACGTTTTAAGTGTGTTGTAAATTGCAATATCTCCTGCCAACCTAGCAGTTCGAAAGCACATCAAAGTGCAAGTAGATAAATAGGTACCGCTCCGGCGGGAAGGTAAATGGCGTTTCCGTGTGCTGCTCTGGTTTACCAGAAGCAGCTTAATCATGCTGGCCACATGACCCGGAAGCTGTCTGCGGACAAATGCCAGCTCCCTCGGCCTATAGAGCAAGATGAGCGCGCAACCCCAGAGTCGGTCACGACTGGACCTAATGGTCAGGGGTCCCTTTACCTTTCAAGTGCAATATATGACACTAGATGGCGACAATGAGCTATGGCAAATTCAATATATTTTTCAAAACGTTTTTTAAAAAGCATTTTCAGAGCGTTTTTTATATGCGTGTAGATTCCACCCTGGTATCAATCAGAAAAAGTTGGGTGGTATGTCATTGCAGACAGTGCTGAGCATGGTGGATTTATGGTTTGTCTTGTCATAAGGCAACTTCCTGTGTTCTTATCTTGCTGAGAACTCTAGTCTAGAGACATGGTGGTGCTCTCCATTTATTACTGGACTTCAACTCCCAACAGCCCCCACATTGTCTGGCCTTGTTCTCTTCCCTTGCCCTAGGAGTAGGGGACGGCAAAATGGTGAAAGAAGAGCAAAGGATGCCAGTCGTGGAAAGAGAGTGCAGGAGTGTGGCTGCCATCTAGGAATTACTGGATGTGGGACTTTTCTCCTGGCTTTGGGCTTACCGGGGGGGGGGGCACCTGCCCCCACAGATCGAGTACAGTGGTACTTCGGTTAAGTACTTAATTCATTCCGGAGGTCCGTTCTTAACCTGAAGCACCACTTTAGCTAATAGGCCCTCCTGCTGCTGCTGCCGCGCTGCCACCGTGCGATTTCTGTTCTCATCCTGAAGCAAAGTTCGTAACCTGAGGTACTATTTCTGGGTTAGCGGAGTCTGTAACCTGAAGCGGATGTAACTACTGTAAATCAATGAAAATAACTGAGGTTCTGCCCCCCTAACATTAAGCCTGCCCCCTATCATAAATCCTGGCTATGCCCATGCTCCTGGTCCAGATTTTTCTTCTTCTACATGCGCAAGACAACTATAGTGCCAAGTCTCTGCTACTCTGAGAGAGAGAACTTCACAAAATCCCATCACCACCAGGAAACACAGCTACTGCTGCTCATCAGCCTTGCTTTGTGACAATGGCAAGTTTCTGCTCTGTTTCTGTACCACCAGCAGAGTTCTGGGGTTGCAAGCCTTTTCCTTCCTTCCTTCCTTCCTTCCTTCCTTCCTTCCTTCCTTCCTTCCTTCCTTCCTTCCTTCCTTCCTTCTCAGTTGGCGGAGTTGGCATTAATCATAGGCTGAGGCAGTTGGGCTCCCTGGGAAGTGCAGCCACACAGCAGCAGGAGAAGCTGTTGCAAGGTGAAAATGCTGATCCACATGGATGGTGCAAAGAACAGCTGATGGTGGATAATGGATGGTGTGTCAGGGCTGCACAAATCCCCCTACTTCTTTCAACCTATCAGAGGCAGGCAGACCTTAGCGCTCACAGTTAACCCTTTGCACCCTCTCCAACTCCTGCTATTTCCCAGGGACAGTCCCGGTTTCCTAGCATCTGTCTCTGGTAAATCATTGTCTCCTTTTCTCTCCTTTTTGCCTCTGTGGGAAGAATTTGGGAATGCCCTTTTTAAAACATTGATAGTGGGTGCACATGTGCACTAGAGTTTGCTTGCTTCCCCACTCCCCCATAATTGCTTACCCAAATAGGAAATCTTTGTGAATACAGTGGTACCTCGGGTTACAGACGCTTCAGGTTACAGACTCCGCTAACCCAGAAATAGTACCTCAGGTTAAGAACTTTGCTTCAGGATGAGAACAGAAATCGTGCAGCAGCGGTGCAGCAGCAGCGGGAGGCCCCATTAACTAAAGTGGTGCTTCAGGTTAAGAACAGTTTCAGGTTAAGAACGGACCTCCAGAACGAATTAAGTTCTTAACCCGAGGTACCACTGTATCTGAGTTGCAACAAGGTGACTTCAGGGTGTGTGTGTGTGTGTGTGTGTGTGTGTGTGTGTGTGTGTAAAAACTGAGGGGACAATTTCAGAAGCAAAATTCTTCCCAAGGCTCCTCTGGACGACCTGTTTATTCAGCAGCCATCCTGATTTGCTGGCACAAAGCTTTTAAAAACATATGCAGAGGTTAGACTATGCGTTAGCACCCAGTTCTTGTTCCACACAGAGCAGACCACTGAAATGAATAGATAAGATCAACTTAAGGTGTTTTTTTTTTTTTCCATTTTCAGTGGGTCTTCTCTGAGTAGGATATGACTGTATGTTCAGTCTGTATTGAGCATTTGTTCTGATTTGTTTGCAGGGAGCTTTGACGACAACGAGCATTTGGCCTGCATTCATCCTGATTCCCTTGCAGGGTGTTCATTAGGGTTATAAACAGAGGAAGCCGCTTGGGTGCCCGGGGTAGGCAGCGGGTGGACCATTTGGGGCAGCGCAGAGCCTGCAGGCGCTCAAGCCACCGCGTGACTAGGAGAGATGCTTGGCTTGGGCAGGCCCAGCGGTAAGTGCCGCTCAGCATTTTGTCACGGCCCTCAGTGGTGACACCTGGGGCGGTCCGCACCCACTGCACCCCCTTCCTCTGCCCCTGGTTATAACTTTTTGACTTAAAAAACAATAATTCCTGTATCATAAAGGAATGATCTTTTGCTTAAAAACACTAAGAAAGGGACTAATTCTTCTCAGTTGTGAAAAAAGTCACCCTGAAATGAAAAGTTGGAATCACCATATATCTAATGTTACTACTCAATGAAAATGACTTCAAGAACTTGTCGGAAATATTGAAACCTTACAAAAAATGCATTATGGATATTGGAAAATCACTGGAAGCAGGAGCCATCCGTATTCCAGATACCAAGAAGTAATCAGTGCACAGAACACACAATCAAAGTGATGTGGAAACTTTATGGTGCTTGCAGCAGAAACAGAGACAAACTGCAACCTCGACTTATTCTAAGCAATAAGAAGTGATGTACAATGTACAAAACATTGTACAAGTATTAGAAAAACTGCAAGCTCTATTTTACCTGTATTTTAATACATAATTATCATTATTATGTATAATTACATAATACATTATACTGTTATATACGGTATACAAAAATCAATTTATTGATTTTGGGGTGACCTTTTTTCAAAAGATTTGGAAATTACAGTTCAGTCCTTTGTTTTTAGGCAAAAATTCATCTAACTAAGCTACAGGAACATGAGGTTGTAAAAAAAAGTTATAACCCTAGTGCAGTGTTTCCCAACCGGTATTCCGCGGCACACTAGTGTGCCGCGAGACGTTGCCTGGTGTGCCGCGAGATGTTGCCTGGAGGGAGGCGGGCGAGTCGGGCGGCGAGGGGTGGCGGCGGCGAGGAGAGGCCGCCCAGCGCGGGGCTCTCGCCATCTGCCTGCCTGGCTGCCTGCGTGGCGCCGACGTCACGGGGCTGTAACGTGCCCCACATAGGCACACGCGGGGCGGTGAGCGAGCTCCCTCCCACATCCCATCGCCGCTCGCTTCGGCCGGCCTACTGGGCTGTCGCAGGCGGAAGGCCTGCGCATGCGCGAGGTTTCCGCGCCTTCGGGATTCCCTTCACGCCTTCCTCCTCCCGGGTCCTTGAGAGCGCGGGAAGCGGCAGCGCGAGACCGGCGTTGAGCCTGGTAGGTATTGCGCTTGCCAAGGCAGTCATTTGGGAAATGAAAACTTGCAAAGCAAGCAACCAGTTCAATCTGAAGTACGTGTATGCTTAATATCCTGTATCTGAAACCTGTTCTGCCCCCTCCCCCACACTTGGTGCCATTTTCATCTACACATGCAGCAGAGTAAGTTGACCCAGAATAGTACCAATTCAGATGGCAGATGGGAGAATGACAGTGCTGAATGCTTTCCCATGTAGAACAGTCCCTGCAAATAAAAACCTAGCATATTTGGAAGAGGGATGCTAGCCTAACCATTACCTTCTATGCTGTTACTATTTTTTTATTTTTTTTTTACATAAGTAAAAAGTGACCTTTCCCCATCTGGCATGGTGGTGTGCCTCGAGATTTTTTTCATGAAACAAGTGTGCCTTTGCCCAAAAAAGGTTGGGAAACACTGCCCTAGTGTTCATAGACATCTTCCTATTACTCATTCATTCATCTCACACTTTTCAATGCATTTTGTTGTCATTTCCCTAACTGCAAAAAGTCTATTATTATTATTATTATTATTATTATTATTATTATTATTATTATATTTGTTGCACCAGGGTGAAAGAGCCCCTTAATCTGCTTCAATTGCACAAGCCCAAATTTCCCAGTATGGACCTGAAGCTCTCCTGCAAAATAGTGACAGTTTTTAGGTACCCCAAATACCGGGAGTTTGGGTGGGTGGGTGTTATAGTGACAGCATTTCTTTTTTCTTCTATCTTCCCCATCTTTTATTTTCTTTTAGCACTTCTCAGCAGATGTCAACTGCCACCTGCCATTAGCACTGTTTTGGGACATTCATGTTATGGGAACTGGTGGATTCTGAGAGATCAACGGACCCTCCAGGATGCTGCTTGCTGAGAGTGGTTGTGGTCTAGAGCTGTGGGGTGGGGATGTTCTGATAGTTAGATTGTCTCTAGGAGGTTGGTTAGATTGTCCATTTGCCAATGCTTGAATAAAATTCCTCGGATGAGACCAAATGCAGATCTATAGCAAGTGAAAACCAGTAACCTTTAAGAAAAAATCTGGTTTTAAGTGTTTATGCATCCTTTCCTGTATGGAATGGAAAAGCTGTTCTCCTTTATTCTCCCCTCCTGTGTTTGTGTGTGTGTGTGTGTGTGTGTGTGTGTGTGTGTGTATAGCCAGCTCAGGCAAGTCCATTTCCCCCTCCCCCATTTTTAGCCTGTGAGAGGGGGAAATTGTATTTATATCAAGGCCTCATGGGCATATATAATTTATCAGGGTTTATTCATATTTGTAAACAAAATCCCTGTCATGAATTTTTGATGGAAAGCGAGACAATGGCTTTGGGAGACGGGATAAAGGGGGGGGGCTTGGGGTGGGTTGTAGGTTTTCCATTCTGTCACTGAAATTTCTGAAGTGGGGGGAACAGTTAGATCACAACGTATGAGGGGAAAGATGGGGGGGAACCACCTTAAGCTGCCTTTCGAATTTGATGGGGGGGGGGGCGCGATTTGGAACCTGCTGTGTGTTGATTTATTCCTAGAGTGTTGAAAAACCCCTTAGAGACATCCGATATAACAAGGTAAATAACAACACATCAAATCTCCCCTCTTGCCAATTGCGCGCCAGCCGTCCACGGACATCTAGGGTTAGGGAACAAACTACCAAGAATTAAATATGCATAAGCTTGCCTCTATGGGTGGAGGGAGAGAAAAGCTCAAAAGCCTGGGCTAGCAAGTAAATAAATAAATATTTTTGGGAGAAAGAGAGAAAGAAAGATCCCTTTGAATCCCATGAAACTATCCACCTGCCCTATACAGTCAAAGCACAATTATGTCACTTTAAACAGTCATGCCCCCACCCCTCAAAAGAATCAGGGGATTGTTATATGGTTATATGCCATATGTCTGGATTTACCTGGGGGGGGGGGGCGGATTTGTCCTGGATCTTAGGTAAGTCAACTGAAAAAATTGAGGTTTTCAAGCTTGCAGGCAGTCCACCCGGTGCCTCCCCCTCAGGAGAGACATGTGGCTCAGGCCCGCTGCAGGCCCCGCGGTGTGGCGCCCAGTGCCCCCTGCCTCACCTAGCTACGCCTCTGGATTAGGCAGATTCATGGAGGTGAGAGCTGTCAAAGGCTACTAGCCATAAAGTTGGAAGTAGCAATGCTTCTGGTTTCTGGAAATCACTCGAGGGGAGAGTGCGCCTGCAGTGGTGGGTGCGGTGGGTGCGGGAGTTATTTATTCAAAAACACATATTTCTGCCATTTTGTCACCCCCCTCAGTGATGACACCCGAGGCGCCTGCACCCACCGCACCCTCCTTCCTCCGCCACTGGCAGCAGATCCTGATGTAGATCTTCATTTCCCCCTTGTTCCTGATGTAGATCTTCACTCAACCCTTATTCCCAGGTGGGGAGGTGGGGGCGCCATTTTGTGGTCCTCCTCAGGCCCCAAAATGTCCTGCACCAGCCCTGCCTTCAGATATTTTGAGGCTACGGTTCTCATCATCCCTGACCGCTGGCTATTCTGGCTGGGGCTGTTTGGAATTGGATATATAGAAGAGGCCCCAGCTTCTCAGGATGATTGAACAAAAAAAGGCCCCTTCAAAAAAAAACAAAAAACCCCATGGTGGGTCTTCAAGTGCTTCAGCCCCTCGGAGCCAGTGCCTGTGGTCTACACATACCTAACTGCATCGCTGAGGGTAGGGGCTTGATAGGAATCCAGCTAGCAGAGGAAGCAGGTATATTTTCTCCTGAGTGGGCTTAGAAGGAAGCAGTTAGGGATGAGATGTTCCTCTTGAATGCAAAGAGTTAGGGTTAGAGTCTTTATAGTGTCTTTATAGGGTTAGAGGTTATAGGATAAGGCTCAAATGTGGCTGGGGGTAGAGGGACGCGGGAAGCTGCCATCTACCAAGTCAGACCCTTGTGTCCATCCAGCACATCACTCTTAACACTGAGGGCTCATCCACAGTTGCCTTTGCTCTGTGTTTCTCGTTATAGCTCAAGGCTTTCTAGGTCCAGGTCCAAGGGGTCGTTGGTTGGCTGGTTTTTGTTCTGATGCTTTCCCCATGAAAACCTGCTCTTTGCGGGAAACCCGAATTGCCTTTGGCTCTGATTCAGCGGTGAAGAGCGGGTTTTCCAGGGGGAAGCTGCGGGGCAAAAAGAAAAAGAAAAGTGCTCCGAGACGGGTGGGAAAGTGCAGCTCTTTGCCCAGGAAGCCCAGGGCAAAAGGCGGCAAGTGTGGCAGAGCCCTGAAGAGCAGCGATTCTGCAGGGTTTCGGGCAAGGCGTCTTCCCTGGAGATGCTGGGGATGGAACCCGAGACCTTGCGCGCAGTCAGGGCTCTCCTGCTGCGCTGCTGCCATTCCCCATAGGAAGGCAGGAGTGGGAGCCCGACAGAGAAGGGGAGCGTGGAAGAAAGAAACCTGGAACACCTCGCTCCTTGGGACAGGGGAAATGGAGGTGGCTGGTTCTCACCTTTCATTTTCATTTAAAAAGAAACAAAAGCTATTAGGGGAAAGCTGCACCTGGCGAGTTTCTGCCTGCAGCGGCGGGGAAGGCGGCGATGCTCAGCATACTTTCTGTGCCGGGGGCGGCGAGAGAAGGAAAGAAAGGTTTAGGGTTGTGGGTGCTGAGGGTTTGGGGCTACTGTGGAAGTGGGCGGGGGGGGAGTGGGGTTGGGGGTCACTACTCTTAGGCTAAGGGGTCAAGCGGGGAAGAGGTGACTCACTCCTGGATGTCTCTTGAGCTGCCGGGAGAATCTGCCCCTCAGAGGGGCGCCCTTCGCTCCGGGGCCGGGCTGGGCACTTGCGCTGGCTTCCTTGCCTCCCATCTCCTCGGCTCCGGCGGCTCCACAGCAGCCCAGCGCGTCCCAGCAGCGTCTGCGCCCGCCTCCGGGACCCGCGGGGAGGGCGGGCGGGCGGGCGGGCGAGGGAGGCGCCGGGACCACGGGAGGGAAGTTGGGGGACTTCAGGCAAAACAAGAGCGGAGGGGGAGAAAAGTTTCTTTCATTCAGCTGGTGGAGGTGGGGGTCTACTTGTGAGGCCAGAGTGTCTGCACGAGACCCTTAATGTCAGGTCCTGGGTTCGAGTCCCCTGTTGGGCAAAAGACTCCTGCATTGCAGGGGTAGACAGTCCTATGGTTCATTGAGCTGATCAGTTCCCCAAGGCGAAACTCCCGTGGCGTGGAACTTGGTGAGGGGAGGAAGTGGGGTCACCTGTTGCGTTTCTGCGGGCCAAGAAGCAGTTGAGAGGCGCAAGAGGCGCCCTGAGTGGGTGGCGCGAAAGATGCTCTTCGCGGGAGCTGGAGGCAAGTGCAGGTCCTGTGGGGCAGGTAGCTTAGAAGGTAGAACATGAGACTCTCAGTCTGAGGGTTGTGGGCCAAAAAGTCCCTCCTTGCAGGGGGTTGGACCCTTGTGGTGTCTTCCAATTAAATGCTACTTCTAGGGAAACTTGCTTAGACTAGCGGAACCTGGGTAGACTCTTTTGTGGATGGTTTTGCAAAGAAATAGGAGACAAAAGTTATTGCTTCTTGGTGTCAGCTGGTGGTGTTTCTCCCCTTCCATTCACCTTTTTCTCATTCTCGTTTTTCTTTTCTTTTCTTCCCCCTCCCTTCATTAAATCAGGGTGGGGAGGGGAAGTAATGTTAGACACAACTATATGGCAAGGCGGGGGGGGGGGAGGCTGCGGAAAGTGTGTGCAGAGTAGGGACCCACTGTGAGAGAAGTCAAACAAAAAACCCTCACCCTTTTTTGCAATATACTTGGGAGCCCCCGGCTTCTTTGGGCCCCTGCCAGTGTTCCACTTTGCTGGCTGTTAGCACCAAGACTGCCAAATGGCCCGAAGTTTGGGGGACAATACCTTGCCGTGTGCCTATGCTAGGAGCTGAGTGATCCTGAGATACTGCGCCAAGCAACCTTTGGGAACCTCAAATGGCCTTCCTCTGTCAATATTGTGGTTTCACCTCAGATCGTATAAATCTTTCACCTTTTACTAAAAAATGGCCTTCCTCTGTCTCACTAGGCTCTGGGTTCTCCGAGTGCACAAGGATGTCTCCAGCTGCAAGCCTAGAAAGAGGCTGGAGGCTTGGAGCTCACATGAATCACCCACAAGGTTCATCCTGGGCCTAAAAGACTTAACATGTGAATTGATCCTAAAGAGGCACAGAGCTGTGCATCTGGAAGATGCAATACTGTGTATGTTGGGGACCACAGCCTGTCAAAATCTATCCAAGCTGCCTACATGGTTCTCAAAATGTCATTGTCTTGAAATTAATTTCTTTGTTTGCTTCCCCCTCATGAAGGGGAAAAAAGACATAGAAAGACAAAGCACTTTCCTGGGAGATGGACATACATCTCTCCACCATAGAGCCGAGCTACATGTTACACTGATCACACAGCTTGCATGTACTGTAGCTTGGCTCGCTGCCTTGTCTGTGCTATGCACAGCCTTCAAGAAATGTACAATTTTTGCGACTGCGTCTTCTCCGCACCCCTTGCAGGGCTGAGCCGGGAATATTTGCCAAGGCCGACAAAATGCACGTCTCTCCACCATATGCCAGCCTGCAATCAATTTATTTTTCATACAAACAAAACGCAGGTATGTTTGCTGCTGGGTCCCTACACTTCACACCAGGCGAGGGTGACATTTATAACTGATGGGGCCATCAACCTGTATTGCTTTTACACACACACACACACACACACACACACACACAGTGTTTCCCCTCTCTTTCCACCTGGTTTCTTGAATGGAAACAAAACTTTCCTTCATTAGCAGCAGGCTTGCTGTTGCTAGTAGAGACTGCAGAATCCAGTAGTTAGAGCAGGCAGGGGGCAACTAGGGCAGTTTGCGTTCCAACCTTTGGCAAGGGATGGGATGTGGGCTATAAAATGTAATGAGATGGGATGGAAAACAGGATAATCAGCCTTATTTCCTGCTCTTGTAAAAACTAATGCAGCCTTCTTCCAGCTGGTGCCCTTGAGATGATGTTGGACTCCCAACACCCATCAGCTCTAGCCAGCAAGTCCAGTGGTCAGGGATGATGGGCATTGCAGTCAAAAACATATTGCTAGAGTGATAGTGTGTCTTATGTTGGGATTTAGGGGGAGCAAAGAAATGGACAATGTGATACCTGGTAATTTCTCCCTAGTTGGCTCAGTCAGAGTGGAAATCTGATTATTAGAACATAGAGATCTGGATACGTAATGAAATATTTTGGCCAGAGTAAGGTGGGGCAGACTGAGTCAGCTCCAGGTTTGAAGGCCCCTGGGCAAAGTGTCAGTGGGGCCCAGTATCAGTGGGCCCTGGTGGACTTAGCAGGCTGTGGAGGCCCCTTCCAAGCAGTGCTGGACAACTGGGTCTAGCCACCCTTTAAATTTCCCACAATGCTCCAGAGTGATGCCAAGACAGGAGCATTGTGGGAAATTAAAAGGGTGGCTTGTAGGGCTGGGCCTGATGCTAGTCTTGGGGCAGAATCGTGATTTGCTGGCTTCTGCTTCAAGCTGTCAGAAAACATGGTGAGCAACAACTCCTATGGGGCTGGCTTTGACTTTAGGCAGAGTGAGGTGACCCACCCCAGGAAGAAGATTTTGGGGCATCCAATTGTCAGTTCTTCTGTTTATTTTTATGACCACATGGAACACTGTTTAGATAGGCAGCCCCCAAAATATCACGGGCCATCTCTGAACTCCCGGATTTTGTTGTTGGCTCTAGGATGGGAGCAAAGGACAAAGTCAGAAATGATCACAGCTAGACAGGTGAAGTGGCCAGACTGTTCAATTTAGACATGAAAGATGCCTCACATCACATCCCCTTTTCATTCACGAAGCGCACCAGATGTCCTTGAGCAACGCATTGCCACTCAGCCTAACTTAGCTTGTGGATGTGTTGGAAAGCTAAATCACGAAGCACTTTCTAATGTGTAGTGAAAGTGCCATGATCTTTCTATATTGTATTGAGCTTGTGGTGGTGAAGCCTCTGACACTGATTGACTGAGCTGGTGTGATGGCACAGGATGTTCAGGGAATAGCTTGCAATTCAGCTTCTGTGAGGAAAGGAAAAGCTGTCAGTTTGGCTGAGTTGCTGTTGTTGTTTTAAATTACACAAGGGATAACAGGACAGGAAAGAAATCTAGGATATAGCAGAATAAAGGGGCATGGAGCTTAGAGTCAGGGAAGCTGGAGGAAGGCTACGGAACAAGCAATGGACAGAAAAGTGGAACCTATAGGATGAGCACTCTGCTCATGAGTGCTTGAGGAGAAGGACAGAGGACATACGGAAGTGAGGGCAAGATAGAGATGGGAGCGTAGGAGAGAGAAAGAGAAAGTGCTTTGAAGAAACTCCACAGTGCTTAATATTTGATGACATATCTATAAAAGCCATTTCCCAACAGCAACATTCTGTTCCACCCTATTCGCCCAATGTTTGTCATACTTCAAAGTGACCAGGAAACTGGACCAGGACTCTGCAGAGAAGAGCAGGCTTAATGCTCAGTGAATTTTATACAGGGCAAAGTAGATGGGATCTTACCAAGAGGGTGTAGTTAAATAGGGGGCAGAGCCAGCTTCTTCCCCTAAACACTGAGATACTGGATGCAGAGACAGCAGGTTTAGCCCTGAGTCTTCCCTGTGTTCCTGAGGGCACCCTGTTACATTCTTACTGCATAAATGAATGGTTGTTTTTTTTACCCCTGTTGACAAAAATCAAAGGACATAATGGGTAGCCCAGCCCCACTGCAGCAAACCTGGTTCTTGTACTATATGAGCCTTCATTCTGTGAGCATTTGCACACACTAACCATAATGCTGCCATTTTGCTGCTACTGATGATGATGATGATTGGTATCAAACAAAATAGGCTGTATCTGGCAATAATGGAATGTACTGATAAAAAGGTGGAGAAAATTGAGTTATGTGCATTTCCAGGTTCTTGCATCAGCCATATGTAATTGTGTATTCAGGGCTGGTCCACACATGCACATGAACCACTTTTGAGGTCCAATGAAATGTGGTTGGATTCCCATTAGCCCCAGCCATAATTGTCAATGGTCAGGGAGGGAGGATGGGAGCCATAATCCAGCAACACCCACAGGGCCACAGAATCTTCCCTCCTCAACCCAAATCCTCTTCTCTTGCAAACACAGCTGCATCAGAGTTACTTCCCTGTGCCACAAGGAAGGTCCCTGCACTGGAGGAGGAAGAGGAGTGTGGGGGGAGAGCCACACCCCTAGGACATGCGCCAGCCTCGCCCCCGCCTGCTCTCCGCCCCCCTGTGCCAGAGCATGAAGCTCCGCCACTGGTTCCCTGTATGTTTGGACTAGGCCGATCACCTGGCTTTTTTCCAGCCAATTGCCACCCCTCCAAAAGGATGGTCAGGTGGTAATGAGTCATGTAATGAGCCCAACCCGTATTCTTGGGCATTGTCACATATATCATAGCCGTATGGGACTACAGCAGGAGAAAGCTCTTCCCAAGTCTCTGTGGGTCAGTTAGAAACGGTCCTTGATTAGTGTCATGGCAAAAGTCACCTCATCACTAAGGCTGAGTTCACAATCCTGTTTACTGTGCACTCATTGTGTTTCCAGTGCTGGGCTTTTAATCATGTTCACAACTTATTTTCCAAAAATGCATATGTATCCTGTATACGTATTATAACACTAAGATCCTGCTGTTTTTGCATTGTTTCTCCAACCAGCTTTGCAATGATTGAAGTCCTTAAGCCATTCCTAATTCTTCTAATTCTTCTCTATACAAGGCATGAACACCTCTGCATAGGGTAAAGACATCCTTTCTCCATCAACACCCCCTGATGTGTACACAAAAAGAAATTAATTGCAGCCCTGCTGATGGGAACAGCTGGGGGGGGGGAGCTGTGAAACACTTCCCCCTCCAAAACCCAAGTTCACCGTGGTCTAGGGTGGTAATGTGAACACCCGCTAGCAGTTACAGGGACATCATCTTAAATTACTATTTAGACAACAGTGATCTGTTTTCATCTTCTGGATAAAAGCCGAATGAATATGTGAACAACTTCCACCAAAAGAGTATTGGCTGTGCGGTGTGTTGCTGGTTGGAAGATAAGAGACTTCTGTCTGGGTGCTTGATCTAGGGTGAGTGATTCTCACCTGCAAGCCACTGCTTGGCTGCTACAGTCAGATTGCGCTGAATATGCATGTGTGAATCCACCCCAAATGTTTCCCCTGTTGCTTCTTTGGTCTTTGCATCTGTGGCCCACGGTCACTATTGTCATCCATCCATCCAGATGAATAGAAGGCAGCAGAGGTAAGGAAAGTTACTTCCTTCTTAGGTCACCATCCTCTTCTCCTTCTGTTTGTCTCATCAGCATTTGATCTCCTTTCTTCTCCCCTCCCCATCCCCTTCTTTTTTGATAAATGACATAATACGCAAATTACATTTAGCCATGCAAATTTTCCTGGCAGTAACAGATGTTGCTGTGCATATGGAAAACAGCTATTTGTATCCATTTACTCTTAACAAAAGATTTGTAGATTGACAGAATGTGTGCCTGAAAGGAGGGCTGTTAAACTATTATATGAGCAAGGAACAGAGGCCTGGTTTGGCTTGAAACGGAGCTTTAATTAGTTTTTTTAATATTCCGTGTAGCGGTTGGATAATATCTCCTAATGGGTATTTAGAATGAGATGAGAGAGATGGGGGGGGGGCAGGTAGAAGGCACAGATAACAGAGCAAGAGCATGTGCTGTGCCTGTTCCCATCGTGGGGGCACATCACAGATCATCTGTTAGATGCACATCACTAGTGGACATGTGCTAGCCAAGGACACTGTGCCAGGCAAGGTCATATTTGGTTCATGCCTAAATTTTGAGTGACGACTTTGTTTCCCTGTCAAAAACCCTAGACTTGGACCCTTCTTTTCCGTTTCTCCTTGTGTCCCTCAAAAACACCCCTCCCAAAAAAACCTCCCTCTGATTTCTCTGTAGCTCTCATGATAGAGTAGGGGGGGGGGGGGGAGGTTGGTTTACTTGAGGCTGGGAAGGGCTTGCTCAGGTCTAGCTGGGGTGGTAAACCTTTCTGCGGCCTATACTACTTCAGACTGCCAGGGTGATATATATTCTATATACATAGAAATGTAGCATGTCCAGGAGAAGGCTAGGCTAGATCTTGCCTCTCAGATATCTATTTTTCTATTTGGAGAGGGCAGGGAGGGTTGTATGGCAGAGCATTTAACCATGTGGACCCCATTTATAGCCTGAAGTAGTACATCCCAGATACAGGTTTACCATCTCATTGAAGGCTTACACAGCATTTACATGTAATATCTCCCTCCCCCATTTTTTTAAAAAAGATTATGGAGATGCTGCCCTGGTAGGCTGCAAATGTGATTGGAACAGCCATGGAGAGGATTTCCCCTTATGAAAACTGCCCTCCCAAAGCTGCTACTTATCTTCTCTCCCCCAGTGGTGAAGAGATGCTGAAGAAGGACTGGGGGTGGGGGGGTGGGAAGAGTCATGTTGGGTGAAATACCAGTCCCACCCTCTGCTTTGCCATCGCCATAATCTCCAACAGCCCTGGAAATGCCAGGACTGTAAAAAAATACCTTAAGCCATCATGGCTTCTCACTATGTCATGCAGAGTCCCTAATTCTGCAAGTGGGGAAAGGGAGCGGGGCAGGGGGAGGGCAGGGGGAGACGGAGGAGGCCTAGCCCCTCATGGTGGTGCAGTGGGACTCACAGGGAGGGGAGGGCAGGGCAGGGGCACCAGGTGCTCCCACTGTGCTCTTCAGGGGGGACGAGGCAGCAGCACTGATGTCTTTTTATTTGAGGAATGTTGGGTGGTATCCATCTCCTACATGCAGGAAGACATGTGCCTGCATCTCCCTGAGGTACTCACATCTGCTTGGTCCTGGAGAAGCAGGCCTCCAAGGAGCAGAGGGGAGAAATGTTTAACTCTGGAGATAAGAGATGCTCTGACAAGGAGTGAATTCATGTATATTGCATGTGGAACCAATATGAGGGTCTCCAAGATGTTGGTGGACTCCAACTCCCATCATCCCTGAGCATGAGCCATGCCTTCTGGGGGAGTCTAGGAATTCAAACCAACAGCATCTGTAGGGCATCAAGTTGGCTAACCATTGGGTATGTTTGAGATGTTTCACAGCAAGGTTCAAATGCCTGCTCTCAGGTATATTCAAGATTAAGTTGCAAGAAAGCAATGCATTTTGAGAACGTTTTTGTGGTTGTTTTATGTATACCTCATAATAACCCAGGGTGCTTTGGGTGGGATTCATACACATACTGGCAAATTCAGGTTGTGCATTTATCATTGATTGGAAGGTTTTGTGCAATAAACCTTCTTCTCCCAAAAGCCTGGACTTCTTGCAATAAGGAAAGTATTGCACTGAAAGGCATAGGATAATGTTTGCGTGACACATCATCATCATGCAAACATCTGAATGTTCATTACATAGTTGGTGGCGTGCAATCTTTCTGCAAACCGATCGAGTTGGATGCTCTGCAAACAGGTTGTCTGATAGTGCCCCCAGACATATAGATACTCCTGAGGAATTAATGGTGTGGGGAGTCAGTAGCACTGAAGACCCACCCTCTCTCAGGGACGCTTCCTCTAGCTAGTATGCTACTTTCTCTGCTGTGAACTGTCCTAAAATATTTGGATTGGAAAGGGTGGTATACAAATTTAAGAATTAAAAAAACAAAAACAAAATCTCTGAGCTGCATGTTGGGAGGTGTGTGAGTGTATGTGGGGTGGGACAATTGCAGGAGAAAGGCAGGCAAGTTTTTAGCCTTTTCCACTTGCAGTTGTGACCTCCCTAATGACCACATTGAAAAGGGCATCTCTCAGAAGAAAAGCCTGTTTCCTGGGACAGAGGTGGGGAGGCAACTGGGAAAACTGAAAGTCTAGCTGGAAAGGATTGGTGGTCACCTGCCAGTGCCTTGAATTTCTACCCCACAGCTGTGCTAATGATAAGAATAATAACCATAAAGCCTTTGCATGGTCCCTTCACGGAGGCAGGTGGCATTCTGTGGCAGGGTCTTCTGTGTTGTGGCTCCAGCTTTGGAATCCTTTCTGAGGGAAGCTCCCCTGGTACCAGCTCTGCTTTTTTTGTAATGCCAGGTTACAAAACCTTTCTATTGGCCAAGGCTTTTTGGTGTGCTTCATCCCCAGATGAAAGTTGAGATTCCCAAGAAACCAAATTCAGCCATTATGCTTTGTTCATACATACAGGATTGTGGATGACCGATCACTCTACCATTATCATGTTTCCTATGCATGGCAGTTCTCTGGTGCACATGGAATGCCAGACGCAATCGTTGAAAGAAGAGAGAATGTGTCCACCCCCCATACCATTTTTCATGCTTCTCCCCATGCTTCACTATGGTTCCTCCCCTGCCATTTAAATCATGGACTCCCTCATCTGTCTTTCAATTTTGATTTGAATCTCTTTATTAAATCTGACCCCAGTGCTGGCTCACTTTTGCCAGTGGTGTCCATTTCAACCCACTGTCCCTTCTGTCCCTTCTTAACTAAAAATGAGAGCCGCTGCAAGTCACACCCTCTAGACAGGGTGTCTGAGAGCTGGTTGGTCATCTATTGCTGTGAGAAAGGCACTCTGTACATGCTCAAATGCAGTCTCTTCCTTGTTGAATCACATATCCCAAAAATGAATGATGGTACAAACAGGTCCTGAAGCAAAGCCCTGGGTGACCCTGGGTTCAAAATGAACCATGTCCACGTGTCTCCCATGCCCAGTTATTCAATTCCTCTGCTTCCCGAATTCTGGACTGATTCATACCTGCATGTAACACCATTCAATTTCTCTGTACCTTTAATGTCCACTGTGCAGCTGAATGTGTGGACTGACTCCATTTTTAAAAAAGCGTTAGGCAAGGAAGTTGACTCTTACTCAGTTCATTGGTCCATTTAGCTCAGGACTGTCTACACTAACGGGAAGCAGCTCTCGAACCCTACCTGGAGATACATGGGACTGAGCCAGGGACCTTCTGCATGTAGACCAGGTGCTTCGCCACTGAGCTATGGTCCTTCCCTACTGTCTATGGTGTTAGATCTGTGATGGGCTATTCACACATGCAAGTAATTTCCGGATGTTGCAGCTGTCGTCTGGCAGCCAGAATGCATGTGGGAAACAGCTCTGTCATTTCAGTACGGCCCCTGCCTCTCCTTTCCCTTCCCTGCAGACCCTGAATATCTCAGCCTGCAACTCCCCCCTTCCACCATTATTCCAGCTCTGCCCACATTTCACCCCCATCTGTATTTATAGCCCCCAGCAACGCGCCCCCCATCCTTCCGTCTTCCCGCAGCCTTCCCCCCCTCCATGCGCTGTTATGCTGATGCGCCTCCAACCTGACCTCATTTCTTCCAGCAAGTCTAAAAAGGACAAAGGGGAGAACTTCTTGGATGTGCATGGAAATAAATAAACAAAAACTTGAATCCCAGCCAGCAGCGCCGTGTAGAGCCCTTTGTTGATATAATTAGAGTTTTGAAATAGAATTGATCAAGTGCCACTCCCAAAGACAAATTGCATCCTTTCTTCCCCCGACGCAGCTCCCGCGCTGCAGAGACGGGGCTTTAGCAATCATCGGAGTGCAGAGCAATCTTTCCTTTTACTTGAAAAAACATGATGGGCAATATATCGGGGGTGGGGATGAGGTGCATATATCTTTGCTCTGGCGGGTGTACTTGCCAACTGCGGGGGCTCGTATAACTTCCCCAGGTGCTGTGGAGCTCTTCCTAATTGATTGGCTGAAAATATATACACCTTTGGGGGATAGAGTGGAGTCCTGGGGAAGGGGAGCATTAATTTCCCCTTGTTTTGTGTATGTGCATGTGTAAAAAGCAAAGCTTGTGCAAAACAGGGCGTGGGGCTCCCCCCACCCCCAGTGCATTTATTCGCTTCTGGAATGAGTTTTGATTTCTTGTTCTTGCTTATTTGGTTTTATTTATTATAACATGTATAACTTTTCATCCAAGGGGCTCAAGTTGGCATGCTTTGTTCCCCTCCCTTCCCATTTTCTTCTCACAACAACCCTATGAGGTAGGTTAGGCTGAGAGAAAGAGAGCAGCCCAAGGTCATCCTGTGAGCATGGTGGCCGAGGGGGGGTTGGAACCTTGGTCTCACAGGCCCTGGTTTGATGCACTATGCATTGTGCCGCACTGGTTATATGATATAGGGGCTTTCCTTCCTAGGAGTAAAGGTTAGTTAACCAGTCTGCTTCCCAGTAGTGTCCCATTCATAGCAGTTCACCCATAAATCTGTTCTGTTAATCAATCAATCTATGATTTTTAAATTTTGTGTTTAAATATACATTTCTACATTTCTCAAAATATTTCAATAACAAAACCCAAAACTTATTCTGATGCAGTTTTTGAGCA
Organism: Podarcis muralis; assembly: GCF_964188315.1. Classification (NCBI taxonomy): domain Eukaryota; kingdom Metazoa; phylum Chordata; class Lepidosauria; order Squamata; family Lacertidae; genus Podarcis; species Podarcis muralis. Next base: position 4,079,463 of record NC_135656.1, read on the forward strand.
GATAGCTGCACTGGAATATGCATTTTTAAGAATGTGTTTTCGGCAGAGAAGTGCATCAGAACTGTAAAAATGTTGCCAGAGAACTAAATTCTGGGTCAATTAGTATAAGATTTTTTTTGGGGGGGGAACCCTCCCAAATTCCTCCTTTGGGGACATTTGCACAGAGGCTAACACTACTATTTCTTGTGAATGGGAGAATCTCTATGAAAATTCCTCAACACTTCCCTCCAGGGGCCGTTGTAGGTTCAGCAAGGGGCTGCACACTCTGCATGGCTTTTTAGCCAGAGGGCATCCCTGAGCCGAATGCATCTGTCTTGGCGGAGAGGCACCCTACCTGCCAGGGCTGCAACTGTGCTCTTCTACAGCTTCCATTCATTTCAACAGGGATTATGCAAAAGAACTATACAGATAACAGTGTGCGTTACTTCCCTTTCTTCCAAGGTGCACCAAACCTGCCATATGACAGAATTCTTGCATCTTGCCTCTTGGTAGGGATGGTTCTGCTGTTTAAATCATCATCATCATCATCATCATCATCAACAACAACAACAACAACAACACACATACACAAAAGCCAGTAGACTTGTATATGTTTATTACAATGATTCCAGAATTTATTATAACTGTGGTATGCACCCCCCTCCCCAAATTAAAACTGGAGAAACACTTTATTTGTCCCTTGTAGGGAGTGGGATATTTTGCACCCTCTATGAGTAACATTTTAACGATTCTCAGTTGCTATAAGAATCACCATTCTGGGCACAGTAATAAACGCCAACTTCAACTCCTTGAAAGATTCCATCAGTGGTGTCTCCGAAAAATTTTACACATCACTTGGGAAGACAGGCGAACTAATGTCAGTGTACTGGAAGAAGCAAAGATCACAAGTGTCAAAGCAATGATTCTTCAACACCAACTTCGTTGGACTGGTCATGTGGTTTGGGTGCCTGATTATTGTCTTCCAAAGCAACTACTTGATTCCCAACTCAAGAATGGAAAGCAAAATACTGGTGAACATCAAAAGAGGTTTAAAGAGTCTCTCAGGGCATATATATATATATATATATATATATATATATATATATATATATCACATAAGCACTAATAACTGGGGAACACCGGCCTGCGAGCACTCCAACTGGAGAACAGCCATTACCAGGGGTGCCATGGACTTTGAAGAAGCCTGAGCTCCAGCCAAGGAGGAGAAACGAGCTAGGAGGAAGGCATGTTTGACAAACCCTCACCGTGATCAACTCCCGCCCGGAAACCTATGTTCCCACTGTGGAAGAATGTGTGGATCCAGAGTTTGCCTCCACAGTCACTTACGGACTCACTGTTAAGACCGTGTTCATGGAAGACAAACTTACTCGGCTATGAGTGATTGTCAAAGAAGAAAGAGGCAAAGGGAACTACCCACTGGTCCATTTAGCCTAGTGTTATCTGTCCTAACTGGCAAGGACTCTCCAGTGCTTCTGACAGCAGCCTTTCTCAGCCCTGTGTGGACATGCTGCAGATCAGACCTGGGGCTTTCCACATGCAAAGCATGAGCCAAGAAATGAATTATCCAGCCTCAGCGGAGGCTGATGGGAAGAAAGCAAGACAAGAACAATGAATCACACAGAGACACAGCAGGCAGCATCCAGAGCGGATTAGTGTACTGAGATCACAAGAGCCTATAACGACTTAATGAGTTCATTTCTCATGGCACACTAACAGTTCTCCCAGATCTGGAAACAACTCTTCCATGATAACAAACTTGATTCATAAACTATTGGGGAACCATAACCAAGAGTACTGCACAGATGTTTCTTTTGATTTTCATCCATCTAATCAATTCGTTTATGAGACCCATTTGTGCTCGGCCTGCCTCCTATCAGCCATCTGTATGTTTATTTTGCTCAGGACCCTCCCAAAATGGCAGTCGCACACTGTACAATCTGCTTGCTGCAAGTGGAACCTTTGATAAGGTTTGCTATTTCCCCGCCACAATAGTTTGCAATAATTTCCCATGCTGTTGTGCAGGAGAATTATTTTCTTGGTGGTGAAGGGAAGAGGTAACCTTCTTATACAAGCATCTCTGCCCTTAAACATTTTACTTAGACACAAACCACACACCCTTAATCATATACGGTACCAGACACCCCCCCCCCCATTTGTCCACCTTTCCAAACTACTTGGCCGGGAATCAATCCCTGTACATGAGTGCCTGGCAAAATCCACGCATTCACCATATCAGATAAGTTGCCCCTGCCATTCCAGGTGAGCTTTGATATGAAAGGTGATGTCAGTGATTGAGGCAAGTCTTTGGTTAGAGCTGGGCTTCATCCTGGTGATAACTGTGGGGCAGTAGCATTGATGGAGATATTGAAACTGTCCCTGTAAATTGTGAGAAGCTCAGACAATTTATTCCAGAGAGGGGATCAAGGGAAGAAAGGGGACTGTGTAGTTTAGGGATAAAAGGAGTGGCTGAATATCAGCATACTTTCATCTAGGTGCTTCAACGGGTGATTTATAATGGAAAGCGGTACCTGTGTGGGATATAATTGCTGTATCATTAAACTAGGACAGGGGTTAAGAACCAATGGCCCCCCACAAGCTCCCATGAGCCCCAGCCAGCATAGCCAGTGTAGGATTTGGGGTAGTGTGGGTGGTTCCCCTGCGCAGGGCACTGAGTCAAGGGGGTGCAGCAGTAGTAGTAGTAAAACCTAGATTTATATGGGTGCCTACTCAGAGTTAGGCCCATTGAGAACATCCATAAAAAGCAATGGTACCAAAAGGAATTATTGTGAGAATAAAAAATATTTGTGGGGGTGGGCGGATATTGTCCTCACTCAAGGCTTCATAGTACCAAAGTCCACCTCTGATGGCTGACAATGAAGGGTGATGGGAGTTGTAGCCTAGCAACCTCCACTGGGCTACAGGTTCTTCCTCTTTGAACTAGGGGTAGGATTGTATCGGAAGTCTACAGGGATCTTATAAATGCAAGGAGGGAGTACAACTTGTGCAAGCTTTCCCGCCTTTTTGAATGGGGAGGGTTGGAAATACCATGTTTACTCGAGAGCCAGTGTGGTGTAGTGGTTAAGAGTGGTAGTCTTGTAATCTGGGGAACCGGGTTTGCGTCTCCGCTCCTCCGCATGCAGCTGCTGGGTGACCTTGGGCCAGTCACACTTCTCTGAAGTCTCTCAGCCCCACTCACCTCACAGAGTGTTTGTTGTGGGGGAGGAGGGGGGAAAGGAGAATGTTAGCCGCTTTGAGACTCCTTAAAGGGAGTGAAAGGCGGGATATCAAATCCAAACTCTTCTTCTTCTAATGCGCCATCGAATCTAATGTGCACCTCCATTTTCAGAACCTTGAAACCAAAAGAAGTATTTGCTGGCGAATGTAAATGTGCCATCGAATCTAATGCACACCTTAATTTTCGCAACAAAAAAGGTGAGCATTAGATTTGAGTAAATACGGTATATACACACAGTTCATAGGATTGCCAGATCCCTTGAGGATGCAGTTTGTAGGATGGAGAGCCACTCCTTTGAGGGCTGCAAAGCACATAATGGTTTCTTCCCTGTTCATTGATTTTTCTAGCCCGGACATGCATGAGCTCTGCTTGAGTAAACTTTTTTGCTTAAGGTCACATTCACAGGAGCACATGGTGCAGATTATCTACCCCTTCTAATCTTTAACTGCCCTGTTGAAATTAGAGTTGGGTTGTTAGAAGAGTATATCCTACACACTCCCTCTCAAAGCACGGGTGAAACAGAGATTCTAATATCCATTTGTGTGTTTGTGAATAAGAGTTTGGAGGTTATCAGAATGATTGAATGCAACTTTATTGCATTAGCCACAGGCTAAAGCAATTTGCCAAGTTTTTTAAAAAATACTGAAGATAAACATAAAAGTAAAATAGAACATCCATATGAAATCCACAGATCTTATGCCCAAATAGTAAGTAATCATATATAACTAAATAGTCCACTAAAATAAACTTAATGAACCCTAGACAGAAAAACACATAAGGGGCACAATCCAAGCAAACTTTAATAGCACATTCCATTTCATGTTTACTCAGAGGTAAACCCTAGTATTCATAAACCTGCAGTCTTTTTGCTATGTTGTGCTTTGATAATTTTAGGCAGCCCAGGACCTCCAAACATTCTGCTCAGGCTTGTGTTTCAGAGAGGTCACTTCAGTGATGTGGTCCAAACGAAAGCAGAGCAATATGTTTGGCACCCGCTTGGCTGCAGGAGTTGCCGGAAGGAGGCATCCAAGACTACAATTTCTATAGAATGGAAAGCCATCTCATCATAGTGGGGAAGATTGTGATCAGGTGAGCTGTGTGCTTGCTCAGTCTGCTGTCCAGGTGCTAACTAACCATTTGAGGCAACTTCAAGGCTCCTGTTCTCCCTTCTTAGGGTTCTTTTATCTTTAAACCAGATTTGGACCAGGTACCCCCTCAAACAGAAGACTGCCAATAGCTATAGGGCATAAAGGTAAAGGTAAAGGTACCCCTACCCCTAGAGTATCCGACTCTAGGGTTGTGCACCCATCTCACTTAAGAGGCCGGGGGCCACCTCTGTCCGGAGACACTTCCGGGTCATGTGGCCAGCGTGACGAAGCTGCTCTGGCGAGCCAGCACCAGCACAGCACACGGAAACGCCGTTTACCTTCCCGCTATAAAGCGGTACCTATTTATCTACTTGCACTTTGACGTGCTTTCGAACTGCTAGGTGGGCAGGAGCTGGGACCGAAAGATGGGAGCTCACCCCACCCCGCTGCGGGGATTCGAACCACCAACCATGCAATCGGCAAGCCCTAGGCGCTGAGGTTTTATCCCTGCTATAGGGCATATTAGCATTCTAAGCAAGGCAAGTGGGAGCAAAAGCCACAAACTTGCCACTAAGGAGCTCTGAAACATGTGAAGAGGGGTTCAACGTGTGCAAGGGGGCTACTTTAGTAGAAAGAACCCTTAGACCAGGCGTAAGGGGTTGTTATATGGAATTCCTCTCTCTCCTCTGCCAAATGGCATGCACAGAAGAACAGGTGTGTCACACAGTGGTAGCAGAGAAGCACAGGTGTAGCAACTTGGGATAGCTTCTGGTACACCCAGGGCCAGCAGGAGAAGACAGATTTTCCAAGCTGCTGCATCTCAATCTGGACCATCGTGACCATTTATTAATTTGCAGCTCAATACAAATCCCATGTTGACTTGAATGAACTCAATATTTCTTTCCGCCACATACCAGGCAGCTGGGAGCCATTCATGCAAACGTCTTTTTTTCTGGGTGTGTGGTGATGGACTTTGATTCCTATTTGATGCAAGGTCACCTATTGACTCCAGTAATTTTGATTTCATTTAAAAAAACAAACTAATCAAAAGTGAGTTTGATGCTAGTAACGTATCCTTTTTGAAAACACACACACGAGAACCACGTGAAATTGAGTGGAATCCAGCAAAGCTTTCAAAAGGGCATGAATGCTAATGGAAGGAGGACCTGCAGACCTGTTGGCTAACTGAATGAAGGCCAGGGCGCTATGCTGAAATATATTTTACAGACACCCGACTTTAGACGTTGTTATTGGAAGGCATGCTAATAGGAAATCTGCACCTGATCACAATCTTCCCCACGCTGACAAAGGAATAAGGATGGGGTACAGCATAGTTTCTAAAGCTGGGAGAACTTAAATCTGGGGGGACCAACATGATGCCCTCTAGATGTTCATGGAATCATAGAATCTTAGAGTTGGAAGGGACCAACCCCCTGCAATGCAAGAATCTCAACTAACGCATCCTTGACAGACAGCCATCCAACCTCTGCTTCAAAACCTTCAAGGAAGGAGAGTCCACAACCTCCCGAGGGAGTCCGTTACACTGTCACACAGCTCTTAACATCAGAAAATTTTTCCTGATGTTGCTGGACTACAGCTCCTTGACCATTGATCACGTTGGCTGGGACTGATGGGAATTGGAGTCCAATATATCTGCAGAGCCACCACATTGGCTACCAGCTCTTCCCATAATACATTCCCAATATACATTCCCAAATACTCAGATCAACGTCTGAGGCTCTGTTGTCCAGTACTGGTGGGGGGTGGGCGGTACTTGGAGCAGGGCCTTTTTTAGTTGTGGCACCAGTGCCGTGGAGTGCCTTCCAAGGTGGGCTCAACTCCTGGCTCTTTGGCACCTTGCTATTTGACAGCCAATGAAATCATGGCTGTTTCTGAAGGCCGTTGGGGATGATGCTGGCTCATAATGCTGGCTTTATTGCTACCTTAGCTTCTAATCTGTTGTTGTTGTTTTTTGAAAAAAACTGGCTGGTTCCCTCTATGTCCACAGCTGTGCCCACCCTCAGTCCAAAGCTGCTCATTCCACTTCTACTGTTCACCACTTATTTGCTGCCACTTGCTGCGAGAAGGAAATACATTGCTGCCCTTCACCTCTGCTTCATGGCTCAACTATCAGCAACAGGTACCCACCTTGCTGGTCCTTGGTTGTGCTACTTCTTCTTCCCAAAGAGCTGATATTCTCTCTCTCTCTCTCTCTCTCTCTCTCTCTCTCTCTCTCTCTCTCTCTCTCTCTGGCTGTTCCAGTCCTAGGCGTGGAGACAGGAGCAGGGGAAGACAGCAAGCAAGGGAAGGAAGGGGCTTTATGGTGGATGAGCTTGTGCAGAATAAATTATTCAAATCAATACCATATATGCAAAATTGCTTATTTTGCATAAATGCCTTCAATTTGTATGCTGCATTCTGAGCTCAATATTTGATGTTGTTCAGAAAGTGGATTTTCTTTTTCTTTTGCTGTTTCTTTTTTCTTTTTAATTCTGCTTTTGCACTGAGAGCAGTGAGGCACAAGGTGGAAAAGTGTTTGTGAGTGGTGGGCAGCCAAGGCAAGATGGTTAAAAGAAAGTGTTTGGAGGTGAGGGAAGAGGGGCTACCTAATCACACAGCGCACAGGATCTGCCTCCTTAAAACACCAAAGACGCTGCTTACGGGCCCTGCTTGACCAGTCTGATACAGCCCTCTGCACCAGGGAGAGTTATTTTTGTGCCAAACACTGTATTTCTTACATGCAAAGTAACAGGAATCAGCATACCCTCCAACATTTCTCTGATTAAAATAGGGATGTCCTATTCCATAATAATATTAATAATAATAATTTTACTTGGGACGCGGGTGGCGCTGTGGGTAAAACCTCAGTGCCTAGGACTTGCCGATTGCATGGTCGGCGGTTCGAATCCCCGCGGCGGGGTGAGCTCCCGTCCACCTAGCAGTTCGAAAGCACCCCTAAGTGCAAGTAGATAAATAGGTACCACTTTATAGTGGGAAGGTAAACGGCGTTTCCGTGTGCTGCGCTGGTGCTGGCTCACCAGAGCAGCTTCGTCACGCTGGCCACGTGACCTGGAAGTGTCTTCGGACAGCGCTGGCTCCCGGCCTCTTGAGTGAGATGGGCGCACAACCCTAGAGTCGGACACGACTGGCCCGTACGGGCAGGGGTACCTATACCTTTACCTTTTAATTTTACTATTTATGCCCCACCCACCTGACTGGGTTGCCCCAACCACACTGGGTGGCTTCCAACATATATAAAATAATAATAAAACATTAAACATTTTAAAAAAACAACTTCCCTTCACAGGGCTGCCTTCAGATGGATCAGGGGTCAGATAGCTCCATACCCTTCAACATTTCTCTGGTGAAAATAGGAATGTTCCAAGGAAAAGCGGGACATTCCAGGATCAAATCAGAAACCAGGAAAGCTTCTATAAATCTGGGACTGTCCCTGGAAATTAGGGACACTTGGAGGATCTGCATTAGAAACCCGCAGTTGCAGACAGCAATGCTTCTTGAATACCAGTTGCTGGAAGTCGCAGGAGGGAAAAAGGCTGTTGTGCTCAAATCCTGCTTGGTTATTATGAGAACAGGATGCTATAGTAGATGGGCCATTGGCCTGATCCATCGGGCTCTTCTTATGTTTTTGAACCCCTTAATCCAGGCATGGCCAAACGTGGCCCTCCAGATGTTTTGGGACTACAATTCCCATCATCCCTGACCTGTTAGCTAGGGATGGTGGGAGTTGTAGTCCCAAAACATCTGGAGGGCCAAGTCTGGCCATGCCTGCAACCAGTAAGGAGTAGAGAGGACCATACTTGCTGTGCGGGATGAGAAGGTGGTGCAGTTGCTCACTATCAATCAAGGTACACTTGCACAAAAATGATGGCACAATACTGATAATAAAAGACTGGAGGCTTTAGTTGGGAACAGGATAGAAACCAAGGGGCCTCTGCATATTCCACTGCCCCCTCCTGCAGAGCTATAGCCTAAAAGAAGCAAGTAATTATTCTGCAGTGCAAGTCATGGCCTTAAGTGCTCTCCAGCACGAGTAAATATTTGAATTTGATTTGTGCACCTGGAAGGGCTATGCATTCCCCTACTAAATGCGACGCTAACCATAAGCTTGTGCAGTCAGATCAATATCTCCTGGTAACAATAAAGCTGCAGCTCTGTCTCACAGTCGGACCAATTATATAGAGTAGCCAGCTCAGGTTTTGCCCTGGTTTCACAGCAATCAGGATCCATCCCATCACACTAATCTTCCCCAGGAACTCACTGGGTTATCTCTAGTCATCCAATGCCCCAGGGTCTTTCTATCTTGGCAGGGACTGCCACACGGCAGAGATTTACTGCCTCTGCAGTCGGGAGGCCAGAGGCATCAGGTCCTGGGGCCTTCACGATTTTCTTTACCTACTGCGGTTCCTGTATTTAACTCTGGCTGCTCTCCCGTTCTGTGAACCACTGGCAGAAACCCACAAGGTTCACGTAAACACAAGAATTTGCATGTGCAGACAGGAAAGTCAACAAGATTTTCTGGGCCGCTGTATATGGATTCCCTCCCCAGCAATCCATTGACAAGAACTGCTGCTCATTCCAAATATGAAATGGAGAGGGGACAAAAACATACACAACCTTGAGCTCCTGAGTGGGAAAGCAAGTGACAAATCTACGCCACCCAGCGCATAGTTAAACTAGGGCAGATAGTCCCACGAATGGCTTTTAAATTCATGGCTCCTAGCCAGAGGGGCTATGCTCTGTCACCATGCTTATTATTATTATTATTATTATTAGTAGTAGTAGTAGTAGTATTACCATCATTTAATTATTTATTTAAATTTCTATACAGTGGTACCTCTGGTTATGTACTTAATTCATTTCGGAGGTCCATTCTTAACCTGAAACTGTTCTTAACCTGAAGCACCACTTTAGCTAATATGGCCTCCCGCTGCTGCTGCTGCGCCGCCGCTGCACGATTTCTGTTCTCATCCTGAATCAAAGTTCTTAACCCGAGGTACTATTTCTGGGTTAGCGGAGTCTGTAACCTGAAGCGTATGTAACCTGAGGTACCACTGTACTGCCCCTCATCTGCAGATTTTAGGGCAGTTTACAACATAAAAATGCAATATAAAACACCAAATACATAATAAAAACAAGAACAAAAAACAGATCAATAACCCCCTCCCACTTCTAGCAATACAAGTTGCTAGAAACTGTAAGAGGCTTCTCACAGGTTGGCCACTGTGGGTGGAATTCAAAATGGTGCTATGTCAATGCAAACACTGCAGCTTTCCAGGTGGAAGAGTCTCTCCTCTTCTGCCCACGTGCTATTTCGGCGGTTCTCCTGACACCCCCTTGCCAGGGGCATCAGCTTTAGCCCCCTACATTTTGGGGCAGGTGGCTTTACCCCCCCCAATATTGAGGGGAGTGCCCCACCACTGCCAAGTGCCCTCCATGCATCCCAGCCCCTAGTCCGGGAGCCCAGGAGCCAGGCGGGGGCTGGGACAAGCAAGCGTGAAGATTGCCCTCCGCACATCCCGCCCCCACCTGGCGTCACATGAGACGTCATGTGGCTGTGTCCCTTCAAAGGAGCAAGTCGGTGCCCCTGCCCCTCGCAGCCAATTTTGGATGTGCCAAGAAGGTGCAGAAGCTCTCACTCAGGGCATTGGTTCTTCACACACGTCTCTCTTTCCTCCATCCAGGTAACTAAGAGGCATCATCAGAGTGCAAGGACACATTCCAGCCAGGCAAAACCATTCACACAAGGTGCAAAGTAGGGATGGTGAGGAATGTGGCCTGGAAAGAGGCAGGGTTTCCCCCTCCCCAGTTGGAACTCATAGGAACTCAGTTCTGGCACCCTCAGGTGGACACCATTGCCATTCTAAGAGAACAAGGGAGGTGTTCATGGTGAGTTCTGGCACCCCTTTTTCTAGAAAAATAGCACTGGGAAGAGGAAAGTGGATGGTCAGGCTGTGTGACTTGGGGAAGTCCTCATATGTGAGTGAGCCCTGGTGGTAGTAAGCATGGCATACATGCTCAGATCAGAGCCAAATGGCTTGGCACTGCCATTATTTCTCACAATGCCCTGAGGCAACAGTATGTTGGCTCCCAGACCAAACCAAGTGGCACTGATCGGAACACTGGATATATTTTTTTTAAGGGGGGCCTAGGTAGAGCTGTGTGATCCTAACAGCTCCCTCAGAAGTTTTTATTCTGATGTTGAACCTACCCTGTGGACTCATCCAGACTTCCATTTGTAGGTACAGGTCCGCGCTTTCCAGGCATGAATCCAAGCAGTTGCTTCCTCCGGGAAAACCAGCTGTTTACCACTGAATTGGAGCAAGTCTCCATCTGTGGAAAACCCAATCAATGTTTGCTCCAATTTTGAGTAGAAAGTGGGTTTTCCTGGCAGGGCTGAAAAAAAGCCAACAGCAACTGCTTGGACCTGTGCTTGGAAATCATGGACCTATGAAGTCTGGATGAGCTCTGTGTCTGCTTTACCGAAAGGAATGTTAAGGACTGAATGAGAAAATAAATAGCATTGGGCTATTATTAGAGCTGTGAACCAATTGAACAGGGGTTTTTTGGTTGGCAATTCTCTTGCCTTTTGACCCATTAATTCAGTTAAGTTTGAATAATCTTGCATGTTCCTTCAGCCTCGGTGCGTTTAAGTTACCTCACATTCCCTTCAATATCTCCACATGACATCTGTATTCAGCATAAGCACCTTTCTGAGATTCTGAGGGAAGTATGAGATAACTTAATAAGCAAAAGCTACTGCTCAATATTAAAAAGAAAGGGCATCTTTCATATTTGCTTCTTTTCCCCATATTTCCCGACAACAGTAACAAAGCAGCAGAAAATATTGAAAACAGCTTTAAAACAAACTAACGGGTATGCTCTTAACTTGCAGTTCTTCTAATTAAAATTGCCTATCCCCACTCCTTAAATCTTTAGTTGACTAATCTACCGATCAGACCTGTACAATGAGCCTAACGCTGTGTTGGACTTTGGGGTTGACAGATCAAAACTGAAGATTGTTCTCATGTACCTTTAAGTCTCCCAAGACAGCAGGAAACAAGGTAACTTCTCCTACCTGTTTCCTCCCTAGTCATGATGGTCACTTTGCTCTGTGACAAAGCTTGGGGCCCTCATCAATTGCAGCAGGGATGGGGAAACTGGATCCACACAGCTGGTCCAATCCCCCCATCCCACGCCACTCCAGTGGCCAGCTTTGACAGGAAGTATGAATTAGGTAAACTCACTTTGAAGTGCAAATTAAATTAAATTTATTCCCCATTCCCAGTTAGTGACAATGCTTACATGGCCAAAATGGCAAGACCCATCCAGAAGAGGGAAGTATCAACAGACCTGGGTGGAAACCCAGGCTGGCATAAATTTTTAGAAAAACAAAACAAAACTTTAGATAGGAAGTTAAGCAGGCCTCCCCCCCCCCCAAAAAAGAGCCCAGTTAGGATTGAGCATGCTCAATGGGCACGGAATGCTGATTGGCTACTGGGGGTGGAACAGACAACCAGGAGGGCAGAACAAAATGGCGTATCCTGGAAAAAAGCATGGCTGGCTATGCAGATGACCTGGCATGATTGACTGGAGGGGGAAACGGACTGGGATGACAACACTGTGTCTGATGTCGGGGCAGGACCCCATAGTGCACTGGGAGACATCTCCACCCCACTACTGCTGTGTCATGGACTGGTTGGACGCAGAGGAATGGTGGGAAGAACCCGCTGTGGGACAACCAAGGGAAGAAGTCTCAGAGCCCAGGGAGTGATGGTGGGACAACTGTGAGTGGTCACAAGGAGAAGAGGAGGTGTTGGAAGCTGAAGAGGTGACAGGGCTTAGTGAGCTGAGAGAGTCTGTGGCAGAGAGAAGCTTAGAATCAGAAGCTGAAAGAGGAGAGTGGGATGAGGGAGGTTTACAGGCAGAGATGAGTCTGACTGGTGAAAAGTCACAGGTGTTTCCCACTCCTGCTGCGACAAGCTTCCCTCCCGCTTATCTCCCAGAACCAGGAGAGGCATGAAACGGGAGGAGCAAAGACAGGTATGCAGGTGCAGTCTTTGATTGCTTGGGGAAAGCTCTAGGGAGGAGGATACATAGACATCTGTGGGGAGGCATTGACCTTCAGTCTTGGCAACTGCTTCATGGGGGGCAAGACCTGCCAGGAATGAGTTGCTGTGCTCATTAGGCCTGATATTCTGCCAGGTCCAGGTGGATTGTGTTTTTGCTAATGAAGAGTTAACTCCAACCTGTGATTTACTGCCAACTTGTTCTGACATGCTGGATCTCTCAGCAGTAGCCAGTCCTAGTTATGCCCCTGGACACACTGTTGGATGTGCTGGTGTAAGCAGATCCAGCCCATGTGCAGGAGTGCCCGCTTGCTTGCCCAGTCCCAACGCCTAGGATGTGAACCACGTGAATGACTCCAGTTCTACAAAAGGGCAGCCCAAGGGGTGTGTCTTTGCTTGGGCCTAGCCCTGTATCTTAGAGCTCTGCTTTTAAACTTCTGAAATGTGTAGCCTGTGACCTGATCTAGGTCACAGGCTACACAGCACACAGGCTTGTGGAATAAAGCCTTCAGAAGTCATGGGGTGGAGAGTCAAAGGACTGTGTTTGAGACTGGGAGCCAGGACAGGCTGCAATCCTGAACAGGTGCACTCCACAATGCAACATTTCTTAACAGCTCCTACTTGTAATCAATAATAGGAAGAAAGGGTGGCAAATGAATAAAAGCATTCCTTGCTTAGCAGATGACGACACTGATCAGACTTGAGTGACATGTTACCTCCCATGAGGCCCATTGAAAAGCAAGATAACATCCCTTCTAACCTGGCAGTGGCCTTGTTCTCCTAAAACAGTAAGCTCATACAGGGATGGGGCAGACAGGCGGAGAAGAGGAGATGAATAGAGGAGATGGACATTGTTCAGACAGAAAGAGAGCATCCACCGGAAAAGGCTGCCTCAGGGCCCTCCCTGCTCCTGTTTCACACGTGAGCACCTGGAATTGCCGAGATGAAGAAGCAGATCAGCAGATGCCAGATGCCGGCCAGTTCAGAAAAGGCAAAGGCTGACACCAGGCAAAAACCAGAAGTGCCTTTGAAAACTTCTCCACTGTCCTTGGAAATCTAGCTCAAGGTCACACACACACACAGGTTTGCAGTACTTGGAGCCGAGCCCAGATCTTCTTGTCTTGTGGCCCAGTGCCCAAACGGCTGGCCCTCTCCAGTAACAAGGCAGCAGATCACACACGGCAGATGTTGGCTGTGATGCTTAATGTGCTCTCAGAAGATGCTCGGACAGCGGAGGGGGAAAGAGGGAAAGAGCTGGTGTTGTCGGTGGGCAATAGTGAGAGGAGACCACAGGAGGAACCAGAGTAGTTAACTCTGCAGCTCTGAAGTCCCTCAGCGCCCACAGAAGCTTTTATTTCCTGCGCGCTAACCCACAACCTCAGGCAGCTGTGCCCTCCATTGTTAATTATTATAATTAAGATCTGCTTTAATTTAGACCAGTCATTTCCCCCTCTTTGTTAATTACAGGCAGAGAGCCGAGCGCTGTTTTGGCTCCTCAGGAGGGAAATGCTTTCAAGAGCAACTTTTACAGTTCAACTTTGAAACGGCTGAGTAGAAAATACACAAATACACACACACACACACACACACACACACACACACACACACCCTCCCCCTTCTCCCTAAATATGGAATGCAATAAATAACAGGCAAAATGGAATCTGCTTGAATTTCCTATTCTTTTATGGATTCCCTTCCTGGCTTCAAGTTATCTTTGAGATGTGATGGCTCAGCAGTTGTGGGGGTGGGGGGGGGGGAGGTGAGAGACAACTTGAGAATTTTTCCCCAGAGATGAAAGAATTACTGTGCCTGACCTCAGCAACACACACACACACACAGTTGCAGCTGGAGGAAAATAGATTTGGGGTGGGTGTCATTTTGATATTGAACCAGTGAGGTGAAAAACAAAACTCCCCCTCAATAATAACCCCTGATCAATGGGATTTCAAATGTATGCCGTTTGGCAAGGGTCATTTGATTTTATTCTCATCATCAATAGTCTTCATTGCTTTGGGAGGGAGGCTCCCCCTCTCTAGTGAAAGTGTCTCTTCGACCAAAAAAATGAATGACAATGATAAAATGCCAGTGAGCCAACTGTAGGTTAACTGGATGTAAAAGGGGGCACAGATCCGTTCTTGGACTCAGTTCAGTTCAGATCCTGGGAGCTCGCGACCAGACCTCACAAACAGGGGCATTTAGCGGGGGATTTTAAGGGGGAAGTCCAGAGTTCTGTCTCTTGGTGTGCTTAGGACCAGAGACATGGAGGGCGAGGGAGCTGCTGCAGTGACCTGTAACACCTGTGCCATGTTTGTCATTCTGCCGGAGAGCAAGCAACAGCACACCTGTAGCAGGTGCAACCTGGCTGTCTTGCTGGAAGAGAAGGGGCAGCAACCTGAGGCCTGCCTAGCCACACCTTAAGCAACAGGACAACATGCGGAGTTGCTTGATAGAGCTGAGTTGACTGAGATTGAGCACCAAGATAGATGGGATGCCCCCAGGGTGGAGAAAGATTGCCCATTGCAAGAGTCTAACCCCTGGAGAGATGTGATGCACAGAAGTAGAACAGTCACAAACCACACTTTGCTATTAGAGTTGCAAAATTCCTTCCGTACTCTCACCTTGGACACAGATTCTGGGCCAGAGGAGCTAGGACAGCAGTTGCCAACCTCAGAAGACACGAAGGTGGGTGTGAAAGATACAGTGCACAGCATGATTATTGCTACCCGCCCCCGCCCCCCCCCCAGGAGAAAAAGACAGGAGGAGATAGATTTGGAGGAGTCTTTTTCCATTCTTGACCTAACTCCTTCAGATGCAGGGCTACTGACCATGGATGGAGTATACTGATAATGTACTTGCTACCTTCCATGGAGATGACATTAGAGAAAGGGAATTGCAGCCTAGACATGACAATCTGGGAGGAAGGAGTAGGAAGTACTCAAACCATAAGTTTCCGGCCTTTGTAACTTATTCCAACAATATCAAAATAAGCTCCAATAAAGAAGAGGGGAAGACTCGGGAACAACAGAAGGAGACCTCAGAATACTCCAAGCAGCCTTTGGAAGGCACAGCCCATAGAATGATTCCAGCGACTCCACAGAGGAGGAGGAGATGAGTCGGGGTGATAGGGGACTCCCTACTGAAGAGAACAGAGGAAACAGGATGTCACAGGAAGCGTGCTGTCTTCCGGGTGCAAAGATTCATGATGTGACAGAGAAGTTGCCAAGTCTTCTAAAGCCCACTGACCACTACCCCCGGGACCTCAAGGTGCATCTTGGGAAGTTGTGCCAGGTTGGAGGCTTTGTGGTGTGTCCAGCCAATGGTGCCATCAGGGTGGGACTCTGGGGCACAGATCCAGGGCCACACTCACTAGAAGGAGCAGGAAGGACTCCCCCCCCCAAAAAAAAATGCAGCAGGGGTGGCTTACCCCTATTTCAAAGTCCATGAAGGTGATGCATCTTCTCACCTGGCTCTTCCCATAAGACTGTTCCAACCACAGAGTCTAAAATGATGTAACTGCAGTGCTTTGCCCAGAGCCTGTTGCCTGTTCCAAAATGGCCCTTGAATGGGAAAGTGGGATTTTAAAAAACAAAACGAGAAGCATGACCACTCAAAAAACATTTCATTTTTTCCTTTCCTCCCACCTCCCTGACACCACTTCTTATCTCCCATTACCAAATACCCTTATATGGCTGTGAATGGAAAGAGCATTGCTCTTTCCCCACATGCCTGATCTGTACACAGCCGGGGGATGTTATTACTGCCACCAGCCGCAGGCTAATAAATAAAAAAGAGGTGTCAAGGTAAAATATACCCTTCCCAGGGAAATGCTTTGTGGGGGAGGGGTGGGGTAGAGTTGGGAGTGGTGGAGAAAAATGACAGAGAAAATAATGGCATGAAACAAGCGCATGGACCCTCCTCCCCGCCATACACACAGAGAGTGGGGGGGGGGGAGGGAGAGACACACGCAAGTGATGGAGAGGTGTTGGGGCTGAGGCGATGTGAGCTGACTCCATGATGTTTCTGTCTCTCAGTCTGTGCAGAAAGGTTTTTCAGTTTGTGTTCCTAGTCTGGTGTCTCTGGTCCCTGCTATACTCCCTTCACATTGCTGTTTTGCAAGCCAAGAGGAGGATACCATCCAGGTTAAAATAAAATCCTGGGCTTAAGAACAACCAGATACGCTTAGCTTCTATTCCATGCGGAGAGGGGAATACTTTGCCTATAAAAAGTGATTATCTATATATATTAATCTAATCCTGAAACACACACTTTATGATAATAGTCAGGGCTGGGAAACCACAAGCAATTCCTTGGCACTGGTGTCAATTTTAAAGGAGCTCACCTCAACGTTTTATGTGCCGTGCAAGGCTGATGGCTAAATAAATATTTCAAATCCCAAGGCACCTGAGATATTTCCAACAGTGGTAATAGCGGAGTTTTAACCCTTACGCCCTGCATCCCTGTGGTACCAAAACATATAGGAGATACCAGTGCTTGGAAAGTTCATTTTAAAAAGGAATTAGTTCCTGTTCACACCCTCCAAAAATGAACTAATTCTGTTGAAATTCAATTCACAATTCGTTCACGTGTTGCTCAGCTTCCCCCCCCCCCAGCCTTCAGAATTTTACAAAATGCTCTGCTATTGTAAAAAATATACTTGAGAGGACTTTGAAAACTGAAACACACACATACAGTGTAATATGAACACTGGCGGAGGAAGAGGGGGCAGGGGGAGTGCACCACCCCCGGCACCACGATCCCGGTGGGGTGCCATCGCAGTTGCCTCCCCTCCCCTGTGCTGGGTGCCATGCCCCCACAGACCGGGCGCACCATGCCCCCAGGACAGGCGCCACATCCCAGCGGGCAGCACACCATGCCAGCCTGGTCTCCACCCCCAGTGCTGGAGCATGAAGTTCTGCCACTTAATATGAACAGTTGTTTTATTTATTTCCCCCAACAATTATGATTGTATAAGCTTAAATAGCTGCATCACTTTTCAGACAAGTAAAAATGGTAAATGCAATGGCCACAGTCAAACACAGAGTTAAGAGTGATGAAACATCCATGCAGTGCTTTTTAAAAAAAGAATATATTTTTTTAAAAAAGGTGCCAGTACTCACCATGAAGTTGCAGTAAGTGTCACACTTTTAAAATTTGGAAGAAAAGGTGCCAGTACTGCACATGCCCCCCCCCCCCCGGGGGGGCACTGCCCCTACATATATAAATTATTGAATTCAATGAAAATTCACCCAGAGCTCCAACACAAAAGGAACTCAATTCACGTTCAGTTATAGGAACCACTTTTAGATGCAATTCAAGGATTTTTGAATTAATTCTGTCAATTAGTTAATCTAAATTAGTTTATTCCGAGTCCTGGGAGATGCAACCTGGGGTGGTGGCTGTGCAGCTGCAGGTGTGCCTGAGGGAACAGATTATCTAGACCCATTTCAGATCTGGACTCAGGCCTGGTTTTAGCACTGAAACAGCCTTGGTTGCCCTGACTGATGGCCTTTATCATCAAGAGAGAGGGGAAATGCAAATCTGCTGCTTCTCTTTGATCTCTCAGCAGCTTTCGACCCCTTTGACCATGGTGTCCTTCTGGAATTATTCAAGGGATTTGGAGTTGGAGGCACTGTATTACAGTAGTTCTCTTTCTGCCTGCAGGGTCATTAGCAGAAAGTAGCACTAGGGGACTGAGCTAGTTTTGAGCTTTGTGGTTCTGCAGGGGCCCATTCAACCTCACATGGTATTTAACATCCATATGAACCAGCTGGGAGTGGTCATTCAGGGATTTGGAAGAGGGTGTCTTCAGGATGTGAGTGACACACTATCTCTCCATTCCATCTGAATCAGGAGAAGCAGTGATGGAAGCAGTGATGGGCTGGATGGGGTCCAATTAACTGAGACTCAACCCTGATGAGGTGGGAGTGTTGTGGTTGACAGATCCCATGACTGGATATTAGGTAGACCATGTATAATGATGTGGTCTATCAGTTTTATGAGGCATGGACAATAAATACCATATTTTTCCGTGTATAAGACGAGCTTTTTTGACCCAAAAATGAGGTTCAAAATTTAGGCTCGTCTTATACACGGGTAGTGCTGAGGGGGGATGCGCAAATGGTTTTTTGGTGTGAGCCCGAGATTGTAAGTGGTGATTGGCTGCTTGATTGTTGGGGGGGGGGGGATGCGCCGAAAATCGCTCACCCGTTGGAATGAAGTGCAAGCCCGAGATTGAAAGTGGCAATTATAAGCAATGCGAGTGGTTCTGTGCTGCGTTCTGGTGGATGAGTGATTTTTGGCATTCCCCCCAAATAATCCTCCCCAAAAGATCAATGCCCCCTATTTTCTAAATTTTGAGGCCCCGTCTTATAGATGGAAAAATACGGTAATCAGAGACCATGATGTGCTCCTGCACAGCCTTCATTCATGTCACCAGCTTTCCCCTGTGAGTTCTGCTTAGAGATGGAAGGATATACGATACTGACAGTCATGCCTGGAATCCCTGAGAACCACTGCCAGTCAGTGTAGACAATACTGAACTAGATGGACCAATCGGTCTGACTCAGTCTAAGGCAGATTCCTATGGTCCTATATTGGGGAGAGGAATGAGCAATGTCTGCTTTGGATCTCTGGCCCTCCCACTGCTCTAAACCTGCATTGCCAAGGTAGAACAAGGACAAGGGGGTACTGGTGCCTGTACTCATTTCCATCTGTCAGACCTGCCCCCCAGAGTGTGCCCTGCCCTCCAAGCCAACCTGCCATTGGCCAATTTGGCAGAGCTGATCTCTAGCATCCAGCTCTCCAGTGTCAGCAGGGGGAGGTGCTGGTCGTCCCGCAACACTCCCACACCCCAAGAAGGGGACAAGCAGACTTAGAAGCAATTTCTACCATTTAAATACAAAGAGTTCTTGCTACAGAGTGGAAGACTGTGACCTGTGGCTCTCTGCTAGGGTTCGGGGACAAATTTAATTCAGTCCACATTTAAAGTCAAACCTACCCAATTCTCACTTTTGGAAAGAATGTGTGAACTGAACAGTAGCCATCCTTTTACACTTCTCTGGATTTTCCAATGCAGTTCTCTAGTCAAGTGATGGGTATATATTAAAAAAATGTACTGGGGCAAAGTGTGCCTAAAATGCATATATTGGTGAAAATAGCCACCCAGATAATACATTATATTAGGCAAAATTACATTAAAGCGTATCTATCTTGCTAGAAATTCACACTAAAATGCTGGTGAATTTTCATGAGGGCTCTGTGGGAAAAAAGTGGGGAGAATAGAACTTAAGACTGTGAAAATGGTGAGAAACCTAAACTGACTGATTCCCCCACCCCCGGTGTCTTCTCCAAGTGCTCTCTTAGTGCTGGTGAGCATCTTCAAAGCCCTCCACTCCCTTATTAGGGTTCCTTAAACTGGGCTTAGACTCAACTTCTTCAAATAGAGAACTGCCCTCTGTCAGTTCTTCCAACAGAGAACTGTCCTCTGCAAAGCTGCAGTTCCCCAAGGACCAAACCAGACATGGTGGGGGAGATCCAGAATCAGGATTTCCTGTGAGTTTCTCCCCACCCCCTTTTCTTCTCTTTAATAATTAGCACTTTGAAGATTGCAGAAGAGGCTCGTGGGGAAGGAGGACTCACTCTTTCCCTCTGAAGCTGTTCTTGGCTCCGTGGGGGAAAACAAACAGGCACCCTGGGGTTGCGTACATGCTTCTGCCTAATAGCACCTCAGGGAAAGTGGGAAATTAAACATCCCCACAGTGGCTTCTCCCTTAACAGGAACACAGGAAGCTGCCTTCTGATAGGTCAGACTATTTGTCCTTCTAGTCCAGCATAGCCTTTGTGCTCCTTTGGGAAGAAGGGCGGGGCATAAATTGATTTAATCATCAACATCATTTTACAGAGTCTCAGCCTAGCTCGGCTGACCTCATCCTGGGCTCAGACATTTAGTTCCCCGAGGTGCAGAAGAACCCCAGCCCCAATTCAAGGCATATTGTACCCAAGGTCACTGAAGGCTTTTTTTGACAGTTGAAGCGGACAGTTCCACAACCACCTCTCCTTCCCCTCCCAGGGATAAAATACACCCGTAACAAATTGCTGCATGTTTCTCTATTTGTTTATTTTTCTAAACAACAAAAATGGATGCTACACACTGTGCCTGCTCCTAACACTGAAAACCTCATTAGGGATGGGGAAAGAATTCGATTCAATTCACATTTAAATGTGAATCTACCTACTTCACACTTTCCAAAGCCATACGAGAATCGAAACGCAGCCATCCTTCAAGATCCACACTGCTCTGAATTTTGCAGGGTAGTTGTGCAGCCAAGTGATGCACACAAAAACAGAATTGTTCATGAAATAACAAACAAAATTTCATTAAATGAGGGGACATGCTTTCAAAAAATGTGTCTGCTGGGCAAATTTGCACTAAACTGCTGATGAATTTTCATGTGGACTTTTATAACTAACTAACTAGCTAAATGTAGAGAACCGAACCTAAGGTTGGAAAAATGAGAAACAGAAATTGATAGAATTGCCCATCCCTATGCCTCATTCTGCCTAATGATAGGGCTGGCCTCTGCTCCCCACCACTCCCTTGCCCCACACACCTTTTGCCAACTAACCCCACTGCCACGGCTGGCTGCTGAGTCTAGGAGTGCTGGCATTCTCTCCACGGAACCACTTCCAAGTGGCATGTTTTACAGCCTCTCCAAAAATATTATTCAAGATGAAGGAGAATCATAGCTCGTGCAGGCGCCAGACTGTCGCTGGGAATATATCATTCCGAATTGGGACTCCTCTCTCCGCACCGTGATGAAGTGCTTCATTAATGGGAGATGCGGCAGCTCAGATGCTGGCTGATTCAACAGCTTCCCCGACACCTGACATCCCCGTACATCCATTTATTCAAAACCCTTCCCCCACCCTGACAGGAGCCCCCACCTGCCTCTCATCCCTGAGAGGTTATTAAACTGGATTCTTATAGCACCATGGTTTCCTATTAGCTGAGAGTTATCCAGCAAGGTGCAGCACTAGGGTCCACTCCTCAGACTTCCACTATAAGCCATGCTGTCCTCTCCATGCAAAATGGCTTTGTTATGGCCTGGATGCTGACGGGTGACAATGGGTGCTCATGGGCAACAGGCTGCAATATGTGGGTGCAGGGAGAAGGGAACCTTTGTTCTAAGCATCTGGAATATACCTTGAATCTTATCAAGTTGGCAGTTGGGAGAGTGGTGGCTATTTGGTCTGGGGTGGGATTTGATCCCAGGATACTGCTTAGTAACTAGGATGATGTGCTGTGTGCTGCTTGCTTCTGGGTTTCTCCCTAATGCCTGTTCAGCCTCTACATTTGTAAATGCATTATGAGAACACCAAAATATCTCCACCGCCCTAACCAAGAGTCAGAGAGAGAGTCAGAGAGAGAGAGAGAGAGAGAGAGAGAGAGAGAGAGAGAGAGAGACTGCAGCTTGGTATCCACTAGAACAAACACACAAAGCTGAAGATGGCATCAGGGTCATCATGTGTCCTTCTTTGCACAGGGCAGTCCTCTCTTTGAAGGACTGGCCAGCAGTTATTTCTCAGTTTGTATTTATCATATGCAAATAGGTGTCTTCTTTTGTCCCATTTTGGGTGATGCAAATTCTCTCTTTCTTTTAGCAATGTCCAACTGGCCACCCTATACAGGCATTTGCCATCCCAAGGCTTCCCTGGAGTTAGGAAGGTCTTCAGCTTCTGCCGTCAGAGAGGATCAGAAAGAGACAAGCACACACCACTGATTGCAAAGCAATTTAGTAATTAAGATGTTGTCATCCAAAAGCTTTGGAGGAAGTGGCAGTGAAGTGATTAGCCTGAAAAAAGAAGAACTTGTAAAAGCACAATAGAGATATCTGCCCCCACTTCTTTTCCATCTGACGAAACCAAGGAAGGAGGAGATGGGGTGGTGCAGGCAGTAGTGTGGCGGGGGCCCTGCTTGAGAGGAAGTTTCTCAGCGGGCTGAAGAGAAGGGACCATCTGTTGCCCTTGTTTCTTCTGTAACAAAATGATGCTGTGGAAGAGCAAGGCAGGCTTCAGAAGCAGCTCTTTGGGTCAAAATACACATAGGATCAAAGTCAATGTTCTGTTATTTGAGGGCCCCACTTTCCACCTTGCCCTTGAGACAGAGAATTCTCATGAACACGGAAATGGAAGCGGATATTGCCAATCGTCACTTTTTCATCTAGAATGGAAATCCATCCAGCAAATACTAGATTGCTATATGCTTTCATTATTTTATTTATATATATAATTTTTATTAAATTTTCTGTTTTACAGTTTAGAATACTCATTTAAACACCCTTAAAATACCAACAACTTCCCTTCTTCTCTTTCCATGGTTCATTTTGCATATCATAAATCCCTGCATATTTTACATAAACTAAACCATTCAGTATTCCATTATTACATCCATCAAAACCTATTTACACTGTTGAATTTATCTTAGTGCTGCCAGTGTTTTCAAATGTACACAATTCCCCCCCCCCCATATATTCAATAAACATTTTCCAATCTTCTCTAAACGTATATTGCTTTCCATCTGCAGATGAGGCATAAGAGATGACGTTCTCCTCTGCCCACAATTTGCGTTACATTTCCTTTGCATTGAAATGAATGGAATGGAAGAATGTAATGGCAAGATAATTTATGTGGTCAACATGATTACACAGGGTATGTAATTTTGCCACAGTGGATAGTGAGACAAATAATATGATTTTTGGTGGAATATGAACTGCAGCGAAACAGCAACAGTGCTGCAGGTGAGGAATACAGGGCAGAACAGGAAATGACGCCTTCTCACATTCCTAGTCCAGACTGGGGAGGGAGGGCAGGGTTTAAAGCAAGGGTGGTAGAGGTAATCTGAGATCTCTTAACATTAGGAATGGGACACCTGGGGTCCTCTGGATGTTGTTGCACTACAGCTCCTCTCATCCCTGGCCATGCTGGCTGGGGCTGATGGGAACTGGAGTCCAACAACATCAGGAGGCCACTGCTTCTCCATGCCTGATTTAGAGGAAAAAGGGTGAGTGAGGGATCAATGAAAGAAAAAGCAAGGGCTGTTGCCTGGCAAAACTTTTTTGACTTGCCTCTGGTCTTGTGCCTTTAACAGCAGCTTGATTGGCAGACATTATTAGCAAGCGATCGTGCTTATCTCCATGCCTGTAATGGGAATTTTGAGGAGAGTCCAGACAGAGGCATCGGGGCTGTGAGGCTGGTGTCTGTATGTATGCATATGTGTGGGGGAAATCAATGACTGTTATTTGAAAGGGAGACAGGCTAATGGCAGCCACATTGCATTAGCAGCTGTTGGCTTTATGAAGATTTCTGCTTTGATACCCTTTCTTACAGTACTTTCTTTCTAAACAGATCAGTGCTAAGTCTACCTAAAAGCCTCGCCATCTGACTGGACTGGAAGCCCTGCCCCCAACCCCAGATGTGGTGTGTGAGTTGTGGACACTTGGCCACGATGGGAACACTCTGCACATGCTGAGTGGTGGTCCTATGTTATGATCACACACATCCCTGGGCTGAGCTCAGACTCTAACTCTTAGGTTTAGGGGTCTTGGCCATCCCTGTACCATGTAATCTCAAGGTGGGGAGACTGTGGCCCTCCAGAAGTTGCTGGACTGCCACTACCATAATATTTTACCATTGGCCATGCTGGCCGGGGCTGATGGGAGCTGGGAGTCCAACAAAGGTTCTCCACTCCTGCTGAAATAGTTACGGTGGCAAGGAGTTCCACAAATCGTTCCTGCACTTTATAAGAAAACATATTTGCAATGAGGAAGAAATATCCATATCTGCCTCCAGCTACCCTGGGCTCATGTGGAAGGAGGAGCAGGATAGAATAATTAGAAATACGAATATTAATACATAATAATAGTAAATAGCAGTAGTAGTATTACCTCTCTGCTTCAGGTTGCTGCCACGGGCTTTGCTCAGAGAAGGGGAATTGATAATGGAGAATATTGCAAGATCAGCTGCACATGCGATTTAGGTTCCAGGCTGGTGGGGGGTGTGTGTGTGTGTCTGGGTGTGTGTGTGTGTGTGTGTGTCGGGGGGGGGGTTGAGTGAGTGAAAGAGGCGGGGCGAGGTGTGCTTTCAAGCCACTGCTAGGATGCTAGGGAGGTCTGGGGCCCAGTGCACCCCCTAAGTCACCTCCTCAAAAGGTGCAGTCTCCATTGACCTTCTGGCTGCAGTTCCAGTGGGATTTGAATGGGGAACCGCAAGACCAGCGTACAAGAAGGACCTCTCCATGTGGCCCTGAGGGGGCTGCTTAAAGGTGCGGCTGTTCCTCCTCTAGGCGAGGCATGCCCACTTTTTGAGCCCCAGACCTCTCATGCCATGAGCGAGCATCAGGTCCCTAGCCAGGGGTCAATGGCAGACAAGCTAGGGGTTCAATGGCAAATATGCCCATGGTAGGCATGTCAATGTGCAAAGGGTTCCTGATGTGAGAAAACTTGAAAAGTGCTGCCAGCGCCTGTAGTGATCACACCTGGGGCAGTCTGACCTAGATGCATCAAAACAGAAAAACCAACTGAGCTTGCTTCAACTCCATAAACAACTTCCTGGCATTTCAGCATTTCAGCTGATATATTTCAAACGGTGAGCCATCAGGTTCTGTTTCATGACTATTTATTTCCTCCTTCCTCCGCGTAACGAATCTCCAATTGTCTCCTCTGTTATTTAGTTCGGCTCGCTCCAGAATGGGATCCTCGCGCTGTAAATCTTGGGAGGCTTGTTTTCTGTCTCACAATAATAAAAAATTCATACGGACTAATGCAAACAAACAATAAAGCAGCAGGCAATAATTAAACAGTGAATTAACAGGATTTATTTCCATTGACGACTTGGGCTGAGGGATGGAGCTACAGCAAAGAGATGTTTCTTTCTGTGCATTGATTGCAACACCTGATGCGGAAGGCCGCAACACGTGGCCCATCCTGCCTCTGAGGGCACCTTTTTTGATTGGGACCTGTGGCAGACTCAGGGCCAGCCCTGTCCCTAGGCAGATGACATGCCTGCCTCAGGCGGCAGATATGGATAGGTGAGGGGAGTGGCTGCCCCTTGGACTATTCCTCCTCCAGAGGAATATTCTGTCCTCTGGAGCAGCTCCCATCTTCCTGAAATGCTGCTTAAAGGTGTGTCCATACTATCCGCACTTGCTTGTTATTCCCCACCCTCTTTTGGTTCCAGAATTTATTAACCCCTCTTCTACTCAGAGAATAGCCATGCGCTGTACCTAAGTGGCATTGGTCTGGTCACCTCACAGATTGTGCTTTTGAGAAAGGCACCTGAGTGAGCGAGCAGGCAAAGAGGGAGCCGCATGGACACCAGCAGACACCATGCACCTGCGTGTATCGCTCTGCTTCTCGCTGATGCACACGAATGCACCATAGTTGTGCTGCAGCATTTATTTTGGTGGGGCAGAGAGCAGGTTATTGTGAGGTGTTCAGGGGGAGGACAGAGCTGTGCATGTTAGCTGGTCAGCTAACCCACTAAGTTGGCCTGCTGCTCTCGGTGGCAGCCTCCCAGCTTCTACATGTGGAATGGGAGGGGCTCCATCTAGCATTTCACTTCTGGCAGCAAAACATCCTGGGGCGTCCCTGCAGTTGCTTGTGGCAAATGATCCTTGCTGGCCAGCCGGTGTCCCCACAAGGCATTGGTTTTCCTATCCAGTGGCAGGGAACCTTGTTCAGCCTGAGGAACCACATTCCCTAATGGGGAGCCACTGATGAAAGAGGGTGGAGCAATGGATGCAACTCTTAGGTAAAGGTAAAGGTACCCCTGCCCATACGGGCCAGTCTTGACAGACTCTAGGGTTGTGCGCTCATCTCACTCTATAGGCCGGGAGCCAGCGCTGTCCGCAGACACTTCCGGGTCACGTGGCCAGCGTGACAAGCTGCATCTGGCGAGCCAGCGCAGCACACGGAACGCCGTTTACCTTCCCGCTAGTAAGCGGTCCCTATTTATCTACTTGCACCCGAGGGTGCTTTCGAACTGCTAGGTTGGCAGGCGCTGGGACCGAGCGACAGGAGCGCACCCCGCCGCGGGGATTCGAACCACCGACCTTTCAATCGGCAATTCCTAGGCTCTTACCTTTGTGCAATAGGCTACATTTCAGTCATGCAAAAAGCCAGAGCTTTCTGCATGCACCCATCTCCATCCTCCATCCAGGACAGAGAGTGGAAGAAGAAGAAGAGTTTGGATTTGATATCCCACTTTATCACTACCAGAAGGAGTCTCAAAGCGGCTAATATTCTCCTTTCCCTCCCTCCCCCACAACAAACACTCTGTGAGGTGAGTGAGGCTGAGACTTCAGAGAAGTGTGACTAGCCCAAGGTCACCCAGCAGCTGCATGTGGAAGAGCGGGGAAGCGAACCCAGTTCACCAGATTACGAGTCCACCGCTCTTAACCACTACACCACACTGGCTCTCAAAGGTCACTGGAAGGACCTATTTCCACCCAGGCACAACAACAAACAACAATGCAGACCTGGGCCCGTGAGGGGCATGGCCTAGGGAGGCCTGAGGACCAACCAGAGGGGCCTGGATTAGGGCCATGTTTGTGGGGGTGGATTTAGACACTAGGAGAGAATACATTGTTTAGATATTGTCCTTTCTTCCTCACGTTTGTGAGTACCATTCTTTGCAGCTTAAAGTTGGAAGCTAAGACAGGGCTGGTTTAACACTCTTCAAACAATAATCCAGGATGCTTTAAGGCAGACTGGATTTTCCTGGTATTGACCCCCCCCCCCCCTTAAAAACAACAACCATACACGCATTGTTTTGCGAAGAAATAAAACATATTTACAAACATAATCTTATGTCTTGAAGTAGCAGTTTACAGTAGCAAAATGAAGGCAGGCTTAAAACTACAAAAGTACAAAATTGAAGTTAAAAATGGTGTCTGCAGTTCAGACCTACATACATGGCCATCTTGGCGCCATGATGAAGAGGAGGCTGCCCAGGCAGAAAGGAAATAGATAGACAAAGGAAGTGATCTCGTAGTTCTTTCTAGCCAATTTTCAGGAAAGCTCTGTGAGCCTTTCATGTGCCTATCTGGCAAAACATGAATTGTTGGTTTGAGAGTAATAATGTCCCACAACGTTTGCCCTCCTCCCCCTGGACCTGAGGTTCCCCACCTCTGTTCTAGTCCATGTGTGGATTCAAACTGTACAACAAATCACCCCAAAAGGTGCACCTCTCCAAATGCCAGTGTGAAGAAGGTATGGACAAACCAGTCTGTTGCTGGTCACTTTAAAACGTGTCTACCCTTAAGTGCATTTTGCCCCATTCTGCCATGGACTGGCTGGAGGCACCAGTAGGAGAACCCACTGGGGAACCCCCTGGGGAGCAAGGCTCTGAGCCAGGGGATTGGTGGTGGGATGACGATGCCTGGTCAGAGGGAGAAGAAGGAGCAGAACGAGGGGAGGCTGGGGGGGGGGGTCAAGAGGCTGAGTGTAGGTAGACTGGAAGAAGACACTGAGTCTCCTTTTCCTGCTGCTACCAGCTCCTCTCCTCTCTGGTCTCCCAGAACATGCAGAGAAATGAAGAGAGCAGAGCAATGAGAAGCAAGAAAGCGAAGTCTTAGGCTATTGGGGAAGGACCTGGGAAGGAGCCCTAGAGAGCAGAGGGAAGATGGGAACATTCAGTCCTCTCAGCTGCGTCACTGGGGAAAGAATTGCTGAGACTACCATGCCTGAGCTGTGGTTTGTTTCCTTGAATAAAGAGTTAACTTCACTGGACTTTATTGTTATATTCCTGATCTATGCCTGACTCCCAACCCTGACACATTCCAGCAATAATCTGTGATGGTGCTGATAGCAAGTTATTACATGTCCTTCACCCTGAGCTCCCATATCAGCATGAATCTTTGCCTGGCATTGACTTGGTCATCTCTCCCGTGCCAGGCAAATAGTTCTCCAGACCATGTGGGCATCCTGCATCCCTCCACACATGCATGTTCAATGCACACAGACATTTGTGGACAGGGCTAGCAGGGCATGTAGCCGTGTGTGTGTGTGTGTGTGTGTGTGTGTGTGTGTGTGATCTGATGAGGCCCCGCTCCCTGTGAGCACAATGTCCCAAAGGCAAAGGCCCCTCTCATGTCTCCCCTGCTCCCTTCACCAAAGAAGGAGACTTGGGCAGCCTGTCATTCCTCCTCCGCTCCTCCTGGCTTGTATTCAGAGTGCTAACTGCCCTGACTCGAGCAATAAGTACAAGAGTGTCTCTGATGATTCCGAGTAATGAGGGACTCGGGTCTCTGTCTCATCCAGAAGATGGAGATGTTGCATTCCTTTGGCGCACCTGCCTCTAGTTGTTTTTTCCACCGCAGCCAGGAGCTCATAAAGCCGTGCTCCCGAGCTCCTATTTCACATTGAGTATTGGCTATTATATAGCGCTAATATTTCTTTGATTTTCCTCCCCTCTTCCCCCCTTCCTTTCTCGCTTCCCCCTGTCCGTATTATGGTAGTTTTGATGAGTCCGTCCTTGCTAGGCGATTGCGCTTCATTCCTGAGCTGCCACCGGCTCTCGGAGAGAGAAATGAGCTTGTGTTGGAGGCATATTCATTCAGCAGAGCTTCCCAAAGGACTCTGCAGGAGAGGGGGAGAGAGGGAGGGAGGGTTGTATGACACGGTGGAGATAACAGGCCTTGCTGGCTGGCTGGTGACCCCACATGGAATTGATTTTCCACTCCGCAAGGAATTAACCGTGGATTCCGACATTATGATGAAGCGCCCCAGAGAGAATGCATGTCTCTTAATGTCAAGGCAGAGTGTCAACCAAATACAAGGTTGTGATAGAAGGAAAACAGAGGCATATGTGTTATCCCTTCCATTAAGGCCAACTAAAAGAGCCTTTGACAACCTGGTGTGCTCCAGATGTTTTGGAACAACAACTCTCATTGTTCTCCACCAGCTGTCATCCAAAACATTGTGGGTGGATGACACCGGGTTGGGGAAAGCTGAACTAAAATATTACAAAGTTATGAGAAAGCTTTCAGTTTTCCCAAACTCTTTTTGAGGCTAGATGTTTCCCATCCTTGGAGTAAAACTCATGTTTGAGCAGGTGGACAGGGATGAGTGCACCAAGCTCTGCCTCCTGCCATCATCCCAACCCACGGATTGTGTGCATGTGCAGGCCTGGACAAGGGCGCCTCCTCCACTTGGGAGTTCCCCAAACGATTCAGAACCCTAACCAGGTTTCCAAATCATGTGGGGAGCCTCAGGGAGTACAGCAGGGGATGAAACAGGTAACAGTATGTGAAATGTTATGATCAGGCTAGATGAGAAATAACTAAATGACAAATGTTTCTCAAAGACACTTACGAAATTTGGCACTCAAGTCAAATTAAGGCAGCAGATGTAGTGTGACTTTGGAATGTGTATTTTCAAGTGTGAACCTGGAACAGTCAGCAAATATCTAAATAATTCCAAATATTTGTTTCAGTGCTGGGGCTGATGGGAATGATTGACTGGAATTAATATTTTCCAATAGCAGAATGGTGAATTTTCAGACTGATGAATGATCCACAGGTTAGAATGTGCTGCTGCCGCCGCCAAGTTGGCCCTGCCTTGGGAGGCCTACAGGATTCACATCTGGCTGGTTTGGACATTCTGGAAGGGCAGGTCCCCCCTCTTTTTTCCCTTTTCTCTTATTTAAGACAGGAGTAACACAAAGGTCACACTAAAAACAGCCCTGATGGCTACATCACATATTACATTTTGCAGTGCACCTATAAAATCAATATTACAAGTATATCTAGGAATAATATAATGAATGAAAACAACAAGCATATGCCTGCAAATGTATATATTAGATATTTAGGGTCATTTCCCAGAAAGGTGGGGTTAGGTGCAGCTCCACAGCTGGCCAGCATGTCATGTGGAAGAGATCCCTTAGGCTTTAATTTTGGTGCAGAGTGGCTATGAGAACCCTTTTCTAGTCTGTGGGCCAAGCAAGGCTATTGGAATTTATTCAGCTGCCATTTTTATGTGAAGCTTCCTAATTTGTCCTTCCGTGCAAACTGAAAAACAACTATCCTTCAAAACTTACACTTCTCTGAATGTTGCAGTGCAATTCTCCAAACAAAAAGGGGTGCACTAAAAGGCACTTAATAGGGGGGCAAGGTAAAAATTGACAAACACAAATGTATCATGTTGGGAGACAATTATTTGCAAAAAAATTGTATGTTGCTGGCAAGAATGCATACTAAATTCATAAATCCATTGGGGAATGTGAATGGAAATAGGTACAAATTTTCATGAGGGCTTTTATTTTAAAATTCCGGTTGATGTGGAAGTGGGGTGAATGCAACTTAATATTGGAAAAATTAGAAACCAGAATTATAGATCGGTCCATTCCAAAAGCTAACCAAGGAACTTCCACGTGGATGGGATTTGTGTCTCCAGAAATGAAAAAAGATGGGCATAGCTGTGTGGTGAGCCCAACTACCTCCTGCCTCCACAGATGGGAATAAGCTTTCTTGGTGCCATCAGGGAATTGTCAGCCAATCAGCCCGGCCCACAGCTGTTTTTTCATGGAAAACTGAATAACTGCCCCCCCACCTCCCCAACACAGATTGACCCTGGGAAGTGCTAGCCTAAAACATTGTGCTTCCTGAGGTATTACAGCAGCAAATGGCACTGCCATTCAAGGTGCCTGGTACCCGAAGCTGATCCAGCTATTTTGCAGCTGAGGCAGAAAAGCTTACAAGTGCCTCAGTAACAAGAAATAAAATAAAATGATGATTTGCCACTCTTTTCATAGCACTTGTAATCAATCAGCAGTCTGAGGAAACTGACTCACTCAACCTAATGGTAGAGCCGGCCCACACCTTCTGTTTGGGCTGAATGCAGAAAAGTGTTTCCAAATGAGACCCACTGCTCTGAAAACACTGCTTCTGTATTCAGCCTGAACCAGATAGATCACCCACAATCCATGTATTCAGGCATAAGACTCTGATTCTGATCATTGTTAACTTCGACATACAAATCAAGGTCATTAACATGCCTTGCGAAAACAGTACAGTGGTACCTCGGGTTAAGTACTTAATTCGTTCCGGAGGTCCATTCTTAACCTGAAACTGTTCTTAACCTGAAGCACCACTTTAGCTAATGGGGCCTCCTGCTGCTGCCACGCCACCGGAGCACGATTTCTGTTCTCATCCTGAAGCAAAGTTCTTAACCCGAGGTACTATTTCTGGGTTAGCGGAGTCTGTAACCTGAAGCGTCTGTAACCTGAGGTACCACTGTAATGGTAACTCTATACCTGTGCAATAAAAACCATTTTAATGTGGTACTTCCTACTTCCATTTCTGTTTGCTGGCGACTGTTGAAAGAGGGAGGTGGGGCACATTTATTTGACCTGCACCAGAACCAGGGGCAACCCCCAAACCAGCTAGGGAGACAGCTTGCCATAGTTTTTAGCTATGGGTGAGTGCACATGGCTCTCACAAACCGGCATCTGTTCAGGGCCGCTCCAAGTCACCAGGCCATAGGCGCCGACTCCATGGGGCCTGAGGGGGCCCGAGCCCCCTCAAAAATTACATGTACTTTTAAAACTGTTAATAAATGATGGATTTAGGGGTGAGCAGTGAGGTGGCCAAGTTTGCTGATGATACAAAATGTTCAAGGTTGCTTAAAACAAAGGGAGAACATACCCTCCAACATTTCTGTAATGAAAACAGGGACATCTTAGGAAAAGTGGGACATTCTGGGATCAAATCAGAAACTGGGACGGCTTCTCAAAATCAGGGATGTCCCTGGAAAATAGGGACATTTGGAGGGTCTAGAAGAATGTGAAGAGTTCTCAAAGGGTGTATCCAAACTTTAAGTAATTGAGTGGTAAGATTGCAAATGCAATTGAAACTAAACTAGTGCAAATTTATGCATGCCAGGGCAAAAACAATCTTAAATTCACATATATGCTTATGGGGCCTGAATTGGTGGTAAACTGACCAAGAACGAGGCCTTGGGGTCATGGTGGATAGCTTGATGAATATGCTGACCCAGCGTGTGGCAGCTATGAAAAAGGCAAATTCCATGCAAGGGATTGTTAGGAAAGGAATTGAAAATAAAACTGCCGATATCATAATGTCGTGTTATAAATCTGTGATGCGTCTTCATTTGGAATGCTGTATCCAGTTCTGGTTGCCTCTTCTTGAATATTGTAAAGTTGGAAAATGTTCAGAAAAGGGCAGCCAAGATGATCAAGGGGATGGGGAGACTCCTCTATGAGGAAAGGTTGCAGTGTTTGAGACTTTTTACTTTAGAGAAAAGGTGAATAAGATGTAACATGATAGAAGTTTATAAAGTTACACATGACATGGAGAAAGTGGATCGAGAAAGTTTGTCTCCATAATAAGACTGGGACTTGTGAATATCCAATGAAGCTCAATGCTGGAAGATTCAGGAGCCATAAAGGAAAGTCCTTCTTCATGCAATGCATAGTTACTCTATTGAACTTGCTCCCACAGGAGACAGGAATGACCACTAACTTGGACGGCTTTAAAAGAGGAAGCAGCAGGTATGGCAGTGGTGGTGGAAGCGGCAGGACAGGGCAATGTTGCGCTTCCTGTTTCACTTCCAGGAGTGAAACAGGATGTACCAACCCTACTGCTGGCTAACATTCACGAGGACTTTAAAAATAATTCACAAACTGACATAGAAATGTGACAAATTGAATTTAGAACTGGAAAAATGAGATGCTGAAATTGACAGATTTGTCCATTCCCAGAAGCACCCTAAGGGCACCCCCCCCCGTTGTGTTTTCTTTTTTGCGCATTGCAAAGATGCAGAGTGACACCCTTGTTGTCTACCATGCAAGTATAGAGCTCCAGTCCATCCAAGAATCTTTCCCCTTTAGCTGCCTTTTGGCATTTAGCTCTCTTTGGGGAGTCTCAGGTGTGGGGAACCTTTGGCCCTGCAGATATTGCTGAACTACAACCTGCACCATCCCTGGCCATGCTAGCTGGGGCTGATGGAAGCTCTTGCTCATCTTCAGGGCAAAGGGTCCCCCATACCTGAGCTAGAGTAATGAACTGGGGGATTTAGCGCCGCTTTACATATTTCGTTGTTGCTGCTTTCTAATTGACGTTTATGTTTGCTTTTTATTCTGCTCCCTGTTTCATGTGTTTGGTTGGGACAGCCTTTTTTAATAAAAGGTATGTGAGAGGAAGAATTAAACATAAAACTGGGATCCTATCCCCCCCCCCCAAGGTTCAGGGTAAGTAACACAATTAGACACACAAATATAATTATAGATCAAAGAGACAGTTCCCTATCCCTGAAGGTCTTCACAGCCTGTTATCTCCATATCCGTAGCCTGGCCTGATGGCCACCTTAGCCAGGGAGCAGCTCTGCTTCTTCAAGCTTGTCTCTCCCATCTGCATTCTCTCCCCGCACCCCCGCTGCACCCCGAGCCCTCCTGCCTGTGCGCCTGTTGCTATCTCAAATCCAATTTGACTATTGTTTGTGCTGTGCGTACGTCTGTTTCTCTCTCGCGCACCCCCGCTTTCGCTTTGCGCTTTGTTATTTTAATGGATTCTTTATTCCAATCCCGGCGACGCGGCGGGCGAAGGCTGAGATACTGCATCAAATTGCATTCCTCTTCTGTAGATTTCTCTCTCTCTCTTTTTTCCTGCCCTCCATCTTTGGGGGAGGAGGGAGGGGGAAACAATGGGAAGGAGAAAATTAAAAAACAAAAACAATTCAAAGGTACACAGCCTGCAGCTGCGCTGAGGTTTAATAGAAACTCAGAGTCCCCCTGTCACTCGAGGGCTTGTGCCTAGGTTCCTGAGAGGCTCCGAGAAGCAAACTGATCACCTGGGCCTCTGAAGGGAAGTAGCATGGGATGGCTGCCTGGTTAACCCTTCCCCATAGACCCCATATAAAAATTTCAGGGTTGGTTTCCCAGCCTGGCACTCGAAGCTCACTGGCCTGCTTTCATGGGCCACTATCCTTCTCCTTTTGCAACATCTCAGTCCCCTTCCTCACTCCAGATTCCATACCTGGCTGTCACATGGAAAGGATAAGGGATATCCGTATGCACCAGGCTGTATAAATTACGAATGTAAGCAGGCTCCAAGATTCACCTATATCAGTGGAATGTTTTTCCCCATTTTCCATTTTAATTCCAATCTGTTTCTGAGTCATTCTGTATTCTCTCTACTTCAACCTATGCTTCAGGTTCCCAGCCAAAACTCTGTTTCCCTATTCACTGTAGTGGGAAATCTGAAAATATCTATAACAATTTCCAGTTAGGGCCAAAATGGATGAAATTTACCGGCGCAGGACCCTGCCAGGGTTGATTAAGCCTGTCAAACTGCGGACAAATACGTCCAGGGGCTTTTTATGGAGGAATTCACTGTCCTCCACAATCTCTTATGAGGGAGGAGGAAGAGGGCTTTTGTCTCTTTCTTACCGTAAAACAATTTATAGGAGAATTTTCTGAAGTTTCTGAATTTTGCAATGGAATTCTGAAAACAAAAAATGTGTACAAGAATGTATATGTTAGTGAAAGCAACATTAAAAAATGCATCAAATATGGGAATAGTGTTTGCAAAAACATGTATATTAGTCAAAACTACATACAGAAATATGTTTATCAAGAGAAATCTGCACTAGAAAGCTGACAAATTTTAACGAGAGAGAGAGAGAGAGAGAACCAACCAATCATTGCTGCAGAAATGCAAACTGAATTTAATATTGGGGAAATGAGCAAATGAGAAACCAATTCCTATTAGCAACCCCGACAGGGTATGTCAGTTTCACCCGATGACAGAGAATGCAAACCAGAGAAGGGAGTCTGTACAAGTGAAACTGACAAGGGTTTTCTCAATTTCCCATTGTCTATAAAACTATAGAAGATTAGATAGCTATAGCTATAGCTATAGATATAGATATGGGTGGAGCACCCAAATGGTTGAAACACAAGTGGAAGGCCACCCTTCAATAGGGAGAGAGACTCAAAAAGCACTTTCAATGGAAAGATCCTCATCAGTCATCAGCACCATAATCACTGCAAGTGGTCAGAGTGGGGGACTGCGTTCTTTCTAGCCTTACGACAGAAATCTCTAGGCAAGCCCTCCTAGCTGCAAAGTCAGGTGATCAAGAGCAGCCTACCGCTTCCCACTCTCTCCTATATTAAACCCCAGAGCCTGCACCCTTGTGCTCATTGAATTGGTGTCTGCTTCTGAGTATTGTTATGTAGTTGCTTGCATGTGCTCACCTGATTATTCTTCATTGCCCTAACCTGGCTCTGCACTGTGAGGACTGTGTGAAGGCTGTGGCAATGAGCACCCGAGGTACTGGTGGTGTAATGTATTGGGCACAGTGAAGTCCATCATCACATGTGCCGCTTGGATGGCATTGTGCCAACAGATGCTGCTGATAATAATGCTCTGTTCAACATACGCTGTAGTACCTGTTTTGTATGTCTATACTGTCATATAATGACATCATCTGTGCAAAAGGTAAGTCCAAGCAGGGAATCCCAAGGGAATCCCAGGGTCTTGAATCCCATCCAGCTCCCCCTCATTGCTGTTTCCCCTCTCCCTGGCCCACTGCTAACTTGTTTCCTAGCGCACACAGCCTCTGGCAATGAGGAGTAGAATGTACCCGCATCCATCATCTGTGCACAGAAATACATCATCTCCAAGTGGCACCTTCATTTAAAGGGCTATTATCAGAGTAATTCCACCCATTCATCATTGGGGCTCAACCTGGCACCGTGCTGTTTCTTTGGCCAGCCCTCTGAAAGCTCCAGGACAATAACAGGAATCAGAGTACAAGCCAGCATGTCAGGGGTCCTACCCAAGAGCCGCAGGACAACCCACTTCCCCAGGGGTTGGGAGCCAGAGTAAACGGGACCCTTGAGAAGAGGCGCCAAGCCTAACTCAGATGTTCATCTCCTTCAGCATGGCTGCTGTTTTGAATCACCTGGGTTTCATCTACACATAACCTTTTACCACCTGTCTTTAGGCAAGGGTAGCCAAGCTGCAGGTCAGCTGCAGCCCTTAGACAATTCAAGAAAAAAACTAAGAACAAGGCCCGGGCTGTGCACACACACCAGACTTTTAAAGCACATTTAAAGCATGTACCCCACTGAAATACTCCTGGGAACTGTAGTTTGTTATGGGTGCTAGGAATTGGATATTATTCCCAAGCATTATAGGTTGCTGGCTTGAAATTGATAGATGCTGAAACAAAAACACAATGAGGCTTATAATGTGCAATTAACTTTTATTGTGAGCCCATAAAATGATTTCCAACCCTTTTTTGCTTTCATTGTAATGCTAGAGTTTGTGTCTATATTCCGTTTTTGTTAATGTACTATGTTTACTCCTGGTTGTTTTGTATTTTAGTTGTTTGTATAAGCTGCAAAACAATTCAGTGAAGATTTTTTTTTAAAGGGTGCTGGGAATTTTCGCCTTTGAGGAGTAAACTACAGTTCCCATGATTCTTTGGAGGAAGCTGTGTGCTTTAAATGCATGATGTGTTCGCAGCCAGAGAATTCCCTTCCTCTCAAGTGCTTGGTGGGACTAAGGGATTTTGGGAGGAGAGGGAGAGAGATTGCAGTAGCAGAGCCTGCCAGGTGTTACATGATATCGTCACTAGGGATGATGAATTGGTGTTGTTGCCAAGGGAGGAAAACAGAACAGCAGGAGTCTGGGTGGACAGGAGAAGGTGGAGACCAGATTAGGAAAAGCAGTGGGAAGTAGGAAGCAATTAGCAATTGGCTAACGAGACTTGGATCCACCAATTTTCCTTTGCTTGTTTTTTTTTTTTAAGAAAAAGATATTTGTTAGAATTTTACAAAATGAAAAAGGAAAAATACAAATTAAAAATAGATAAAAAACAATTCCATCTTTCCATCACTTTCTTTCATTTGCTTATTTCCCGGACCTCCTCACACCTCCCTTTTTGTATTCCAGTTCAATTTGTAAGTTCAGCAAATCCTTCCCCTCTTTGTTTATCCTAATCTTTAATCTTAAAATAATGTAACATTAAATTTTTGTCTGTTAATAGTCCTTTTTTTTCATACTCCGTATAGCGTTATAGCTAAAAACCACATAACTTTTCATCCAACATCATTCTAACATTCATTAATTTTACAATATTTCTGTAGATAGTCTTTAAATTTCTTCCAATCTTCTTCCACCGACTCTTCTCCCTGGTCTCGGATTCTGCCGGTCATTTCTGCCAGTTCCATGTAGTCCATCACCTTCATCTGCCATTCATCCAGGGTGGGTAGATCTTGTGTCTTCCAATACTTTGTGATAAGTATTCTTGCTGCTGTCGTGGCATACATAAAGAAAGTTCTATCCTTCTTTAGCACCAATTGGCCGACAATGCCCAGGAGAAAGGCCTCTGGTTTCTTCAGAAAGGTATATTTAAATACCTTTTTCATTTCATTATATATCATCTCCCAGAAAGCCTTAATCCTTGGGCACGTCCACCAAAGGTGAAAGAATGTACCTTCAGTTTCTTTACATTTCCAACACTTGTTATCAGGCAAATGATAAATTTTTGCAAGCTTGACTGGTGTCATGTACCACCTGTATATCATTTTCATAATATTCTCTCTTAAGGCATTACATGCCGTAAACTTCATACCAATTTTCCTTTGCTAGGCCAATGCCGACTACTATATCACCCAGGCCCGGTATGAGGGGCAAGCCGTGATGATGACTTCACTCAGCATTATATCGCGGGGGAAACTGCCTCCTCCTGAGTCCCTCTGCTACCAGTGCCCAGCGGCCGAGGGAGAAATAAGCTGCAGCAGGAGCTGGGGGCACAGGGACTCAGGAGGAGGAGGTTCAGCTTGGCTGAGGAGTGCCCGGCTGCCCTCGCCTCAGCCAAGTTTTACAGACCCCCCCTACTTGCCACCAGCTTGCACGAGCCAGCGGTGGGGTGGGGGCTCCATTAAAGTGCTCCCACTCCCCAGCTGAGGGAGCCCTGATCCTTCTCCTGCTCACGTGCAAGCAGGAGAAGGATTGGGGCTGCTCAGCTGGGGAAGGGGAGGCTTCTCACACACCCCAGCTGAGGAGCACAAACAGCTCGTGTGTACTTGCTCAGCCAGGCAGCAAGAAGGCTGAAAGAAGCCCAGCTCAGCCTCGCCAGTCTGTCCCCCCCCCCCCCGCCCATGTCAAGGCAGTGGCAGGTGCTGCCTGAACCACTACAGCTGCCTTGGCATAGGTGGGGGGAGGCATGAGCAGGCCGCTTCTTCATCTCGGGAGGGAGAGGCAGCCCGCTCACCCCCCCCCCCTTGCCCATGCCAAGGCAGCGGCTGAGGCAGAGATGCAAACGGACATTCGTGCTCCTGCCTCATCTGCTGCTGCCTTCACACGGGGGGGGGGGGGGCTGGAGGAGGAGGCGCTTTGGAAGAGGCAGAAGCTTCGCACGGTGGCCAACAGCTCCCTTCTTCCTTCCTGCCTCCTCTCCGACATTGTGATATCGCGATGTTTAGCTGGCAGTATATTACAATGTTGGGAAGCACTTATTGCCCATCCCTACTAGGCATATGGGGAAAGAGTGGGCTACTGGATTTTTCTTCAGTGTTCAGCTAACAAAATGATGCCCTTCCTTCAGTCCCAGCCAATGTGGAGATTGGCCAAGGGGGGGTGCGAGTTGTAGTTAAAAACATCTGGAAGGCATGTTGATGGCTACCCCTGCTTTAGTGGTTGGCGGCAGGGTTGAGGGTGCCGTTTCCTGTTCTTTGCCATGTATTGAAAACAAGTTTGTGGCATGGGTTCTTCCTTCTTACATTATATTCATGCCACATGTAGTATTCTGCCAGCTCTGCATTCAGAGAGATCTGGTCTGAACTATTAGAGCCCCTCTGGTCTTGATTCTCCCCCCTTATTTCTGGGCCTGTCTTGGAGCTCGCCTCCCCTTTTCTATCCCTCTCTCCCTCCCTCCCTTCTTCCTCTCTTTTGGCTCTCCCTGCTCTTTCTTTTCTTCAGCACTTCTGCTGTGTTCGTGTCAGTGGACAGTTTAGGTGATCCAGGTTCCGTAAGTACCATTGTGTTTGCTTGTTTCATATATGCATATTAACAAAAATGTGGCAATAAAAATACATGCTGATGGTAGCATCAGAGATTTCACTATTTGCTGTACTCTGTGTTTTATATTTTTCAAAAGGTATATGTGCTGTTTTACATTGAAATGGCCAATTGCAGTGAATTAGATCTACTCCTGGTTA
Source organism: Podarcis muralis (assembly GCF_964188315.1). Taxonomy (NCBI): domain Eukaryota; kingdom Metazoa; phylum Chordata; class Lepidosauria; order Squamata; family Lacertidae; genus Podarcis; species Podarcis muralis. The sequence continues at coordinate 4,119,119 of NC_135656.1, forward strand.
TGTTCTCATCCCTCCACCCGCCAATATACAGTACTGCGAATGACATGTGTCAGAGACTGCCTCCAGGTCCCAGCTCACAGAGGACCAACGCTAGCCAGCGGTAATATACAAAAGTCTTTATTAAAGTACATTATCCATTTTCAAACCCTAGCGTGCGTCTCTACGTCTAGACACTAGACCGGCGAAGCTCCGTCTGAGTCTCCGCCCCCTGTACACCAGCTTAAGACTCTAGCCTTACTCCACCTTTTCCGTCTCTCCTTCCACCTCTGGGTCCTACCACCCCCCGGGGTCCCTTCCTTCCTGGACGCTTCGGAGGCGGACCCCTCGGACTCTTCCCCCTCCCTTCAGCGGGCTTTAGGACCTGGCTCCCTATCCGGGCTGCTCATTGCGCCACCCTCTTGTACATTTGAACTTGGCGCGCGCGCGCTGCCTCCGACCTTCCTTTTGACCGTTTCCTCGCTCTCTGATGCAGGCGTGGCTAACCCTGACTCATGTCCTTCCGCTGACGGAAAGCTGCCTGATGCCGATGCCTGGGACTCCTCCCCCCTACTGCTCTCCGGTGGGGAAGCTGGTCCCGATTTCCAACTGCTGCTCTCTGAGTCCCCTCTGGCCCCTCCTTCCTGGGGTGTTCCCTCTGGCAACCCCCTAGCTCTGACCACGGGAGCCCCTTTCTGTGAATCCTCCGATTCGCTGGAGAGACTTAGAGACCTCGGGCGGCTCTCATCGCTCACTTCCCCCTCGGATTCCTCCCCCTCGGTCTCTAATTCCTCCCTTTCCTGTCCCTCTGCTCCTGAGCCCCTGACAACATGTCACCTGCAGCTGTTTATACACAAGGACACACACATGCAACCTCTACAACCTGTCCAATGTGTCTCCCGGCATTCTCAAAGAGTCTTCTACTCCCCCAGCAGCATTGCTTCCTTTTTTGCCACCCAGGGCACTCGCGCCCAGGCGTGGAGGCATGCCGCAAAGAGTCAACAGAACCCACCATGCCAGGCCAGCCCATGCCGCCAAAGCCATGGAGGGCATGCGCATGGGGTGCATAAGGTTCATGGAGCCCACACAGCAGCTCAGCCCTGTAGGGAGGAGCCTAGCTGGCCAACGCAACCCTTGGCAGACAAATCCTCCCCTGGCCAGATGGCCATTCAGTGAGGGGGTCAAGGACGCCATGGCGAGGCCAGGCTGGGCTCCGGGGTCCACAGACCGCTGGTGGCAAGCAGGGTGGGACGGGACAGGGCTCTCTGCATGGGGGCACCTAGCTGATGCCCCCTAAACATCCTGTACCCAGGGCTATGCCCCCTGCCCCACACCCACGCTAAGCCCCTGGTTCCCCCTGGTGAGCAGACTATCCTCAGTATTGAAAATCTGGTGAGATGGGGACTAGACATTGCTCATCTTCCAGACAGATGGCATCAGTATGTTGGGAGCAGCAGGTGTTTGTTTTGTTAACTGGAACATAGGAAACTGCCTTATACTGAGTCAGAGCATTGGTTTATCTAGCTCAGAATTGTCAACACTGACAGCAGGAGCTCTCCAGGATTCAGGCAGGGAGTTTCTCCCAGCTCCACCTGGAGACACCAGGGATTGAACCGGAGAACTTCTGCATGTAAAACAGAAGCTCTACCACTGAGCTATGGCTCAGTAGAAGGGATATGACTTGAGATAAAGCAGCTTCTCTAATGGTCCTAGAAGTCCCAATTGAGCTGGTGCCCCATTCACAGGAAGTGCTTAGCATTATGCTTATCCCAGCAGAGGGAGCTACTCCCAGAAGCCAAGCTATACAAACCAGGATGTCTCTGGATCAGACCTCACCTTTTCCAATGAGTTTACTTAATTTACTATCTCTCAATCGAGGGTAGACAACTGACCCAAAGAAAGAGTTTAGTTTGCTCCTTCACCTTTAATGGCAGCTCAGTCTGCAGAAATCAGCAGGTGAAGCTTTTCAGAGAATGGAAAGAAATATGATCCCAAGCTGATTTTTGTATGGGCTGATTAAGCACCTGCTCTTCCAACTGAAATACGGGAATAAGAATGCTGATCTACCCCAGAGTGGTGTCATAAAGATTACTGAAAGAATGTCAGCTAGGTGCTTTGAGGACTCTCCTGGTGCAATAGGATGCACACCTGATCAGAAGATAGCCCCACTGGGTTTGGTGGGGTTTTCTCTCATAAAAGTGTGGAAAGGATTGCAGCCCCAAGTGCTCTGCAAATGTTAATAAAGAGGGCTTATGTTTGCCCATGTGACTCCCCCCCACCCCAATCTTGGTCTCTGCTCATTCTGCATTTTCTCTGAACCTTTGCTTGGAAATAGGGAGAGAATGTTGGACCAGCTGCAGGACCCCCGGTTCCTTTCCTCCTCTGCCCTGGGGCTCCTATTCTAACCCTGCCATAGCAGCTCACTCCAGCTGAGACTGTCAATTCACCAGGCATTCTGCTCCTCTCTGCTCTCAATGCCTCCCAGCAACAGGGATGATGTGCACACACACACCCATCCCCCCATCCCTGGGGTTTTCCCATTTGGAAAGGCTCAAGGTCCAATCTCCCAGAAAATCCAAGCAAATTGCCTTTGTTTGGTGGAGCAGCTCTTCATTTGTGGCACCAATGACAATGTTTACTAATAAAGTGTTTTATGATTACAATATTAGTATGCATTTAACACAAAGTGTGCCTTTGTTTTCTGATGGTAGTCTGATCCCCCCCCCTTTATAATTGCTGGCAAATATGAGCCTGGAAGGTAGTATGGGCTAGGAGCATTTTCATGCATCAGGTTTTAAATTGCCTTTGAGCTTTTCTGCACTTACTTATATTACACTTGACTGTGGTGCTGATATGGAAGAGAAAACAGAGGAGAGGCATATCTGATGCAAATGAGCATCCTGGTGAATGTAGGTCTTATATCCATGCTACTACAAGTCCCATTAAAGCAGTTTGTTTGTTCCACATGTTTTTACCCCACCTTTTGGCCAATGGTTCCCAAAGCACAACACAACAACAATATATTAAAATTTGGTAAACCTACAATTAAATCAGTTGATAAAACCAGGCTTTGCAATCACAAAGAACAACTCAGCTGTATTTAAGGGAGGGAGCAGCGATCCTTCAAAAACCTGGTGAAATAAAACCATATTAACACACTTCCTGGAAATAATCAGAGCCTTGTAGTGGAGAAAGTTGGTTCCAGAAGGATGGTGCCACTTTCAAAAAGGCCCTGCCTATGTGATTGATCACGTGCTAGAAAGGGTGCCCAGAACAGGGTCATGTTCAAGTATCTTAATATATGAGAAGCTTTATATGGAAGGAGGCACTCTTTGTCTCATCCCTGGGCCACCGAAGGCTTTACAACACTGCTGCAGACCCTCAGGCCAATGAGCCAAACGCAACCCCACAAGCCTTTCTAACCAACCCATTAGCAAAACTGGAACAGTAGTCTGAGCACGTGGTCACAATATTCTCCACTGTGAGAGCCAGTGTGGTGTAGTGGTTAAGAGCGGTAGTCTGCTAATCTCCGCTCCTCCACATGCAGCTGCTGGGTGACCTTGGGCTAGTCACACTTCCTTGAAGTCTCTCAGCCTCACTCACCTCACAGAGTGTTTGTTGTGGGGGAGGAAGGGAAAGGAGAATGTTAGCCGCTTTGAGACTCCTTAAAGGGAGTGAAAGGCGGGATATCAAATCCAAACTCTTCTTCTTCTTCTTCACTTTGGTGTGATGTGTAGCCATTCTACTTACATTACGATGATGATTTCTGAATGTGCATATAGACGTGTACATATATCTGCATCTCCCTTTGCCCCTTTATTGTGGCAATGCATTTCCTCTCCTTTGGCGATGTGAGATTGGCCACCTTAGCCCCAGGCTCATGTGCTGGGCCCACAAAGTTTAAAGTGTTCTTGTCTGAGAATAACCACTGAAAATAAATTTGTCATCCCTCCTTGGTTCTTCTCCATCTTCTTTGAATCAGTAGAAGAGCAGTGTTATTCTTTGGCATTTAATGAAGGGCTGCTGATATCGTGGCTATATGCTGGGATGGCAGAGTACGGAGGGCATTTAAGAATGGCACACAGAGGCAGGGGGTGGCTGTAAGGAGGAGCGCCAACAGAGCTAATAAGTGGGTGTTCAGTGGATGGGAGGGTGTTGTGTTGGGCTGGACAGGGAGGGTTAATTCATGTAGCTGCTGTTTTGGTATCAAGAGAAATCAGCAGGCGGTGTTCTCTGTAAGTGAATATCAAATTAAAACCAGATTGGCTTGTGCCTGGCAATATTGATCCCTCCCCCCGCACCAACGTATTCTCAGCAGCTAAAATCCAGCCCTGGGAGCTATGTTTCCTGATGCCCATTTCATAAATAACCAGGGTTCCCAGCTGCCAATTGCTTTAATGTAGCCTCAATACAATTTAATAAACATAATAGCCTCTTCCCTCATTGTGTCAGAAGCGCTGGCTGGGAGAGATCTGTGCCGAGCAGAAAACGCTATTGCATCTTGCAAGTGCAAAACATCAAGAAACGTACACCTGCAAAATGTAGGCGCGTGGTACGTATGCAACACCTGCTCATGTGCATACTTGTACACTGCATATACAAGCATACAGACATACAAACACTTGCTAATGTTTTAAGGGATGTGTTCAAAGTCACATCCACACCATGCATTTAAGCCATTATTTCCAGAGTTGCTTAAGAACCAACCCATCTTCAAAGGGAACTCTGGGAATTGTAGCTCTGTGAGGGGGGGGGGGAGGTATCTCCTAACAACTCTCAGTATCTATAACAAACTACAGTTCCCAGGATTCTTTGGGGGGGGGGAGCCATTTTTGCTTCAAGTGGTATGGTACTGCTTTAAATGTATGGTGCAGGTGTGGAATGCTACTGTATGCAAACATGAACATGCCTACATGTGCAAATGATAATGTATGGAAAAGTGTGCACATTTTCCCCATTGGAAAAGGGGACAGCTAAATTGGGACAATGAGATGGTAGGGGGAGGGTTAAGTTCCTCCCCTGTTTTAAGTCAAAATCAGTCACAGATCTCACATAACATACCCCATATTTTAGGTGTTGTCTGTGAATAACACCTGATATCAGGTACACTTTTTTTAAAAAAAGTGCATGGTGCTGGCTACCTTCTTGAGAAGCTGGCTACCCTTTTGAGAAGCACCTGCTTAGCAGGGGCCCTGGTCCACCCTGTGACCACGATGTGTAAGGTTAATATTTCCATCCCATGCCCCTTCCTACCAATAATTGCCCTGCCCCCACCCATTTCTGATATTTCCCCTGAAGGTGTTATCTGCAGTAACAACAGTAAATAACTGTGGGTTTCTGTTCCATAGTGCAGTTCTTTTCAAAATTTTAATCTGATTATTTCTTTCTTCCTCTTACAAAGGCAAAAGCATAATTGCACAGACCCGAAGTACACATATGGGTACGTCCAGAAATGGAGAACTCACAACCCGTGCAAAAGCACACACACCGTGAATGCATGCACAGACAACCACGACGTGCGCACAGATATACAGAAATGCTTATGCAAATGTGAAGACTATAAATAACCAGGGCTAACCCTTTGCTTCCCTTCGTGCTCTCCAGAGGACGCTAAAGTGCTTCACAGACTTCATTAGCAAAACTACACAACCCACTGGGAGAAGCAGTTCTTATTATCCCCGCCTTGCAGAGTCTGCCGAGGTCAGGCAGCAGTTCAGAGTGGAGGCAGAGAGAAAGCCCAGCAGGCCTGGCTCCCAGACCCCACTCTAACCCACTGGAGCTGCCTCCCCTCCCAGAACTGGGAACGGAACAAATAATGCAGTTTGTGCAGGATGTCACGAAGACCCTGGTCCCTGGAGACACAGGCTAGTCTATGCAGCACATGTGTTTTGCTTTAGACACATGAAGCTAAGGCAGGCGGATGTGGCTGAACAGGGGAAGGCTACAGGGCAGAGCAGCCTCACACCCCAACACTGACACGCGTCCCCAGATAAAAGTTGCGGCACAAAATATTTTCCTTACTTCTTCTTCTTTTCCAATCTCAGTTCTATTTTAACTTTCAGAGCACAACATATTTTCTGCCTTCATCCTGAAAGCCAATCCCTGCACGTTCCAAGTGGCATGAAGTATTGTTCTGAATTTTACATGGTGTCGGGTAGTATAATTTGGTACTGTGCCACTTTGGGGATTCCAGGTGAAGGGGGTCATTGTTTAATGCTCCCCTAAGTATTTAAAAAACAAAACAAGAAGAACCACGTAATCCGCCCCCCCCCCCCCATAACCTGCAGATAGTAAATTACTACACCGGGCAAGGTTTTTTTTTTTAAAAAAGCAGATTTTCCGGCTGCACAAATTCCCTATCAGACACTGCACACTAAAAAGGGAAATGCCATGTGAAGACAAAGTGTGCATTGCTGCTTGCCTACATCCTGTATTGCAAGCCATTTCTCCACAGGAGTCAGTAGCTTTTACCTACTACACAGCAGTGCCAACGGGAAGGAGGCAAGGCAACAGACATCAGATGGACCTGCTATGGTTGCTTAGGTGGAATCCCTGGGATCCTAAAACATGGTTATAACTGCTCATAACACATGCTGTCCATATTCACCATAGACAGTTACCTGTCCCTTCTGCAGGTATACTCAGGAAGAAGTCCAACTGTGAGCAAGGAAGTCTTCGTCCTTTGAGCATAGGATTGCAGCCTTCACCAGATTATTGTTTTACATGCAACATAAACATACTGATAAACTCACAGAAAAGACAGGTGGTGGTGTTGTTGTTTTTAAAAAAGCTGGCCATCTTGTAGTCTAGAAAGATACCACAGGTTGTAGATTGCAGGTGACACAATCAGATTGGCACTTTTTCTTTTAACGGCTTCCGTAGTAGAGTAGGAGATCTGAAAATAATGCCAATATTCTTCACATCTGGCAACCAATGAGCCCCTTTGGTTTCATGGGTATATGGGTAGATGAATCTTTTTTTTTTTTTTTTAAGTTCTTTTTTATTCAGTTTTTCTTCTACTTATATTAGTTACAACCATGATTGCATATTTACAATTTTTGAACCTCCACCAACACCCCCCGCAGTCATCCATTTTCCTTATTTTCCCGCATTTTCTATTTAGTATTGCTATTTTACCATTATCTTACATCACCCTAATTCTGTCACACAATATACCTTATAATATTACAAAGTCTCTTTAAACCCCACTAGCGTTGTTTGTTGATCACATATAGTTTCCAGATAAGCCGCAAACTTTCCCCAGTCCTCAATGAATCTTTGATCTTTCTGATGTCTTATTCTTCCGGTCATTCTGTCCAGTTCTGCGTAATCTACAAGTTTCATCCTCCATTCACTCAGCGTCGGCATTTCCTCTTGTCTCCACCTCTGGGCCATCAATATTCTTGCCGCCGTAACGGCGTATTGGAACAGTTTGTAATCCTGTCTTTTTATCTCTCTTCCTGTTATACCTAACAGAAAGGATTCTGGCTTCTTCACAAAAGAGTATTTAAACATCTTTTTCAACTCACAATAAATCAATTCCCAGAATCCCCTCACCCTCCTGCAGTCCCACCACATATGAAAGAGAGATCCCTCTTTTTCTTTGCATTTCCAGCACCTGTTGCATGTCTTATACATCTTTGCTAATTTTACCGGTGTAATGTACCATCTGTACACCATTTTCATTATGTTTTCCTTTAATGCTGTGCATGCAGTGAATTTCATGTTCTCGTTCCATACCTTTTCCCAATCCTCTAATTGTATACTGTAACCAAAATCTCTGGCCCACTTAATCATGACCGACTTGATCTCCTCATCCTTTGTTTGCCATTCCAGAAGTATTTTATACATTTTTGAGGTTATCTTGACATCACTATCAATTATATCTGACTGAAATTTAGACACTTTTCCTATATAACCCTTTTCCTTGAGATCTTTGTTAAATAGTGCATTTACCTGGAAATATTGCATCCAATCGTGAACCTGGTCCTTAACCTGTTCATATGGCTTCAGTTTCCATTTCTCCCCCTCTTTCACTACCAATTCGCCATATGTTATCCAGTTTGGTCTCATATTGATCTTTTTAACTGACACTGTCTCTAGTGGTGATAACCAGTGCGGGGTTTTAAATTCCAGAATATTTTTGTACCTTTCCCAGACCTCTATTAATGAGCCCCTTATAACATGGTTAGTGAAACCTTTGTGAACTTTCTTCTTGTCCAACCACAGATAGGCGTGCCAACCGAACCTATTGTCGTGTCCCTCTAGATCTAATAATTTGTTGTTATTTAGTTTTATCCAATCCCTTATCCAACAAAGGCAACACGACTCATAATATAGTTTAAGATCTGGCAGGGCAAAACCACCTCTTTCCTTGGCGTCTGTCAGTAATTTAAATTGTATTCTGGGTTTTTTGCCCTGCCAGATATATCTTGAAATGGTTCTTTGCCATTCTTTAAACACGCTTATCCCCCTAATTATAGGTATCATTTGAAACAAAAATATCATCTTGGGGAGCACACACATTTTGATAGTTGATATTCTGCCCCAGAAGGACAATTTCATTCTGCCCCAGGTTTCTAAATCTTTCTTAATTCCCTTCCATACTTGGATATAATTGTTCTCGTATAGATCGATATTTTTTGGGGTCAACCATATTCCCAGGTATTTCACTTTCTTGGTCACATCGATTCCACATTCTTGTTTCAATTCATCCACTAGACTCTGGCCAATATTCTTAACCATTATTTTTGTTTTCTTTTTATTCAGTGTAAATCCGGCCACTTTACCGAACTGGTCTATTTCCTCCAATACCTCTTTTAAGCTGCTTATGGGTTCTTCAATCGTTATTACTATGTCGTCGGCAAATGCTTTGATTTTATACTCATTTTTACCGACTGTCACCCCCCTTATTTTGTCATTGTTCCTTACCGAGTCTAAAAGGACTTCCAGGACTACTATAAATAATAGCGGCGAGAGAGGACACCCCTGTCTAGTACCTTTTGATATTCTAAATTCTTCAGTATATACGTTATTCACGATCAATTTAGCTCTTTGTTCCGAGTAAATTGCCCTTATTCCGTTATAAAATTCATTCCCAACATCCATCATTTCCAAATTCTTTAACATAAATTCCCACGAAATATTATCAAAAGCCTTCTCTGCGTCCACAAACATCAGTAAGGCTTGCTTCTCGTTCCTTACAGACAGATATTCCAAAATATTTATTATGTTCCTGACATTATCCTTCATCTGTCTGTTCGGAAGGAAGCCTGCCTGGTCTGCATGTATTACCTCCTGCAGTATCTTTTTTAGCCTTTTTGCTAGTATTCCGGCAAAGATCTTATAATCTGTGTTCAACAGAGATATTGGCCTATAATTCTTTACTTGTGTCAAATCAGAGTCTTGCTTAGGGATGAGTGTAATAAAGGCCTCTTTCCACGTACCAGGCATATCCTGTTGTTGCAATATGTTGTTCATAACTTCTTTTATTGGTACTATTAGGGCGTGTCTTAATTCTTTGTAATAACTGGGTGTTAAACCATCTGGTCCTGGTGCCTTCCCTTTCTTCAGCTCTTTTATTATTTCATTTATTTCCTCGTTAACAATTGGGGCATTCAGTTGGTCTTTCTTATCTGTCGGGATCTTTTGCACACTTTTTCCTTTTAGAAATCTTTCTATTTTCTTCATGTTGTTCTTTTCTCTGTTGTTATATAGATGTTTATAAAAATCCAAGAATCCTTTCCTGATGGCTTTGGGGTTTTCAACTTCTTCTCCATTTAAGATAATTTTATTTATTGTACTTTGTTCCTTCCTTTTCCTAATTTGCCACGCAAGCCACTTTCCAGGTTTGTTAGCAAATTCAAAGTTTTTCTGTCGAAGCCTTTTGATGTTCCATTCCACCTCTTTGTTGATGATCATTGCGAATTGTGTCTGCAGGACTTTAATATTTTCTTTTATTTTTAAACTGTTTGGGTTCTTAATTAATTTTCTTTCATTGTCTATTATTTGTTTTAGAATTTCTTTCCTCCCTTTCTCCCTATTCCTGTTCTTTATTGCGTTCTGTTGAATAAAAAAACCTCTTATCACTGCTTTGCTAGCGTCCCAAACTATACTCATTTTTGTACCTTTATTCATATTATCCTTAAAATAGTTTGTCAGTGTTTTCTTTGCCTCTTGGATAAGCTTTTGGTCTTCCATAAGATAATCACTGAGACGCCATCTAAATGATCTTTCTTCGTATCCTTTGACCTCCATTTTTATTGGATTGTGGTCTGATATTGTTTTTGGTTGTATCTCAATTTGTCTAACTCTTGATGTTAACTCCTCAGAAACCCAGATTTGATCGATTCTTGATAGAGATTGGTTTGGTTCGGAGTAGAATGTGAACTGCTTCTCTAACGGATATCTCAGTCTCCATATATCAATTAGGTTAAGATTTTTTATCATAGTGAAAAAGGTCTTAGGCAGTTTCCCTTCTCTACTTACATCTCTTTCTCTCAGCCTATCAATTTCCAGTGAAACCACCCCGTTCATGTCCCCCATAAGTATCATTTTTTGGTCCATGTACTCAAACAGCTTTTCTTCCAGATTTTTATAAAAGTCCGCCTTATTTCCGTTGGGTGCATAGATCCCGACAATTATTATTTTTTCGTTTTGCCATTTAATCTCTATTGCAATTATTCTTCCTTCATCGTCTTTAAAAATTTGTTGCGCCTCTATCTTCTTATTTACATATAGTACTACCCCTCTCTTTTTCCCTTTGTCGGAAGATACAAATTCATTCCCCAGTCTATTATTGATCAGAATTTTCCTATGTTTTTTTGCCACGTGTGTTTCTTGGAGGCAAATAATATCAAGGTGTTTCTTTTTTAAGTATTGTTCAATTTTATTACGTTTCCTCCTATCGTTCATTCCATTAATGTTCCAGCTCCAAAATTTTAATGCCATCTTTCCTTCCTGATTAAAGATTTATCTGAAAAATTATGATCTTTCTTCTTCTTGTTCCTCTCCTTCCTCTTCTTCCTCCTCCCCCTCCTCTTCTACAAATTCTGCGTTTTCCTTTCCCTCGTCTTCCAAGTACTTCCTCTCCAGTAAACTGACTCCTCCTACTGCTCCCCTGTCTTCCTCTTCTTCTACCGTCAGCTCCTTGTAGCGTCTCAGAAATTTGCTTGTTTCTTCCGGGCTAGTAATTCTATGTTTCTTGCTTTTGTAAATAAATGAGATCCCTTGTGGGAATTCCCATTTAAATTCAATCTTATTCTTCTTGAGGATTTGGACCAATGGCTTATATGGGTCTCTTCGTTTCAACAATCTCACTGGAATATCTTTAAAGATGATTATATAGTTTCCATCGATGTTTAATCTTCTTTCTCTATTTTTTTGCAGAATTAAGTTCCTCATATCTTTATCTTTAAAAGTGATCAGACAATCTCCTGGCATTTTCTTTGTTCTGGTTGTTCTTGTTCTTATTCTAAACGCATTTTGAACTGCTCTTTCCACTTCTTCTTTTTGTATTGCCAACCATTTTGCAATTTCTATTATCAATTTCTCTCTGATATTTTCACCTTGTGTTTCCGGGATTGCTCTCAGCCTGAGGTTCACCTCCCGTTGCCTCAATTCGTTCATCGCGATAGCATCCCAGACTTCCTCCTGCATTTTGTTGACTTCGGATAATTCTGCTTTTAGTTTCTCTTCTTCCCGTTTTATTTCCTTCATTTCTACTCTTGTTTTTTTCATTCCTTCTTCCAGAGATTGTGTTCTTTTAGAGACCTCTTTAATTTGGCCTCTTAATTCTTTTACAGTCTCGTCAATCTTTTGGTCCATTTTCCCAATTCTCATATCCACCTGTTCTATTCTTGTGTTCACATGCTCCAATTTATCCTCCATATTCTTTTCGCTCTGTCTAATTTCACCGAACATTTTCAGTATTTCTGCCTTAAAGTCTGCATCTGATTTGGACCCTCTCCTGTCTATCGATATTCCACCCTCCCCGCCTTTCTTGGGTATGTGGGACATCCTTTTAATATAACCTTCAAAACTTTTAATAGGGGCTCGCACAGCCCTAATATTATTCAGCTTTTTACAGGTTCCCACCTTATTCAGTTGCAATATTCAAGGACCCAAAGCCCTAATCCCTGTAGATTTTACTTAGGTGTCAATGTTGGACCTTTTGCCAAAGTTGCCAAATGGGTAGATGAATCTTAAAAGCCCAGAACACAAATTGGTACAGCCCTCTAGTGGCTATGGTGACTCATTTACCAGAAGTACAATCGTACCTTGAAAGTCGAACAGAATCCATTCCGGAAGTCTGTTCGACTTCCAAAACATTCGAAAACCAAAGCGCGGCTTCCGATTGTCTACATCAGAAGCCACGGAAGCCCTGTTGAATGTTCGGCTTCCAAAAATAGTTTGCAAACCGGAACAGTTACTTCTGGGTTTGCAACGTTCAGGAGCCAAAACGTTTGGGAACTAAGTTGTTCGACTTCCAAGGTATGACTGTAATGTATTTAGCATTAACTCTGGAAGTGTATAATCAATTCTGACCAAACTAAGCCTCCTAAAGCACAGTATACATCAGGAGAGCTGTGAAAGTTTGTGTCCCAGGCTTTTTAGACTTGTCTACCTGTGCACTATCTGAACAACCTAGTGATGCATTGGCTGCCAGGTGTGATTCCCCCTTCCCCAACTCTCCTGTTCCACTACTGTGTCTTCAGGGGCTTCAGGAGAAGCAGAATTTCAGCAAGTATGGTTTCTCCAAGAACAGAAAATCCACAAAGTTTGAATGAAGCACTGGCTGTTACATTTGTTTTCTATGCAACCCTTAAAGCCATATAAAGCTTGTTAGAAAAACAGAAAACTTGCCTACATGCCGAACACAACATTTCCTGCTGTAGCAGCAGCAAGTGGAAGGTGTATCTATTTATTATATATTTATTCTGCCTTTCTTCTAAGGAGCTTAAGGCAGTGTCTGTTGACTGTCTTGATCTTGGCTCAAGATCACCCAGTGTAAGCCCCATTGAATTCAATAGGACTTCCTTCTGATTAGCCATGGATTAGCCATAAAATGGGACGCGGGTGGCACTGTGGGTTAAACCACAGAGCCTAGGACTTGCCAATCAGAAGGTCGGCGGTTCGAATCCCTGCGAAGGGGTGAGCTCCCGTTGCTCGGTCCCTGCTCCTGCCTACCTAGCAGTTCAAAAGCACGTCAAAGTGCAAGTAGATAAATAGGTACCACTCCAGTGGGAAGGTAAATGGCGTTTCCGTGCGCTGTTCTGGTTCGCCAGAAACGGCTTAGTCATGCTGGCCACATGACCTGGAAGCTGTACCCCGGCTTCCTTGGCCAATAAAGCGAGATGAGCGCCGCAACCCCAGAGTCGGCCACGACTGGACCTAATGGTCAGGGGTCCCTTTACCTTTACCTAGCCATAAAATGGGTTGGCTGGATCAGCCCAATCAGGGCCAGTATCCCGTTCTTGCAGTGGCCACCCAGGTGCCCATGGGAAGCCCAAAAGCAGGCCATGAGCGCAACAGTACTCTCCCCACAGGTAGCAGAGGTAGAACATAGACATTGTGGTTGTTGATAGGCGTATCCTCCATGAATCTGTGCTGTAACATTAAACACTGGCATGTCACCTCTTAAATACGGTGGTCCTCCCCCAACACGTCCATGTCCGTCTCTCCCCCGTTCTCCTCTGGGGATGTTGCCTGCCAAGGACCCCCCAGCCACTTCCTGCGCCACTGCTCCTCTGGTCGATCGTCCCACCAATAAGAGCGGTCTGAGGCAGACCCCGAGGGTGATCCCTCCGGGGAACGTGTGTCTAGTGCCGGTTCCTCGTCCGAGGCGAACCCCTGGAATGTGCTGGCTGAAAGTGTGGGTGTGAAAAGCCAGTCATCGAAATACTCGGCTGGCATGGGCCTGTGTGGGAAAAGGGCATGAAACTCGTCTTTGAGCAGAGGTTCCTCCAAGGCATAGTCCGGCACCCAACTGTTGGCGCTGGCCGGGGTACCTTCTCTGGCGAGAAGATATTCTACTCCCTCTTCCCCCCATCTCGAGTCTAAAATCTCTGTGACCTCGTTGATGGGCTCCCCCCTTGGCGACCCCCCCTTTGTGGGCGTTTCCCTGAGCGGGTCTGGTGCCGTGCCTGGCTCCTGAAATCTGTGAGGTGCTTTGTAGGGCGTGAGCACTGATCTATGGAAGACCGGGTGCATTCTGGATCCCTCCGGAAGTGTCAACCGGAAGGCCACTGGATTGACCTGTGCCTCGACTTGGTAAGGCCCTAGCTGCTTATGTCCGAGCTTCTTCTTCGCTAACGATCTGGCCGGCACTGCCTGGGCTGCTAACCAAACCCAGTCTCCCACCTGTATGTCTTCCCCAACCCTTCTGTGTCTGTCAGCCTGCAGTTTGTATGCGTGCTTTGCTAGTTCTAACTGCCTTCGAAGCTGTTCGTGGACCTCCTGCAACTCTGACGCGAAGGCTTCCGCTGCCTGTGGCTCCCCCTCCTCCACTCTCTCTAATCCCGGGAAGGTTCTGGGATGCCTCCCATTGTTGGCGAAGAACGGTGTCACCCCCGTGGACACGTGCTTCGTGTTGTTGTAGGCGAACTCGGCGAGCGGCAGGTAGTCCACCCATGTTGCAGGCTGCTGATTTGCGTAGCATCTCAGGTACTGCTGCATGATGGCGTTGACCCGCTCCGCTTGTCCGTTGGTCTGCGGGTGTCTCGCCGACGCTAGGTTGATCTTGACGTTCAGGATGCCCATCAGCTTCTGCCAGAAGTTCGAGATGAACTGTCGCCCCCGGTCGGACAGGATAGACCGTGGTAGACCGTGAACCCTGAACACGTGGTCTATGAACAGTTTGGCGGTCTGTTCCGCCGTGGCCACCTTCGCGCACGGAATGAAGTGGGCCATTTTGGTGAACATGTCCACCACCACTAGCACTGCTGTCTTGCCCCTCGAGCTGGGCAGATCCGTGACAAAGTCCAGGGCCACCCTCTCCCACGGTTCGAGCGGTGTCTGCAGCGGTTCCAGCAGTCCCGCCGGTGGTTTGTGCACTGACTTGGCCCTTTGGCAGGTGTCGCACCTCGAGACGTAATCCGCGACTTCCCCCCGCATCTTGGGCCACCAAAAATCTCTGGCTACTAATTCTACAGTCTTCTCTTTGCCAAAGTGCCCGGCGGTGGGTGCGTCGTGCAACTGCTGCAGTACCTTCGCACGGAGGTCGTCTCCCGGTACGTAGAGGGCCCCTTTGCGGATGAGCAATCCGTCGCGTATCTGGAACTCGTCGTCCTTCGCCGTGCCCCTGTGCACCTCCTCCATCTTGGCTTGTGCGAAGGGGTTCTCCTGCAGCGCGCGACGTACAGCATCCAGGTCCACGGTTGCTGAAGCGCACGCCCACGCTTTCGGTGCGAAAATGTGCTTGGCCGCCGCTGGTACCGCCTCCTCGAGGTATTGCGGCTTCCTGGACAGTGCATCCGCCATGACGTTGTTGTCGCCTGGGATGTACTCTATCCTGAAGTCGAAGTCCGCAAAGAACTCCGCCCAGCGTATGTGCCTCTGGTTCAGGAACCTTGCCATGCGCCAGTACTCCAGGTTCTTATGGTCTGTGCGGACCTGCACTGTGTGTTTGGCTCCGATAAGGAAGTGCCGCCACGCCTTGAATGCTGCATGAATGGCTAGCAACTCCCTGTCCCAGATGGTGTAGTTCTGCTCTGACTTGCTGAGCTTCCTGGAGTAGAAGGCGCACGGCCTCCAGTCCCCATGCGGGTCTTGCTGCAACAGGACTGCTCCCACGGCCCTGTCTGAGGCGTCCGTTTCAACCCTCATCGGTCTGCTGGGATTCACATGCAGTAGCTGCTCTTCGGACGAGAAGAGACGCTTGAGTTTCTGAAAGGACTGCTCCGCTTGCTCCGTCCAGATGAACTTCTTCTTCTTGGAGCTGAGCGTGTCGGTAATGGCCGCCGTCTGCATAGCGAACCCCTTGATGAACTTGCGGTAAAAGTTAGCAAAGCCAACAAACCGCTGGACCTCCTTCCGATTGCGCGGGCTCTTCCAGTCCAACACTGAGCGAACCTTGGCGCTGTCCATGGCGAGCCCCTTGTCCGACAATTTGTAGCCCAGGAAATCCACCTCCGTCATGTCGAACTGGCACTTCTCCAGCTTGGCGTACAGTCTGTGCTCCTGCAGTCTCTGCAGAACTTCCTTGACGTCTCTCTCATGAGCCTCCTGCGATTCTGAAAATATCAGGATGTCGTCCAGGAAGCAGACGCACTTCTTGTAGAGGAGTCCCGCTAACACGTGATGCATGAAGGCTTGAAAACAGTGGGAGCCATTTTGTAATCCAAAGGGCATAACTCTGTATTCATAGGTGCCCAGGGGCGTGAACATGGCCGTCTTCCACTCGTCGCCCTCCCGTATGCGAATAAGGTTGTACGCCCCTCGCAGATCCAACTTGGTGAAAACGCGTCCTTTTCTCACCGTCGCGAGCAGGTCGTCGATTTTGGGCATGGAGAAGGCCGTGGGCTTGGTTTTCGAGTTCAAAATTCGATAGTCCACCACAAGCCTTTTTTGGGGCGTGTCCTTTTTCTTCACAAAGAATACGGGACTGCCCCCCACTGCCTTGGACTCCCGGATGAAACCGCGCTTCAAGTTGTGATCTATGAACTCCCTGAGTTCCTGCAGTTCGTCTTCAGACATGGAATACAGTTTCCCGGTCGGCAGCGTCGCCCCCAGCAGGAGGTCAATCTTGCAGTCATAGGACCTGTGGGGAGGTAGCTTGTCCGCTTCCTTCTCGCAGAAAACCTCCAAAAACGCTGCGTACTTGAGTGGCACTGCTTGCAGCGTGCCTAATTGTAGCTGTGGGTCATCCTCTTCCCCTTCCGGGCTAGGCAGAATGCAATGTTCCGCACAGTAGGAGGAGCCGAAAGTCAGTTGGCGCTGGTACCAAGCCAATGCTGGGCTGTGCCTGTGCAGCCAACTCATGCCCAATACTACAGGCGTGTCCGACAGTTGGGTGACATTGAAGCTGATGACTTCCCGGTGATTTCCAATTTGCATCACCATCGGCGGCGTTTGCTTCACCACCTGCCCCCCCAGCAATTCCCTGCCATCCACCGTGACAACCTTCAGGGGCAGCGTGGCTGGCAGTAGCGCTATGCTGTGTTGCTTAATGAAATCCAGTCCTATAAAGTCTGCGTTACTACCAGAGTCAATGGTAATTGGCACTTCCATTGTGAGTCCATTGGGTAGCTGGAGCGATGCGGTGAGCTGCACCACTGGTTTGGGCGGGAGAGGGTCTGTGGGCTGCAAAATTTCTGGGGACTGCTTCACTGACTCGTCTGGCTGGGCCCCAGTGCCTCTGCCTCCAGCCAGACTCCGTCGTTTCCCTGCTGTGGTTCTCTCTGCTGAGTTGCTTCTGTTACTGTTGCGGAGGCTGCAGTGTGCTTGTGGAGCCTCTGGGGACACTCTTTCGCCATGTGCTGAGCACTGTCGCAGATGTAGCACTTCCTGTTCCCTCTAGGAGGCTTCGCTTTGACTGTTCCCGGTGTTAGGGCTCTGGTTGCTGACTGAGCCCTGGCGCCTCCAATCTCCATCGGTTCCTCTCCTCCTCCCAGCGGAGGCGTGGATTGCGCACGCGCTGCATCCCTGGGAAAGAGGGAAGGTACTCTCGCTGGCGTGCGTCCCCAACGCCCTTCTTCTTTGCTCCATGGACGTTCTTCCAGGCGCACCCCAATCGTCAGCGCCCTCTGAACAACTTCCTGAGTGCTCTGGGGTCTCTCCCCCCTTGCAATTTCATCTTTCACAGCTCCATTCAACCCTTCCCAGAAAAGGTCTCTGACTGCAGCTGAATCTTTCTCCCATCCCAGCGCATTGACCAATGCAAAAAAGCGGGAATGATACTGCCTTACAGTGGCTCTCCCTTGTTTCAGCCCATGTATCTCTTTTCTGGCGATATCAATGTCTATATTTGATAAAAAACACGAATCCATCGCTTTAATGAAGGCATCCGCACTTCGGAGCGCCGGATCCTTATCTCTCCACAGATTGCGCAGCCACGCTTTAGCTTCTCCATGCAAATGAGATAGGATAAACCCCACCTTCTCTTGCTCATCTCTAAAGTCTTTATCCAGCAGTTGCAGCGCAAACAGCACGTCTGCTCGGAAGTTAGGGTACTGCTGTAAATTCCCATCGAAATGAGATACAAGGCTGCCTCCTCTCTTCCCCAGCCCAATCCCCTCTGATTTGGGTCCCGGTTGCCCCTGCTTAGTAAGCGCTTCCAACCTGGCTTGGAGATCCTTGCAGGCGGCAGCCGCTTTGTCTTCCCTCTTCCTGGATGCGAGTATCTCCGCGTTGAGTTGTGTCACTGCATTTTGTAGGGCTGCTATTTGCTGTTCGGTAGTCATCTTGTCTGACTTTTGTGAGCTCGCGAAGCACCAATCTTCGCCCCTCGCTGCGCCCACTCACGTTGCGAGGTTTTTGGTGAAAAACTGAGATGGAGCTTACTGTCAGAGCTTTCTCCAGGTCCCAGCTCACAGAGGACCAACGCTAGCCGGTAGTAATGTACAAAAGTCTTTATTGAAGTACAGTTTCCATTTTCAAGCCGCAGCGCGCAGCTCTACGTCTTAGAAGCTAGACCGGCGAAGCTCCATCTGAGTCTCCACCCCCTGTACACCAGTTTAAGACTCTAACCTTACTCCACCTCTTCCGTCTCTCCTTTCTCCTCTGGGTCCTTCTGCCCCCCGGGGTCCCCTCCTTTCTGGACTCTTCTGACGCTGACGCTGACCCCCCTGACTCCTCTCCCTCCTTTCGGCGGGCTTTAGGACCTGGCTCCCTATCCGGGCTACCAACTGCGCCGCCCTCCTGTACATTTGAACTTGGCGCGCGCGCCCAGCCTCCAACCTTCCTCTTGACCGTTTCCTCGCTCTCCGATGGAGGCGTGGCCAATCCTGACTCATCTCCTCCCGCTGGCGGTGAGCAGCCTGATCCCGATATCTGGGACTCCTCCCCCCTACCGCGCTCTGGTGGGGAAGCTGGTCCTGATTTCCAACTGCTGCTCTCTGAGTCCCCTCTGGCCCCTTCTTCCTGGGGTGTCCCCCTAGGCACCCCCCTTGCTCTGACCATGGGAGCCCCTTTCTGTGAATCTTCCGATTCGCTGGAAAGACTCAGAGACCTCGGGCCGCTGTCATCGCTAACATTTCCTTCGGATTCCTCCCCCTCGCTCTCTATTTCCTCCCTTTCCTGTGCCTCTGCTCCTGAGCCCCTGACAGGTGGTATCTCAGTTTTAGAGCATCTCAGAAGCTGAACATTTCAATTTTTGAATGCCCAAAACCCAGAAGTAATTGCTTCCATTTTCAAACACACCTCGGAAGTCAAACGGCTTCCACTGCATGTTTTTCAATTTTTCCTAATTAAACTTGCAGCCAGTCTTTTGTGCCTTGGTTTTCAAAAGTCTCAGAAGTCGAAGGGTCTTCCAGAATGGATTATGTTCAAGAACCGAGGTACCACTGTATAACAACTCTTATTGAAAAGACGACAGATAAGTCTGAAGGGATATCCAAAGGCATTGTGCTCCTTCTTTCCTGCATGTGTTCTGCATGCTGCAGCAAACAGAAGCAGCAATCTGAGTCCCCTGCTGCTCTGGTCAACCCGCCCCATAAGCAACCATTTTTGAGGGGAAGTGCCAGGAAACAGTCATTGCAATGCAGAGGACGCCTCCCAGATCCTGATCACCCAAGTATTACTTGAAGAGCACATAGCCCCGGCTTTGTGCCTTGAGGTTTAGCCCAATGGGGCTGAGGGCTACCATGGCCTTCCCTTGCTGCTGTCCTCTGCAACAAAGGATGGAGGAAGAAATTCGATTAAGTTCACATTTGAAACCAAATCTATCAAATTTGCACTTTCCAAAACAATATGAAACCTGAAACACAGCCATCCTTTGAAATGTGCACTTCTCCGATTTTGGGGATGCAGTTCTCCAAACAAACAGTGTTTACAAAAATGTATATATTAGGGGAAAGTGAGTATATTAGTAAACATAACGTGCTGTTTTAAAAGTGGGGTGCCACCCCCTCTCTCTGCCGAGCTGCAACAAGAGCCCATGAGGTTCCAGGGACTCACCCGGGGTTTTTGTTCCTTTGTAGAACTGAGACACGGTGGAGACTGCCACAGCTTTAAGAAATATGGTTAATTCACCTATTTACCCCTTCAGTCTGCATGGAGGGATTCCAGCTCTTCAAGCATGGTCATTTCAAGAGGGGCTTGTGCCCTACAGCAGTGCTGCACTCGAGTCCAAAGCATCTCTCCCAACCAGCCTTCAGCCAGGCTGCCCAAGATGGATTCCCGCCTCTCTTCTTCCTACTTCTTCCTTCCAGCAACCCTTGCTCAGGAGTCTCTTCCTATCACCTCACACCCATTAACCCTGACCAACCCCCCCAGTCTCTGTTCACACCTCAGGGCAAGGGGGGAAGACAGTTATCTTACATTGCCAGTGCTCCTCAATGCCCCTGTATTGTTTTTTTAATGCCCCTAGCTCTTGGCCTTGTCATTTTTGCACAGGCTAATCCAGGAATTCATCTGCAGCTTGTATTTCTCCCTTCATATCCAACATAATCAAAATCCTACCATTTATTAATTTCTAAGGTTTGGGGGTTTTTTGGGGGGGGGGTCCTCCCCAAATCTATAACCATACAAAAATAACATAATATTTGGAGAAAACAGCTTGCAAATATGTGTACATTATTACATACCCCCCAAAAAAACCCACACACAGAAATGTGTCAATTAGGAAAAAATTGCTGATGAATTTTCATGAGGATTAAAACAAAAACAAATAAATGTGCAAATTGCTGCACTAATGTAGAGAACTGAAGTTTAGACTGGAAAAATGAGTGAGAGGACCTAAATTGACGCATCCTTCCATCCCTCCCTGTAATGTGTGTGTGTGTGTGTGTGTGTGTGTGTGTGTGTGTGTGATTTATGGTCCATCCTGGCCCTGCCAATTGCATGGCTCGGCATCACCATCCCTCAGCGCTGAAGCACCATTTTGTGCTTATTGTGCATCCTTCCCTGCTTGTGATCGCATGTGAGAGACACGGCTAATGAGCTGTCGACTTGACGCCCAGGAAACAAGGCTGTTGAGTTGCAAAGCCCGGGGGCAGTGCAGGAGGGGAGAGAGAAAAAGGATGGGAGGCAGGTTGTGGGCCTGGTATAGACGCCTGGATTGTTGAGGCGATTAACTCTGTGAGTCTTGCCCAGTTGAAGGGGTCTCATGCCCCACTTCTGGCTCAGGGTTTCTCCATGGCTAAACTACACATGACAGCTGCAGTCCTACGTGTTAGAAGAACACTGATTGCTACTAAATTTTATGATACAGGATTCAAAGCAGAGAATCAGTGGCAGGGATGTGTGAATGTGTCTCAATTCGTTCTGACATCCACTTCCATTTTCATCCACCATGTTTTGTTCCACTGCAATTAGCTTATTTTGCAAAAGCCTTTATTCTGTTCCATCATCCACTGATGTGGAAATATCCTATTTTTTTAAAAAAAACTTATATTATAGCACACAATAACCATGTACTGTACCACCTCAGCCATCAACAGATATTTACAAATGAATGATCTTCCCTGTGCCTTCCCTTTCAAACTTAGTGAATTTCCAGAGTGGTAGTCCTGTCAGTTTTCTTCAGCAGAAACAACAAAGAATCTTCAGGCACCTTAAATATAAATTTGATGACCCACCACAAAGCCATTTATGGCTGCAATTTTCATGATTTCTATTTAGAAGTAAGTCCCCTGAATTCAGTGGGGTTTACTCTCAGGTAAGTGGAGTTACTATGTTGTAGCATACATAAAGAGAGTTCTATCCTTCTTTAACACCAATTGGCCAACCATGCCCAAGAGAAAGGCCTCTGGTTTCTTCAGGAATGTATATTTAAATACCTTTTTCAGTTCATTATAGATCATTTCCCAGAAAGCCTTAATCTTAGGGCACGTCCACCAAAGGTGAAAAAATGTACCTTCATTTTCTTTACATTTCCAGCATTTATTATCGGGCAAATTGTAAATTTTTGCAAGCTTGACTGGAGTCATGTACCACCTATATATCATTTTCATAATATTTTCTCTTAAGGCATTACATGCCGTAAATTTCATACCGGTGGACCACAACTGTTCCCAGTCAGCAAACATAATGTTATGTCCCACATTTTGTGCCCATTTAATCATAGCAGATTTAACCGTCTCATCCTGAGTATTCCATTTCATCAGCAAATTGTACATTTTTGACAAAATCTTAGTTTTGGATTCTAACAGTTCTTTTTCCAATTTAGATTTTTCCACCTGGAAGCCAACTTTCTTATCTATGTTGTAAGCCTCCATTATCTGATAGTAATGAAGCCAATCTCGCACTTTGTCTTTTAGTTTCTCAAAACTCTGCAGTTTCAATCTGTCTCCTTCCTGTTCCAAAATTTCCCAATATTTTGGCCATTTGGCCTCCATATTGAGTTTTTTCTGAGCTTTTGCTTCCATTGGTGACAACCACCTTGGGGTTTTGTTCTCACTATACAAATCTAAGGGAAATACACTTTTAAAGCAAAGCAAAGCAAAGCAAAGCAAAGCAAAGCAAGCAGTCAATTCCAGAAAGTTCTCCCCACTTTGAGAAAGCGGCTTGGACAGGTAAATTTTACAAGTAACAAAAGAGAACAGTTCTTTCCAGGTGAAGAGGACAACAATGAATGGTGCAAAACTCTGGTTTTTCAAATATACAGTAGGATCCGGAGTAAGGCTGCACTCCTAACGCCCCACGCTTGGGAGTAAGACCCATGGAATGGCTGGGCAAAGAACAACCAAGTCAACAAACAGCACTTCAGAAAAAGCTGCTGCTACACTAAACAGCCAACTCCTCGCAAACGCAGAATGCAGTTTATAAATGTAAAGCACATTTAAAACATTCCCCCAAAGAATCCTGGGAACTGTAGTTAAGGATGCTGTGAATTGTAACCCTGTGAAGGGTAAACTACAGTTCCCATGATTCTTTTTTTTTGGGGGGGGGGTGAGCTTTAGATGTTAGTGTGTTTACACAGCCATCAAACACATTTCTCTTTAATATGAACTGTGTTAGCCTTTCAAGTGTCATTCAGCTTTTTGTTGCTTTTACCTGAAGAGTGAGGCCTGTATCCCTTGAACCCATACAGATCATCATTTAACCACACATTTTAGTTCACATCTGTACCTGACAGGTGGCCGTCTCCTCCATGCCACTTGGCAGGGTCATACAGGCCACCATGGTACTCCCGGTAGAAAGAACATGCCCCCAAGTAGTTTGGTTTAACATACAGTTGGCTCTGAGGTCTATTGGGGAATGGACATATCTGAAAAGTGAGGAACTGTTTCTGCCAGGTTTGATGAAAACTATCAAATGCAAATACACAAACACATATATGTATCTCATCAGGTATTTTTACAAAGCGAGTTTACACCTAATGATGTCCTAAAGTTTAGAGCCTAAATAAGAGATGGGTGGCCTGCAGCCTGCCAGAGGTTTGCTGGACCTCAACTCCCATCAGCCCCAGGCACCACGGCCAGTTGCCAGCAATGATGGGAACTGGAGTCCAGTAGCATCTCGAAAGAACCACGTTTCCCATTCCAGGCCTAAAGCATCCTATGTATCATCAGAAATTATATGCACAACCAGAGAAATGAAGCCTTTTAAAACACAAGTTTGTTTAGCTGCACTGTGATATTTTTCAGGAGAATCTGGATTCACTTTTTTAAACAACAGCAAACTTTCCCCCTTAAAAATGCAGAATGACCTTGTTGTGGTACCCACTGGAAAGAAATAACAGGTAAAATACACACCCTCCAATATTTATCCCATAAAAATAGGGATGTTCTATTCAACAACAATAATAATTTTATTATTTATACTCCAACCATCTGGCTGGGTTTTCCCAGCCACTTTGAGCAGATTCCAACATATATAAAAACATAATAAAACTTTTTTTTTTTTAATTAAAACTTCCCTACACAGGGCTGCCTTCAGATGTCTTCTAAAAGTTGGATAGTTAGTTTCCTCCTTGGCTCAGGAGTCCCATGACTTTATACCCTCCAACATTTCTCCAGTGAAAATAGGGACGTCCTAAGGAAATGCAGGACATTCAGGGATCAAATCAGAAACCAGGACAGCTTCTGTAAAAGCTTCTGGAAAATGGGGACACTAGGAGGGTCTGAAAATGGTGAACGTCAGTATGTGTGTGTATGGCCAGGGAGTGGGGTATGGAAAACACACGGAAACATTTGTTAGAGTTCACCTACTTTGGAGGAGGAGGAAGACAATTTCATTTCTCAAACTCCCACCAGCCCTCTGATGTACCAATCAACCTTCACTGAGGCAACTGCAATTTCACATAAATTGGCAGAACACTACCAGTGAGAGGCAATGCTTTTCACATGATGTCAAGCAAGAGCAATTGTGAATGCAAGTTTACTAGAACAGACTTCCATATTTTCCGCATTGTCCAAGCTAAAAAACCCTACTTTCTCATGCACACACACCTACACTCCTTTCCCCCTCAAACAACATACTGAAACCCAACATTTTGTCAGACACAAGTGCAACATCATCACTTCAGCAAAATGGCAGAAGGGTTGCAGCATTTAAATCAGGAAGGAGGAGCCTGTCTCTCTCTAGGTGTTTATTGTTGAACTCCAACTCCCATCAGCCCCAGCCAGCATAGCCAATGATCAAGGGGGGGTGATGGGAGTTGCAGTCCAACATTGTCTGGAGGGCCACAGGTTCCCCATTTCCTGTTTAAAAGAACAAAAGTACAAGAAGAAATAAAATAGGAGGGCTGGAAAGACATGAGACAGCCACGGCCTCATAAGCAGTGACCATAAATACAGAAAATTCAGGACTGGTGATGGGAACTGAGGAAGAGGACAGAAAGGAAATGACAGACAAGGCAGCCCTTTCGAGAATGGAGAATGGTTGTTTGACTGCACTGCTTTATTTGCAGAAATAAATGCAGCGGAGGCTGGTTCAGTAGGGCAAATGGTGCACTACTCCACAAACCCTCCTCCTAGGTTTATTCTAAGCTCCACCACCACACCACCCAATTTCACAAGCGCAATGCCCACCCCTGATTTTTTTTGTAAGTGAAAGAATGTGAAAGAAGGAAGAGACAAAGAGACAATAAGAATTACGAGAGAGACTGGAAGGAAGGAAAAATAACAGGCGAAGAAGGCAAGAGAGGAAATCTGGGGAAATGAAAGATAGTGATGGAGCAAAGTTGGATGAGTGCACATTTTGAAGGATGGCTGTTGTCAGGGCTGCCTCAGGTCCCAGCTCACAAGAGACCAACGCCAAGTCCAGTTTATATACAAAAATGTTTATTGAAGTCCATTGTACTCTCCACAGCCGAGGCGCGCAGCCCCACGTCTGTTACGCTTAGACCGCTGAAGTCCCCTCTGAGTCAGTCCCTCCTCTGCACCAGTTTAAGAGGGCTGTGCTGCTCCACCTCTTCCTTTCTTTCCTTTTCCGCAGGGTCTTCCTGCCCCCTGGGGTTTCGCCCCTCCTGGATTCCCCTGACGCGGAATCCCCAGACAGCTCTTCCCCCCTCCTGCGTGCTTTGGGACCTGGCTCCTCCTCCGGGCTCCCTGTTCTTCCGCGCGCCTCCACATTTGAACTTGGCGCGCGTTCGCAACCTCCAACCTTCCTCTTGACAGTTACACTACTCCCTGCACTACTCCCCTCCCTTTCCGGGAGGATGTCTTGCTCCGATCTTCCCTCCCTCTCTGCTTTCGGATCTGCTTCCCCTGTCACACTGGAATCTCCACCCCCTTCACTGCGCTCTGGCGGAGAAGCCGGTCCCGACTCCCAGCTCCCACTTTGGGTTCCCCTGCTGGTCCCCTGCTCCTGACGAGTCCCCCCTGTGACTCCCCTCGGCCTTACCACAGGCGCCCCCTTCTGGGAATCCTCCGATTCACTTGAAAGACTCATGGAATCCCTCAAATCATTATCATCCTCTTCCTCGCTGTCCTGGGATTCTTCCCCCTCGCTCTCCGTCTCTCCCCTCACCTGTGCCTCTGTCCCTGAACCCCTGACAGCTGTGTTTTGGTTCTCATATTATTTCACAAAGTGCAAAGTAGAATTTAGTTATCTACTGACTTTTGCACTTCCCTAATGTTCTGAAGTCATTCCTGGCTCAAATAAGTTCCAAAATATGTTTAGAACTTATAATTGTTAACGCTGCTGTTGTAGTTGTTGTAGTTGTTAATTACCCATCCTTCACCTTAACAATTAAAACACAATGTTAAAAACAGTTTAAAACAACTTACAATAATGCATATTTTTTGAGGGGGAATTACATATTTACCTACACCATATTTAAATGCACATCTTTTTAAAAAAGAAAATCTCTGATTAATGTAGAAATGGGACTGGATGAACTTAGGGGGGAGCATCAACCATTCATTCGCCTCTTGAAGAATCCCTGCTATTTTTCTGAAGGTCCCAGGGTCCCTGAGAACATGGACTGAAAACCACAGCCCTAAGGTCAAATGTGCACCATCAGCACCTTCTAGAATGAATGTGTCGCCTTGGGCATAAAAAACAGGAGGACCAAGTGCAGGAGGGCCACGTGGATATCAGCGCAATGGCCAGACCCACCAGGAGAGCAGACGATGTGGCCGGCTTCTTCTATCCGGATGCATCTACTATGCGGTCGACCCACAGCTGAATGTGAATGTCCCATAATTAGATTGCGGCTCTGCTGTAAAACTGATTGATTTGTTCTGAGGCAATGACTGTATTAAAATTCTTCTTGCTCCCTAACAATATTATTGTGGCATTGTACCATTGTTTGCTGTCCTCACTGTAAATATATTCTTGAAAATTAACATCCCAGAATCCATTATAAGGCTCAAATCAATTACATCGCTTTGATGGCACATTACAGGCTAATGTTATGAAATTAAGTGCTGTTTTAATTAGCCACATTAATAGCATGGTGCTTGTAAGCCTCTATTGTTAGACATGAGCGAGGAATAAGAATGGATTGTTTTGATATTGGAATATTGTAGCAGTAACAGCGTAAGAAAGCAACACGTCTCAATCCTTCCATTCCATTTGTGAGTGCCTTTACTTGCAGGGTTGCTTCCTTCCTTCTCTATTTAGCCCAGAGCTCGCCATGGCGGTTCTTCCGTCTCTTAGCAAACTTGCATACACGCACATACACGCCACTTCAGTTCCAAAATGGGAGGTGTATGGGCTCAAGCCTGGCAGAGACGGCTGTCCTCTACTCTTAGCTGAATGGGAACTGCCTAGGATTACCCAGTAACAACAACAAAACATTTTGCACCCAGGGGAGCACCTGAAGTTTCAGTAGAGGGGCAGCAAAGAGATTTCAGCAACGGGAGGCATGATTCTCAACAAAATTTAAGGGTCTACTCCTAGATAAACTCAAGATGAAATTGCTAAGCAAATTAATAAATCACTTCATAGAATAATAGGGTGGAATTCCATGGTGTGCTCTGCAGAACGTTTCATCTGTGCAAGCATATCAACTTGCCAGACAGAAGGAGTCTGCTCCCCCCCCCCCTGCCGGGAGCTGTTCTGGAGCCTCTCCCGATCCCCCTGTGAGAACTTCGGGGCAACGGGGACAGAAGAAAGCCCACCGTGCAAGAGTTGTCAGGGTTCTGCCCATAAAAGGCTACTGAGGTCATCTAGTCCAAGTCCTGTCAATGCAGGAATTCCCACTTTCCATTATGAATATGTTCTTACCTCCCCTGTTGCAGCCAACATGTCTCTGAATGCCAGCTCCTGGGACTCTCCAGCGGGGAGGGGGCTGTTGCCCTCAGGACCTGCTTGCTTGTGGCCTCCCCATAGATATCTAGTGGACCACCGGATTCTGAATTCTTCCTTTGTTTCACTGCTACATCATCCCTAAAACGTGCCCTAGCAGGGACTTAGCAACCCTGACCCAACTAATAAGGATGTAACGGCTCCATGGAGCAAACTCAAAACCATGATTCTTTATTATTACTTAATAGATGTAAAAATAAATAAATGATCTGACACATGGTAAATCTGGATGAACCCATGCTAGACGTATTAAGTCCTGCATATATCTATCTGTATAATGGGTAGCCATTGTGTTGTCCTCAGGATCTTTCTTTTTGAACTATGACTCCCATCATCTCTCACCCTTAGTCATGCTGACAGTGATTGACAGGAGTTATAGTCCAACAACATTTGGAGGGCGCCACATTGGCAGCCCCTGATTGCTATATGAGACGTTATTTGTTATGTACTGAAGTTCTCACCCTGGGCTAGCAGGGGGATACTGTAGATATGCAAATGAAGGATTGAAAGTGGCGTTCAGTGATTGGATAGTTTTAGAAAGTTGCTACAGTAACGTTGTACTGGAGCTCTATATAAGCAGGCTGACTGAGCCCTTCAGTTCAGTTGTGTTCTAGCCTCTGTATAAACAAGAGCTGTTTGAAGAATCGCTGTGTCGTCTGATATGTTCACCCACAACTTAACACTATTGTAATTAGCCACCCTAGGTGTCTTTTCATAAAAGACAGAAAGGTGAGATATTTTTGAATGAACAATGCATATGGATATGGATACATGCAAGATGTTCAATGCTGTAATAGATCTGTTAGCATTTTAAGGTGCTGCAAAACTCTCCAATACCCGACTTCTAGATCAAATCAGCGTTTCTCAACTGGGGGCCGTATGGATATTCCAAGGGGGCCACAACAGAAAATCGCAAAAATGGGGGGCCACAGCATGAGACTATGGGGCCAGAGAGGAAAGTGAGAAGTGAAGAAAATGAAGAAGTGACCAATAAAAGAAAAGACAAAAGAAAGCAGAAAACAGAGAAGTGAAGTAAATAGAAACAGAGGAGTAGAGTGAACAGAGAAGTGACTGTGCTTCCCAGTGGGTGGAGCGCCATGCGCACTCCGCAGCAACGCCCCTTCCTCTTCCTTCTCCCTCCCATTTTCGCACTCCTGCTGCCCGCACCAAGTGTGTGGCTGCAGCAGGCTTAGTGTGTGGGGTGCTATTTCTTTGTGTGGGCATTACTGCGAAAGCAAGTGATCTGTGGGTATCCCTCACAGCAATAGAGCCGGATATAAAGAAGCTTGTTTCTGGTCATCAAGCACAAGGGGCATATTGATCGAGAAATACTTAAAGTATACATTTTTGTGTAATTGTATTTTGTACAAATGATAAAAATTTTAAATAAAACATGTTCCATTTACAAACAAAGCAATTGCACTGGTAGGACAGGGAGCCACAGGAAGGAAATCAGGTTGGAAGGGGACAGGGTCGGGAAAAGGCTGAGAAGGACTAGTCTAAATTACTTTGTTTTAAATGTGTGTTTTGTAGCAGTGGCAGTTAAGAGACAAGGGGCAGGGCAGGCTGTGATCTATTTGCGAGGAAGTGTTCTCCCTGCTCTAATTTTGGAGGTGTGGATATGTCCGTTCCCCTTCCTTCTTTATTGAAGCCCACATATTTAATATTCACACATTACTGTTTTCTTCCTCACATTTACTTTTTGATTAATGTTCCCTTCATGCTGCTTTTCTTCATGAGTGGGGGAAGGTACCTGGAAGGAATATTAATCAAAGACGGGTAGAAAATAAGAGGAGAAAAGGAGGATTTGTACCATGTAGCTGAGCAAACTAATAACAGGATAGGCAAGGCCACTGAGGGCAACTCTCAACTTTGGAGAGTACTGAAACTAGGTCTGAGCCAAAATTTATCAGAGAAGACTTTGCTGACATTTGCGGGGGGGGGGGGGCGTATATGTGTGTTCTTTTCGAAGCTGCTCCTGAACTCTGGAGACTTTCAGGTTTCCCCAATTTTTTCACCTGTGGCTTTGTGTGTGGAACTGCGGGTCCAGTTTTAATATGTTACATGTAACAAAAAGGTAAGGTTGTTATCACACAGTGGTTTATTTACACATATATACAACCTGAGCCTCTAATGGAGGGGTTCAAAGCATTAACACTCCAAGAGGGTCTTGCTTCTCCCATAGGTGCAGTCTTTGATCCAAAAAGACACCAGAACATCATGCTCTACCTGCTGCTTTGTTTCTCAGTCACATAAATCCTAATTCTGCTACTCAAAGCACTGGCTTTATTTGTTGAGGGAAAGGCTCCACTCATCTATTGTGTCACACGGAGTCCCTTTGTGGTCTTAAGGACCCATCAACCAAGCTATCACCTCAATGCAGAAGACTAGCCTGGCTTAATTAGCTTTTGACATGTGCTAATTCCAGGGGATTCCATTGTCTAGTACACGACTCAATACACACAGGTTTGGCACCTAGTTTTAACACCATAAGCATTAATTAAATTCTAACACCTACTGGACCTAGGAATTTAGGGAGGTCTACCACCCACAAACTCATAACACTATGATTGTGTTTATACCTTTTACTCAGCTTTAGTTTATATTGGTTTCTATATATGTGCTATTTTTTGTTTCCTTGAGTTACATTTTGTTTTAAAAAAGTGACTGA
This sequence comes from Podarcis muralis, assembly GCF_964188315.1. Classification (NCBI taxonomy): domain Eukaryota; kingdom Metazoa; phylum Chordata; class Lepidosauria; order Squamata; family Lacertidae; genus Podarcis; species Podarcis muralis. The sequence continues at coordinate 4,149,624 of NC_135656.1, forward strand.
CAAGTTCATTTGCTTGATGGCCCTGAATGCCTGGTGGTTACAGAGCCTTTGAAAATTTTTGGAGACAGGCGAGATCCCTACAGATTGGAGGTGGGTAAATGTTGTACCCATCTTTAAAAGTAGGGGGCGGGGAGAGACCCAGGTAACTACTGACTGGTGAGCTTAAAATCAATACCAGGAAAGGTCCTGGAACAGATAATGTAACAATCGGTCTGTGAGCATTTAGAAAAGAATGCTATGATTACTAAGACTCAGCAATGGGTGTCTCAGAAATAAGGCATGCCAGACCAATCTGATTTCTTTTTTAGATGGAATTAAAAGATTGGTGGATCAGGGAAATGCTGTGGACATAGTGTATCTTGATTTCAGTAAGGCTTTTGACAAAGTCCCCCATGATATTCTCCCAAGGAAGCTGGTAAAATGTGGATTGAACAAGGTAACTGTTAGGTGGATTTGTAACTGCTTAACTGACCAAACCCAAAGAGTACTCATTAATGGTTCCTCGTCATCCTGGAAAAAAGTGACAAGTGGGGTGCAACAGGGTTCTGTCCTCGGCCCGTTGTTGTTCAATGTCTTTATAAATGACTTGGATGAAGGAATTGAGGGGATGCTCATCAAATTTGTAGCTGACATGAAACCAAACTGGGAGGGGCAGCTAATGCCACAGAAGACAGAATCTGAAGTAAAAATGACCTTAACAGATTGGAGAACTGCAAGCTAACAAAATGAATTTCAATAGTGACAAATGCAAGGTTCTGCACTGAGGGAGGAAGAACCAGATGCACAAATAGACCACAAGCTTAAGGTGAGTCAACAGTGTGATGCAGCAGCAAAAAAAATGTGTATGCTGTTCTAGGCTGCATCAACAAAAGTATAGTGTCCAGATCAAGGGAACTCATAGTACCAAGCTGGAAGGTATGCAGATAATCAAGGGTCTAGAAGCCAAGCCTTATGAGGAGCCCTTGAAGGAGCTGGGTATGTTTAGCCTGGAAAAGAGGAGACTGAGAGGAGATATGATAGCCGTCTTCAAATATCTCAAGGGCTGTTGCATGGAAGAGGGAACAAGATTGTTTTCTCCTGCTCTGGAGAGTAGGACTCGAACCAATGGCTTCAAGTTAGAAGGAAGGAGATTTCGACTAAACACCAGGGGAAACTTTCTGACAGTAAGAGCTGTTCAACAGTGTAATGGTCTCCCTCGGGAGGCTGTGGACTCTCCTTCCTTCGAGGTTTTTAGCAGAGGTTGGATACCATCTGTCATGGATGCTTTAGCTGAATTTCCCGCATTGCAGGGGGTTGGACTAGATGACCCTTGGAGTCCCTTCCAGCTCTAAGATTCTATGATACTGCACATGTGAGTGCACATTAAACAATTTTGACAGTTTGGATCCAGACAGAGAAGAAGAGAGAAGTCTTAAGTCTATGCAGCTGGCTGGCAAAAGGGAGCCTTCGGAAGTTGTTTGCAATGTTGCTGCCGGGGGAGGGCAGCTGCTGTAAGGATGAGAGCTGCCTGCATGTCTGCTTGATCCCCCATTCTCAACTTGTATGTCTGTAAAATAAATCAATATTGGAAAATACACCATAGCGCTCCACAGTGTTCTCTGCTATAAGGAGAATGACCCCATGTAAGTGGCTGCCCAGGATCTTCAAGCTGCTCAGGCAAGTGGGGAGAACAAAATGGCTGTAAACATTCAGCGCCTGTGCTTGTAGTTCTTGACATCAAAGCACTTTGCTTTACATCACCTGGGGAGGTAGCCTAAAGTAAAGTACTTTAAATGTGTTTGGGTTTTTTTGTATAATGCTTTGAAACAGTCAATGTGCATGAAAATGCTTACCGGTGTTAAACCGCTTTGAGCCATTTAAAATATTTGAACCATCTAAGTGTTGAATGCACCATTAGGGAATTTCAAAGCACAAGACTGTCTTTTATCTCCCCAGCTCCCCACTCCCAAATTGTTGCCTTTAGCAGCAACCCAAACCCCTTTTGTCCTTGCCTCTGCTATGGATTCTGCTTTGCAAAACCGCTCCCTTGTTTCAGCCCAGCATGCTCTTTTATTTTTTGTGTTTAGCAATGATGCCTGCCAGCTGCCCACAGAAGGAGGAACACTGACCTTTGTAAGCCAGTGAACTTTTTTTCTCTTTCACCCCCCCCCCACCATTAGCTACCTGCAGAGTGGGGAGGGGGAGAAGTGGGGGGGGGACCAAGCCACCAATTTATTAGAAGACTACAAGGTGAGAAGCTGAATAACCAAAGGGTTACTCCAAGGCAGCCTTAGATAAGGAGAATATGTTTGGGGCACTGAATTAAGCTAGGATCAACAATTCCATGGGGTAACTTCATGAAGCCAGTCTCCAGGGCTAGCTGGCTGGCTTACATACATGCAGCAGAAGGCAGGAATAGAATCCTGAGGTGGGAGAATGAACTGCACCACTTCAGGATGCAGGTGGGGAGAACACATTGTTGAATGCTCCTCTCAGGGTTAGCTCTGTTAGGATCGTCCTACTCGCGTGTAGGACCTTGGCAGAGACACATGCCCGACTGGCAAGTTCTCTCCCTCCTTCAAAAGTTTTCTTCAGCCCGAACATCACAGCGACTGATACCAAGAAGCATCAGCACACTTAGGATCCTGCAGAGTATTGGCGGTTCACGTAACAGACTCAGTAGCTCCGCATCTTGGCTAATATACTTTATTTACATATAATACACTCGGGGCATTCTGACTTAGCTCCTTCCTCTTTCTCATCAGACAGCAAAGAGAGAAAGAACCAAAGGACAATAGTCCTACTTTCCGGAACACAGAAGTATCAAAACATCCTGTCTCCCTCACTTCCCACACTGTGGAATGAAAACATACACCGTCATTTGATAGACAACAATCTCATGACTGCAAACATGGAGCAAGAATCCTAACAAGCTCACCAATGAGACAAAGTGAGGGGACTGCCCCAGACTCAGTGGCGTAGCGTGGGTTGTCAGCACCCGGGGCAAGGCAAGTAATTTGCGCCCCCTAACCCGTGGATTTTAGCACTCGAGTGCGAGCGCCCCCCCTCCAGATGTTGCGCCCGGTGTGGCCGGCCCCCCCTGCAGCCCCCACGCTACGCCACTGCCCAGACTGCTGGATCCAGTGGGGCAGCAGATCCCAATGTAGATCTTTACCCACACCCCTGTTCCTGATGTAGCTCTTCACTCACCCCTTCTTCTCTGGCAGGCAGGAGGGTGGCATTTTGTAGTTCATCCCAGATGGGCGGGGTACAAATAATAAAGTATTATTATTATTATTATTATTATTATTATTATTATTATTATTATTATTATTATTAGGCTGGCCCTGGCTCCTCTACATTCACTGCAAATTAAAGAAGAAAAGAACAACACAGCACAGCACTTTCTCTCCCCAGTGTGCTATGTTTCTTTGCTTTCGTTTTTACATTGAATACCATTCAGAAGTAGCATTCCTCACCTGAAGTCTGAATGGTACAGTACCACATTAGCCCTCTGCCACCTCCATCTGCAGCACATGCAGACTCAGCCTATGTTGATGACTGGCACTTGAACAAGGAGCCTTAAAAGTGGGTCCCAGTGGTGTAGCGTGGGTTGCTGGCACTCGGGGCAGGGTAAGGGCTGCGGCCCAATGGTGGACTGGGCAGCTGGAGTGGGGGGGGGGGTTGCAAAGAGCCCACTTGGAGGGTGAACAGAGCCCGCCTCCAACAGGCTCCTCGCCCACTGCCTAGTCCACCTGCCCACTAGACCAACCTGCCGACCACTGCGCCTCAGCTGCCTGTCATGGGGGCACCTGGTTATGCCCCCTCAAAAATGTGCACCCAGAGGCACCGCCCCCTGCCCCCCCACTATACGTCTAGTGGGACCTGAATGCAACAAAATGTTGAAGTGTGGAGTGTTGCAGCCATCCCCTGCCCTGGTTTTCTGTTCTCTCCCCCTGCCTGCCCTCCATCTCCCTCAACAGTCAGCCACCATTTTGTGCCAATTCTTGTGGTCGGGATATCTGCTATCCTAATGGAGTGATTACAAGAGGTATCTGCACAGTGAGCCCAGCGCTCAGTCTCATGTTGGGACGGGAGAATCTGGGAATACAGAGCAGGAGGAAATAAGAGAAACATAATGTGCACCATGGTGCCCTATAAATAATCTCGCCACTTATCCATGAGGACTTTTCATGGGGCTGAGAGACTGTCTGAATGACTCAAATGCATGGGTCCTGCTCATGCCAATTCCATAGGAAAGTCACACTCGATTGTGATGGAGGAATGTAATGTAGTGGTTAGAGTGTCAGGCTAGGGCCTGCGAGATCAGGGGAGGATCTGCACACAGGGGAAAATGCTATAGATAAGTCAGAAATTAAATCGTTACAGTGGTACCTCGGGTTAAGTACTTAATTCGTTCTGGAGGTCCGTTCTTAACCTGAAACTGTTCTTAACCTGAAGTACCACTTTAGCTAATGGGGCCTCCTGCTGCTGCTGCGCCGCCAGAGCACGATGTCTGTTCTCATCCTGAAGCAAAGTTCTTAACCTGAGGTACTATTTCTGAGTTACCAGAGTCTGTAACATGAAACGTATGTAACCTGAAGTGTATGTAACCTGAGGTACCACTGTATAGCAAAAGGGAAAAAAATCCCTATGTAAAAATGCTACAGAAAGGTTTTGTGCTCTCTGGCACCATCTGGTGTTGTATGTTTATAAGGCATTCAAATCACTGTATTTTGACTAATGTAGCTCCCCCCCCCCCAGGATTCAAATCCCCACACGGCCATGAAGCTCACTGGGTGACCTTGGGCCAGTCACTGCCTCACCAGTCACCTGTGAGGTCTAACCTACCTCACAGGGGTGTTGTGGGGATTAAACGAGGAGGGAGAGGGCCAGGCACCCCATCCTGAGCTCCTTGGAGATGTAAACACTGCCTGCGACAAATTTCATTTGTGAAATGACAATCCAGAAAATCTTCCTTATCCTAAAGCATTAGCTGCAGCGCTACTTGAGGAATTAAGTTGCAGGTACATTTGGCATGCTTTATTCTTCTGCACAGCCGTTGCCGTCTGTGCGGAATTGAAAGTGAGTTCATGAGCTGCCCATCAGGGAAACATAACAAAGCTATTGCGGAGGCGATTGCATTTTGATGACGCCAAAGAAAGTTGGGTTGCTTCTGCACTTCTGGCGGGACCTTGGAGGGGTGGGAAAGAGGCAGTCATTGGTGTTCTCTGTGCTGTTGTTTTTCCTCTCTTTGAAGCCTCAAGATGCTCTCTTGGAGGATTTCAGATATCTCTGATACTGGAGTTAGGGATGGACAAACCCATCAATATTTGTTCACCCAATTTCTCACTTTTCCCAGTCTTAAATTTGTGGGAGATTTATGCAGCCCAACATACCTGTGCATAATTGCCAGTAAGAAAGGGGTTAAGGATCACAGAGTTCTTAATTGCTAGAGAAGGCTCAAATTAGTCATGACCCCTAATCTGAGGGGGGAAATAACAGCTGTTCCCTGTTCCTCTCCCTCCCTCCCTCTCCCTCCTGCTTGAACCATTTAACTGACCACACACATGAGGCTGGAGCTCCCTAGCTCAGACTCCATGCCTGAAGATACTTTTTGTATTTTGCCTGTGTTGTTTCTGATGTAGCATTGAACGAGGCACGAGTGAGACCTGTGATTACTGTAAGTAAAGCATTTCAACGTACTGAAGTTTGTAGTCTATTCACTCCAAGGATGGCAGAAGTGGAGGGAGCTCATAGGCAGCCATTTTACTTTTGCAGTTTCCCACACATGTGGGACTTCAGAATTAATTGGTATTCTCCAGTTATTTCCCAACAAAATTCACTTCTTCACATTTGCCAATTCATCTGCATTTTAGTGCAAATTCCTTTTGATAAGCACATTTTGCTTGTATGCAGTTTTGACAACACATGGGGGATGGAGGGCCAGAGCTTTCCATTCCTGGAGTAAATAATACAAGGCTAGATGGACTAATAATGGCAGCCTCCAGCCTTCCAGATCTTCCTCCCATCGTTTGCTGGGTTCTGCCCTGACTCGGTCCATGGAGAAACCGATATGCCAACATCATCCAGATACAGCTTGGCCCCAACTAGGCACTTTGTTTTCTGGGACTCTTTTTCTCTTTCTGGTCACATTTAAAGGACACCACAAGATATAAATTAATGCAAGGCAGAGACGGAAGAAAATTCATTCTTCTTCCTGACAAAGTGCCGCAGGGAGCAGGGATTCCACAGTGACCTTCAGATAACCTTCATCTAGTTCGGCAATTAGGCGTTTTTTGGAGGTGCTGATTGCAAAACAACGAACCCCCTCATCATCCCCATGCCTGGGACCTGGCAGTGACAGCAGAGCGTTATTTTTTCCCTGGCAATTACAGCCATGCATCCCAGTTTCTCCTTACTCCTGCTGTTAATTACTTATTTTGACAGTCTTTATATGTCATGAAACAAAAGAGGAAGAAGAAGAAAGGAAGGGGGGGTGAACCCCTGAACCTCTTGACAGAAAAGTTTATGAATTCTTCTCCTTCGCTGTCTTATTCCCTATTTTCCACCCTCTGCTCCCTCCACTGCCCCCCCCAGCTCTTTCCTTGCAGTAATTTGCTACCTACCCCATAGCTCTGCAAATGAAGGGTATAGCTTCCAAGGAGAAAATGCACACCGAGTCCATGTGACTCCGTTTCTTAAGTTCTGTGCTGTAGAATTAACTCTTCACACCTCTCCACAGCATTCCCCTTCTTTAATGCAAGGGTCACACAAGGCATCAGTGTGTAGGCTCTGATGGCAAATTAAAAATAATGAGAAACCTCCCCAAAATAAATATAAATGTTGTGCCCAGATCACTACATTTTTAATTTTATTTTATTTTGCAGTTTTGTTGCATAGCCTCAGCTGCTATTTTCTATTGCTAGGAAGCTGAGATCACTTTAATCAATCTGAGGTGGGCAGTGGGTGATAGGGTGTGTGTGTTTTTTTTCTGCCAGAGGGTTGAGGATGGCATAATAGATATATCATTGACCCAAGTACAGATGTCTGCTTTATCTGCCCAAGCATGGTTTCTGGTCAGATAGGTCAAATAGGTTTTTGTCATCTTTAGAAACCTGCAAAACTCCTTTGACTGGGTGATGATAGCTTTATCATATCACTTTAAAGACCATGCCCATAGAATAAACAATTATTCCTGGCCTGTTCTGGGTGTTCTAGAATCTTCTTAGAACAGTCTTCTCTTTGTGACAATCTCAGAGACACTTCACATATGACAATCCATGTAGGAGTCTGCATGCATCCTAAAATCCTTAGAAGAGACTCCTGCTGGATCAGGCCAGGGGCCCATCTGCTCCAGCATCCTGTTCTCACAGTGGCCAACTAGATGCTTGTGGGAAGCCTGCAAGCAGGATGCCAGCACAAGAGCAACACTCTCCTCTCCTGTGGTCTTCAGAAGCCTTACTGCCTACTGCTCAAATCCCATCGACAGACCTCTCCTCCAGGAATCCTGCATGTTGGTTGCTGACACGCCAGACACACAGCAATATGTGTTAGTCAACAAATTGTTCAGATTACTACCTGGAAGTGAATACGTTTTCAAACATTTTATCCTCATTTTGAAGGAGGTGAGGACAGGTGACCCCACCTATGCCCCAAGTCACCCCCCCCCCAACCTGGCCTCAAAACTGTCCAAAATTCCTTTCTCTCTTCTAAAAATCCACAGCTAAAGTTTTTCTCACAAGATGCTGTGCATAGTCAAACTGTTACTTTTATCAGTACGAGAAGGCTTCAAAAAGCTAATGAATAGGCTCTGTCAGAGCAAGCCTGAGAACTGACTTATCTCACTCTAGTTGTAACACATCTTGAACATGGTGAACCGCAAGGCTCCTCGACCCCCTTGGCTTCTCATCCACCTTTTCTGGGAAGGGCGCCAAGAGTCCAAAAAAGTCCCAAGACAGGAGCTTTCTGTTCATGCTCAGGAAACTCACTCAACATGGGGCAGGACTCTTGAGGAGGAGGAGAAAGGGGAGGGAACTGGAAGGGGAATATATGCTCTGTGCAAATGGCTGTGAACTCGTGCTTGTTTTGTGAATCTATCACACTTGCTCCTTCTGCCACCCTGGAGGGCAGAATAAAGCTTTTTCTCTGAAACTATTCCTTGAGTGTCTGTTGACTCCCATTTCCCTTTCCTGGGCGCAAAGCTCTTCTCACCCGAGGCTAAAAAGGCTACAATTTCACACTCCGGGCTGCACACACTCTTGCAGGTGCTGCTAGGGTTAAAGCCAGTAATCTTCAGTTCTTTGTGGTGAACTACGAAAACTGAAGCTCAGAAGGTTTTCCTGGGGGTGAAGCATTTTCAGGTCCTGGTCTGGCCCCACCCACTCAGGCTGGCCATTGGGTGCTTCTGGACAGGAAGGGATGTAGAGGCCCTCCTCTCTGAGGTTGGCTCACCTCAGCCTTCTCTCTCTCTCTCTCTCTCTCTCTCTCTCTCTCTCTCTCTCTCCATGTCTCATACCAAGCAGCTCTTATGTGACATGTCCTGCCATATTGACACCCACAATAAGCACGGTAGTGATCAGCCTCATTGTCACAGTGGATTTGCAGTGAGGGTCTGATCAAGCTCTTGCCTTAACTGCCCCCCCCCTGCCCGCCCGCCAAAGGCAACAAAGAGAAATGGTTTTGGGAAGGTGGAGCAAAGCTTTCTTCACTTTTCTTCTTGCCTTCAGTCCTTGCAGCCACAGTCTGCAGAGTCTTTACCTAGAGCTCTCCTTCCTCCTCAGCCAGCTCCTCAGATGGCCTCTAGATCAGGAGTGGGGCTCCTTTTGTAGCTCAAGGGCCACATTCCCTACTGGGGGCCACATGCCAGGGGTGGGCAGAGCCAGAGGCAAATGTGGGTGGAGCAATGAATGTAGATTTCACATTTTGGTGCATCACCCTGGCTTCTACACACACTCAGGCACCCCTCTCTACCCTCCATCCAGGCAAGCAAGAGTTGAAGGACACAATCCGGCCAGGCAAAAGCACTCAAGGAGAGTGTGAAACAGGACTAGTAGGGAATGTCTCAGGAGGATGTGTGGCTTGGAGAAAGTCCTGTGGGGCAGATGGGGTGGCCTGAAGGGGTGCATTTGGCCTCTGGGTCCAGTGGCCCCGCCCTACTTCCCCAAGTTCAGTGGCCAACGCTCTCCTGTCGTCTGGCTTCTTCCCTCTTGAAACTGCCTGCAAGATAGACACTGGTTTCCAGCCAACTCACATTTGCATGTTAAAGTTAATTACAAAAGACACAACACAGGTAAATAGCTTTGACTGGACCAATGTTTGCTGTAGCAGGAGTATGCAAGCTTCCTTTGGAAGGATAGATAATGAAACCTTAGATATATGCATATGAAAGCTGTTACAAGAGACTGATTCAAGCTTGCTTCATCTAACATGTCTAACACTTTTTCTGTCTCTCGATTCTACCTTGTTTAACCTGTTTTTATTAGCAATTTACCTCCTCTCACATCTCCTATCCCTTTGGGACTAGCAATCCAACTGTCTACTGGAAAAAAAATATTAGTAATGAGAGCTGTCTCTGTTCAGATAAATCAAGAACTTCAAATTCTGAGTGAAGGTAATTCCAGCTTCTGCACTATGCAAATAAATTGAATGTGCATATATTTATTATGTATAATAAATAAATAATATGCAAGACACTTTACATAGCAAATTGCAGTCTGCAAAATACAAAATGAAGGAGAAAAATGACAAGTCCTATCTTGGGGAGCTTTACAATACAGTGGTACCTCAGGTTACATACGCTTCAGGTTACATATGCTTCAGGTTACAGACTCTGATAAACCAGAAATAGTGCTTCAGGTTAAGAACTTTGCTTCAGGATGAGAACAGAAATCGTGCTCCGGTGGCACGGTGGCAGCAGGAGGCCCTATTAGCTAAAGTGGTGCTTCAGGTTAAGAACAGTTTCAGGTTAAGAACGCACCTCCAGAACGAATTAAGTACTTAACCCGAGGTACCACTGTATTAAGCTGTGGTTCTTTGAACATGTCAGAGAAGGAGAACCTGCAGCCTTCCAAATGTTGTTGGACTCCATTTCCCATCAGTCCCAGCCAACATGACCAGTGGTTAAGGTTGATGGGAGTTGTAGTTCAACAACAAGTTCCTTGTCTCTGCCATATGTTGAATTAGCTTTTTTAAAAAAGTGCTAGGGTGGCAAATGGAAAATAAGAAAAGTTTTGGAATAGATGGAAATAATATGGGTTAGGTGGTATTGATTGATTGATTGATTGATTGATTGATTGATCGATCGATTTCATTGCATTTGATTGCATTGCATTATATTCCAGCCATATAACTATAAATGCCTCTGGGTCGTTTAGACATATTATTCACAATACAACCTAAAGTTTAAAACAATAAAAACAGTTGTAAACAATACAGAAAGCAACCTAAAAGCTTGGGATATATCCCAAGCTTTTAGGTTGTTTTCTGTATTGTTTTTATATGAAGAATCTATAAAAGCTAACGTGTGTGTGTGTGTGTGTGTGTTTGTGTGTGTATGAAGAATCTAGGGTTGGGGGCAGGAGATTTGATTCAATTCATATTTAATGGCAAATCTACTGAATTCTCACTGTCCAAAACAGTGCATGAACCAAAGCACGGCCATCCTTCCAAAGTTGTACTTCCCCAAATTTTGCAGTGCAGTTTTCTATATAAGTACCAGGTTGGGGAATAGCTGTCCCCCGAGCTTTTGGGGCTGGTGCCCGGCTTCTCCCCAGCACCAGTCTCCAAACCAGGTCGGGGAACTGTCCCCTGAGCTTGTGGGCTGCAGGCTGCTGCCCACAAGCCTTGCAAGCCCACGGGCAGTGCCGCGCTCCCCAGACTTTGGGCTGCAAGCACCTATCCGCAAGCTTCCTGAAGCCTGCATTCGCCCCATAGGACGCACACACATTTCCCCTTCATTTTTGGAGGGGGAAAAGTGTGTCCTATAGGGCAAAAAATATGGTAATATGCACAAAATGCATGCACTAAGGGAAACTGTGAATAAAAATGCCTATGTTAGTGAAAATAATTTACAAGAAAATGCATTATATTGAGGAAAATGTAAATATTAGAATACACTTTGCAAAATTAGGCAAAATTGGCTGAAAAAATGTGCATATTAAGAAAAATCCACACTAAAATGCTGTTGAACTTTTTCAAAGGCAATCACAAAGTGATGTGGAACCAAAGACAACTGAATTTAATATTGGAAAAACGAGACAAAGCAATATTGACAGATTCTCCTGTCTCTAGTGGAGACAGAAGGTACTGAAAACCCTTCTCTTGTTTGTTGAAAATACCCCAAGCCTAAAACCTTTGGTTTCTGGAATGTGCAGGTCTGTTCTACATATGAATGAGCTAGAAATTCTTCTTTAAAAATAAAAACTGATAGGGGTCAATGTAAAGGTACTGCTGGGCCTTCACATACAATAACATGCACACACACTGACATACTTCTGTTTATGCAATAATTAATTTATTGGTGCCACAAGGGTTCTTGCTGCAGAAGTTGCCCCTTTGAAAATCCCTGTAAGCAGGGTTGCACTGCCTGTGCGTGCAACATAGCAGAGTTCCGGATGCTGTCATTAGACTAGCTCTGAGTCAGGTCCTTCCATGCAAATCTGAGTTATTTTGTCCTGAAAGTGCCTCTCACATTTGCTACAGATATAGTAATGTTTCTCAGATTCTGGTTTCTGGGTTGAATTTGGATCATAAATAGCTTTTTAAAACTCTATAGGTGGTACTCAGCCACATTTTACTCAAAGTAGACCTACTGAAATTAAATGACCTAACCCTAAGGCTTTTTGCAACAATTGCATGAATCTCAGATTTAATCAAATACATATATATATATATATGCCTCAAGTTTCTAGCCCTTAGGACTCATAAAAGTTTTGTAAGGTGAATGTAAGGTTCTTCATAAAAGGCAGACATCATCAAGTGTACAGAACTGTCCTTGGTGCTGCAAAACCCAATAAGCGAAATATGGCTTAATTCAGATCTATGGGCCAGCAGAACCATCTCTCATCTCTGCACCAGCACCAGCCTACAAACTCAACCTTGTAACTCAACGCACTAACTAACTAACTAACTAACTCAAAGAAGCATTATGTACACCATGTTCTTCCCCTGCCCCAACTCCACTTGGCTATTAACAAATTCAGTTATTTTGTCTGTGTGTATGATACATAGTAAATACAAATCAAGGTTCTGAACTATTAGATGTGTACAATGCTGTGATCATTTCCCTGGAAAAGACGTGGGCGCAAAACCCCTCAGGTGGTTCAAGATTGAATTTGGGGGAAAATAAATGAGGCTAGGTGTTTATTTCCATCCTAGTGCTTCTGTTGTTTCAGACATCAAGATTAGGGAGCAATGTACGCTTTTATATATGTTGTTAATTCCACCCTCCATTTGAGTAGTGGTCCACCAAATGTCGGACTCCAACTCTCGCCAGCCTGAACCAGAACAGGCAGTGAAAAAGGTAATGGGATGTGTAGTCCAACAACGGATTCCCCATCCTTGCTGTTGTGCATCATAAGAGTATGTGCAATACTGCGAATGAACTAGCCCTGGGAATTCCCCCTGATCCATCAAGCCATCCACTATCTCAGCCAAGACTTCCTCCCAGAGTTGGTTTGATGATAGGGAGGTAATCATGCATGTCTTCCTAAACTCATTGGGAAAATATCACATACAAAATAACAAATTGTGGATTAACACAATTGAAAAAGAGGATTGGGTGTGCAGTTATGCTGGAGGGACATTGCTGCTGCTGCTGTGAGGGCTGGTAGGAAGGCTGCTTCCTGCTGCAAGGCTCCAGGGAGGCCACTGGGACATTGCTGGAACAACTCTTGGGTTGGGGCAACTGGCGAAAACGTTTTACAATGTTTTAAACGGTCCTAATTTTGGTTCCTCTGTTTTGTTTTTGTCGGGGTTGATGGTTATTTCAATTTGGGTATAACTGTAAACTGTTTAATATTGTTGTTATTATCATTGTTATTGGTTTCTATTGATTTATTGGTTGGTTTGTTGCTTGCATAGGATATTCTGTTTTTTAATGTTGAATGTTTTGTTGTGTTTTTATATATGCTCTAAGCCGCATATTGTCTTTGTCCATGGAGTTTTCTTGGCAGGGATACTGGAGTGGCTTGCCGGTTCCTCCTCCAGGTGGATCACGTTTGGTCAAAACTCTCCACTATGACCTGTTCATCTTGGCCACCTCATGAGAAGAGAAGACTCCCTGGAAAAGACCCTGATGTTGGGAAAGATGGAGGGAACAAGGAGAAGGGGACAAAAGACAACGAGATGGTTGGACAGTGTTCTTGAAGCTGCCAGCATGAGTTTGACCAAACTGCGGGAGGCAGTGGAAGACAGAAGTGCCTGGCGTGCTCTGGTCCAGGGGGTCACGAAGAGTCGGACACGACTAAACGACTAAAAAACAACAACCACAAGCCACATATTATTAGTAGTAGTATTAGTATTATAGCATGATGGATTGCCAAGGTTGGGGCTAGGAAGGACTTTCCTCCAAAGTCAGACTTGCTTGCTTCATTCTACCCATATAACACATGACTTCATTCAATGCTTTGAGTCATCTGAAACTATTCCTCTTCAGGCACATTTCATCAATGAACAGGTACTCTGCTTTGCATAGGCCAATCTGTGAAAAGAACAGGTTGACTGATGGCATTTCTTAGCAATGCCTCAAAGCCCCCCTGAGAAATCTACTGCATAAGCTCATCCCCCTCAAACAGAGGTAGCCAATGTGGTGCCACCCAGTTGCTGTGGACTACAGCTCCCATAACCTTTTACCATTGGCCCTGCTGGCTGGGTCAGATGGGAATTGTAGTGCACTACAGGTGGAGGACCCCACCTAGCCCCAAGAAGTGGTATTCCACCAGGAGGGTCATGTCCATGGTTAAATAGTGGGAAGTTGTGCATACTCCAGAAGGCTGCGTTCATCAACCTTTTCCATCTTGGCTAAGGTCCCCTTCAAAACTTATTCTGCCAACTCCTCCTCATAGCCCAAGCCATCTAGTCATAGCAAAGTGCACAAAGATCCTTTCATGCAACAACAACAACAACAACAACAACAACAACAACAACAACAACAACAACCCATCTGGCTGGGTTTCCCCAGCAATGTTCTGCAAGCAGCCTCCTGTTTTGTGCAAAGATCTGTGCGGCAGTATACTAATTCAACACTAGTATTAGACAAGAAAATACTATTTAGTGTTATTATAGTTCTGCCTTTTTTTCCCCATTGTGGTGATCAGTGTAGTGTATATGGACCATGCACTGACAAGACCTAAAACTGCTATGTGGCTACATTGTTTGCTCTCAGGGCATGCACAACAATACATAATTGTACACACTATATTGCTCAACCCTTGTAAAACAGCACATCAGTAGAGCAAGTAGCAAGTTGGGAGCCTTCACCACCCTCACACACATCCAATATGAACTTAGAGCAGTCAGCACACCAACCTCTTGGCAACCTCATCAAAATCCTTGGAATTTTGTAACCCCTTTCAAGACATTTCATCCCTACAAGGAGGCCTGCCTGCTCCACAGTTTGAGGACAGCAGGTTCATATAGGCCCTAAAAGTTGTTTGGGGTGCATGGAAATCATAGCACTGTATCCAAAGCTGTCACTCAACTGATGGTAAAGTTTCCTTCAGCACAATGAGGGAGAGCATTCTGAAGGGAATCCATCTCCCAACTGCAGCCCCCAACCAAATCCACTCCAGAGGGTTGAAGGACCCTCCAGATATAGGGCGTGGGAGAATAGCTGAAAACTGTTTCCTTCCCTCTTCTGTTGACAGTAGCCTCAGAAGTCTCAATGTTGCACAGGTATATATGATTGAGTTTACACTGCAGCACAGAGCTTGTAGTGTTTAAAGCTTTGCAATCATTTGTTGTGCATGTGTAGCTTGAAGATGCACTGCCACACGGGATATAGAGACAAGATGAAAAGGTTTTGCAGGAACAAGATTTAAATGGCAATATTATGAGAGTACAGAATGGAGTATAAAAACAGACACAGCAACTCCCTGGACAAGTAAGCACAGCAGGTTTGACTGATGTGATTCAGATTCCCATAATGGCTGTGTCTGTCACTGTATTTCAAAGGTCAGCTGGGCTTCATATGTTTCTGTACATGTGGCAGCAATTAGTCAAGTCACAAACAAACCCTGTGCTTGGCCACTTCCAACCACACAGCCTCACAAGCAGCAGATCCCATGGCTCGGTTCCCAGGTGACTGCTACCTGCCTTTTACACTTTTCCCTCTGACTATCTTGCTTGCCCACCTGAGGATTAAGAGTGGGAGGGCAATCAGACCCGATCTGTTTGTGTTATAGATGGTTTGGAGCAACCTGCAGGGCTGTGTGACGACCTAGAGCAATTGCTCTGTGAGAGCATCCCTGGCTATCCTGGAGTAACTATTTATACTCTATCCTGGGGGGGAGGGAGAGAAAGAGAGAATATAGCAGTCTTCTAGAAAATGTTACCCCTTCATGGATCACTGCCTTGCCGTGGCGAAGGGGCTTGAAGAACTCAGAGAAGCTATGAACTATGCTGAGCAGGGCACACAAGATGAACAGGTCATAGTGGAGAGTTTTGACCAAACGTGATCCACCTGGAGGAGGAACCGGCAAGCCACTCCAGTATCCTTGCCAAGAAAACTCCATGGACAAAGACAACAGGCATATAAAAGTTATGACGCTGGAAGATGAGCCCCTCAGGTCGGAAGGCGTCCAACATGCTACTGGGGAAGAGCGGAGGACAAGTACAAGTAGATCCAGAGCTGATGAAGCGGCTGGGCCAAAGCCGAAAGGACGCTCAGTTGCGGATATGCCTGGAAGCGAAAGGAAAGTCCAATGTTGTAAAGAAAAATATTGCATAGGAACCTGGAATGTAAGAACCATGAACCTAGGTAAGTTGAAGGTGGTCAAAAATGAGATGGCAAGAATAAATATTGACATCCTGGGCATCAGTGAACTAAAATGGACGGGAATGGGCGAATTCAGTTCGGATGACCATCACATCTACTACTGTGGGCAAGAAACCCGTAAAAGAAATGGAGTGGCCCTCATAGTCAACAAAAGAGTGGCGAAAGCTGTACTGGGATGCAATCTCAAAAATGATAGAATGATCTCGATACGAATCCAAGGCAGACCTTTTAACATCACAGTAATCCAAGTTTATGCACCAACTACTGGTGCTGAAGAATCTGAAATTGACCAATTCTATGAAGACTTACAACACCTTATAGAAGTGACACCAAAGAAGGATGTTCTTCTCATTATAGGGGACTGGAATGCTAAAGTAGGGAATGAAGAGATAAAAGGAACAACTGGCAAGTTTGGCCTTGGAGATCAAAACGAAGCAGGGCAAAGGCTAATAGAGTTCTGTCAAGAGAACAAGCTGGTCATCACAAACACGCTTTTCCAACAACACAAGAGACGACTCTACACATGGACATCACCAGATGGGCAGCATCGAAATCAGATTGATTATATTCTCTGCAGCCAAAGATGGAGAAGCTCTATACAGTCAGCAAAAACAAGACCTGGAGCTGACTGTGGCTCAGATCATCAGCTTCTTATAGCAAAATTCAAGCTTAAACTGAAGAAAGTAGGAAAAACCACTGGGCCGGTAAGATACAATCTAAGTCAAATCCCTTATGAATACACAGTGGAAGTGACAAACAGGTTTAAGGATTTAGATTTGGTGGACAGAGTGCCTGAAGAACTATGGATGGAGGCTCGTAACATTGTACAGGAGGCAGCAACGAAAACCATCCCAATGAAAAGGAAATGCAAGAAAGCAAAGTGGCTGTCCAACGAGGCCTTACAAATAGCAGAGGAGAGAAGGCAAGCAAAATGCGAGGGAGATTGTGAAAGATACAGGAAATTGAATGCAGATTTCCAAAGAACAGCAAGGAGAGACAAGAAGGCCTTCTTAAACGAGCAATGCAAACAAATAGAGGAAAACAACAGAATGGGAAGAACCAGAGATCTGTTCAAGAAAATTGGAGATATGAAAGGAACATTTCGTACAAAGATTACCATAATAAAAGACAAAAGTGGAAAGGACCTAACAGAAGCAGAAGACATCAAGAAGAGGTGGCAAGAATACACAGAGGAACTATACCAGAAAGAAATGGATGCCTCGTACACCCTAGGTCACGGGTGTCAAACACAAGGCCCGCGGGCCGAATCCGGCCCGCCAGACCTCTTCATGTGGCCCGTGTAGCCGCCGCCAACCGCCAGCCTTCACCTTTTATTCTCGCCTTTTTTTTTTTTTTTACACAAGAAAGCCGCCTCTTCAGTGCATGCGCTGCAGCCTACAAGCCAGAGAACGTCTGCCCTCTAGCGGCGCCGGCCGTTCTACACAGGAAACCTCCACTTTACATGCATTCAGGAAACCTCCACTTGTTTTTATATTGAGCGCATATTGAGTCCTATAGATACAAGCGGCCCTTTGAGGGTGACCAAACTGCTGATGCGGCCCCCGATGAATTTGAGTTTGACACCCCTGCCCTAGGTAGTGTGGTTGCTGACCTTGAGCCAGACATCCTGGAAAGTGAAGTCAAATGGGCCTTAGAAAGCACTGCAAATAACAAGGCCAGTGGAAGTGATGGTATTCCAGCTGAACTATTTAAAATTTTAAAAGATGATGCTGTTAAGGTGCTACACTCAATATGCCAGCAAATTTGGAAAACTCAGCAGTGGCCAGAAGATTGGAGAAGATCAGTCTACATCCCAATCCCAAAGAAGGGCAGTGCCAAAGAATGCTCCAACTACCGCACAATTGCACTCATTTCACACGCTAGCAAGGTTATGCTTAAAATTCTACAAGGCAGGCTTAAGCAGTATGTGGATCGAGAACTCCCAGAAGTGCAAGCTGGATTTAGAAGAGGCAGAGGAACCAGAGACCAAATTGCAAACATGCGCTGGATTATGGAGAAAGCTAGAGAGTTCCAGAAAGACATATACTTCTGCTTCATTGACTATGCAAAAGCCTTTGACTGTGTCGACCACAGCAAACTATGGCAAGTTCTTAAAGAAATGGGAGTGCCTGATCACCTCATCTGTCTCCTGAGAAATCTCTATGTGGGACAAGAAGCTACAGTTAGAACTGGATATGGAACAACTGATTGGTTCAAAATTGGGAAAGGAGTACGACAAGGCTGTATTTTGTCTCCCTGCTTATTTAATTTATATGCAGAATACATCATGCGAAAGGCTGGGCTGGATGAATCCCAAGCTGGAATTAGGATTGCCGGAAGAAATATCAACAACCTCAGATATGCAGATGACACAACCTTGATGGCAGAAAGTGAGGAGGAATTAAAGAACCTTTTAATGAGGGTGAAAGAGAAGAGCGCAAAATATGGTCTGAAGCTCAACATCAAAAAAACGAAGATCATGGCCACTGGTCCCATCACCTCCTGGCAAATAGAAGGGGAAGAAATGGAGGCAGTGAGAGATTTTACTTACTTGGGCGCCATGATCACTGCAGATGGTGACAGCAGCCACGAAATTAAAAGACGCCTACTTCTTGGGAGAAGGGCAATGACAGGCCTAGACAGCATCTTGAGAAGTAGAGATGTCACCTTGCCAACAAAGGTCCGTATAGTTAAAGCCATGGTCTTCCCAGTAGTGATGTATGGAAGTGAGAGCTGGACCATAAAGAAGGCTGATCGCCGAAGAATTGATGCTTTTGAATTATGGTG